>NC_133468.1:3590000-3913333 GCF_048565385.1 Saimiri boliviensis
CATTGATTTGTGGAATACAAAAAAGCTGATCTCATAAAAGTTTAGAGTAGAATAATGGTTACTAGATGGTGGAGAACGCGGAGTGGAGGGGATACTGGGAAGAGATTGGTCAACAGCTACACAATTATGATGACACAGGAGGAATAGGTTCAGCTCTACTATTGCACAGCAGGGTTACTATAGTTAATAGCATTGTATTGCATATTTTATTATGATGAGAAGAAAGGATTTCACAAAGAAATGATAAATGTTTGAGGTGATAGATATGTTCAATATCCTGATTGGATCATTGCATAATGTATACATGCATTGAAACGTCACATCCTCCCCCATAAATATGCACAGTTATTTTTTCTTGTCTCCATTCTCTCATGTACCAGGCTCCAAGCAAGTCTTTGTTGAAAGCAGAGCTTCAATGGAAGCCCACAACGGGAGTCACAAGATTCAATGCCCACAAAGCTTTATTAATTTTTTTCTGTCTTCCTGCCTTTTGGCCCCAGATGTAGGTGCAGTTGCAGAAGTGTACGGTATTCACCTGATATGGATTGGATGCATGTCTTTTTTTTTTTTTTTTTTTTTTGACAGAGTTTCGCTCTTGTTACCCAGGCTGGAGTGCAATGGCGCGATCTCGGCTCACTGCAACCTCTGCCTCCTGGGTTCAGGCAATTCTCCTGCCTCAGCCTCCTGAGTAGCTGGGATTACAGGCACGTGCCACCATGCCCAGCTGATTTTTTTGTATTTTTAGTAGAGACGGGGTTTCACCATGTTGACCAGCATAGTCTCGATCTCTTGACCTCGTGATCCACCCGCCTCGGCTTCCCAAAGTGCTGGGATTACAGACTTGAGCCACCGCGCCCGGCCTGGATGCATGTCTTTTAAAATATCAAGTTGAAATGTGATTCCCCAGTATTGAAGGTAGGGCCCAATGGAGGTGTTTGAGTCATGTGGGTGGACCCTTCAGGAATGTGGTGTTCCTTCCTGCAGTAATGAGTTCACAGAACAGCTGGTTGTTTAAACAGCCTGGCACCTCTTATCTCTCTCTTTTGGCTCCTCTTTCACCATGTGACATGCTGGCTCTCACTTCACCTTCTGCTATGAGTAAAAGCTTCTGGAAGCTTCACCAGAAGGTAAGCAGATGCTGGTGCCCTGCCTGTTCAGCCTGCAGAACCATGAGCCAAATAAACCTTCTTCTTTATAAATTACCCAGTCTCAGGTATTCCTTTATAAGGGTGCAAAATGGACTAACATAGTGTGAAAGTCAAAGTACAACATTTCTGTCTGGAGGACTAAAAAAAGAAGAGTCCCAGGGAACTAGATAGTACTGCGGAGATGGAAGAGAGGTGGGGGAGGGGAGGGGGAGGGGGGGAGGAGAAGGGGGAGGGGAGGGAGGGGAGGGGGAGGGGAGGCAGAGGCAGAAGAGGCAGAGGCAGAGGCAGAGGCAGAGATGAAAAGTTATCCTATACACTATTCATGAATTCCTGGGCTCACTTTGAGCTGCACATACATAGATCTGAACCTAATCAGTATATAAAAAAGACTTGTTGCTCCACAAACAGAAAGCATGCTCAGGTCCCAGACAAACCTCTGGATGATACACATAAAAAACAGATCAGAATAGTTATACAAAGGCCTTATAAACTGACATTAGAACCATAAGCCACAAAAGGTAAGCTGGAACTTGTGGCTTGAAATGAAATAGGTCAATGGCTTGTGTGAACCCTGAAAATTTGAGACAGATCTCAGTGAATTTAGAAAGTTTTATTTTGTCAAGGTGGATGATGCATGCCCATGACACAGGAAGTCCTGACAGCATGTGCCCAAGGTGGATGGGGGTACAGCTTGGTTTTATACGTTTTAGGGAGACATGAGACATCAATGAATATATGTAAGAAGTACTTTGGTTCCATCCAGAAAGGCAGGGACAACTGGAAGCAGGGAGGAGGCTTCCAGTTCACAGGTAGGTGAGAGATGAATGGTTGCATTCTTCTGCGTTCCTGATCATGTTTTCCAAAGGAGGCAATCAGAATACGCATCTATCTCAGTGAGCAAAGGGATGACTTTGACAGAATGGGAGGCAGATTTGCCCTGAGCAGTTCCCAGCTTGAATTTTTCCTTTAGCTTAGTGATTTTGGGGGCCCAAGTTATTTTCCTTTCACACTTGCTAAGGTAAAAATCTTAACATTCTCTGTAAGACCCATGATCTCATAACATAATATTCAAAATATTCAAGACACAATCCAAAATTACTTCAGATACAAGGAACCAGGAACATCTCAATACACATGGGGAAAGACAATCAATGGGTGCCAATGCCAAGATTTGGAATTATGTGACAAAGAATTTAAAGTAGCTACTCTACAAGTATTCAATAAGCAATCATGAGCAATTCTGAAATAAATGTAAAAATATAGACGTCCAAAAAAAAAAAAAAAGAAGAAGACAATGTTTAGAAGTGAAACATATGCTGGGTTCGGTGGCTCACGCCTGTAATCCCTGCACTTTGGGAGGCTGAGGCGGGTGGATCATGAGGTCAAGAGTCTCAATACTGTCCTGGTCGACATGGTGAAATCCCATCTCTACTAAAAATACAAAAGTTAGCTGGGCATGGTGGCAAGTGCCTGTAATCCCAGCTACTTGGGAGGCTGAGGCAGGAGAATTGCCTGAACCCAGGAGGCAGAGGTTGCAGTGAGCCGAGATCGTGCCATTGCACTCCAGCCTGGGTAATAAGAGCGAAACTCCGTCTCAAAAAAAAAAAAAAAAAGAAGTGAAACATATAACAAATTAACAAAAAAGTCCTCACAGATGGACCCAATGGCAGCATGGATATGATGGAGAAAAAAAAAATAAATCAGTTCACTTGAAAATAGATCAATGAACGTTACCTAATCTGAACAAGAGAGAAGAGATAGATTCTAAAAATAAAGCCAGAAGGATGTGTAGAATAATAATAGGAGATTCACTATTTATGTTGTCAGATACCAGGAAGGAGAAGAGAAAGAGTATCATGCTGAAAAAATACATGAAGACATAATAGCTGAAAATTTCCCAAATTTGACAAAAAATATAAACCTACACATTCAAGAAGCTCTGTGATTTCCAAACATGAACAACCCCTGAAAGTCCATACCCTGAGCACATCATAATCAAATTTTTGAGAACTAAAGACAGAAAAAAATTAAAAGCACCAAGATAAAACATAGGTCTTCTCTATAAGGAAACAATGATTTAAATTACTGTGAATTTCTCAGCAGAAATTACACAGCCTAGAAGACTGTGGAACAACATTTGTAAAGCACTGAAAGAAAATAACTGTGAACCCAGAATACTATATTCAGTGAAAATATTCTTAAGTAATAAGGGCAAAATGGGCCAGGCGCAGTAGCTTAAGCCTGTAATCCCAGCACTTTGGGAGGCCGAGGCGGGCGGATCACGAGGTCAAGAGATCGAGACCATCCTGGTCAACATGGTGAAACCCCGTCTCTACTAAAAATACAAAAAATTAGCTGGGCATGGTGGTGCGTGCCTGTAATCCCAGCTACTCAGGAGGCTGAGGCAGGAGAATTGCCTGAACCCAGGAGGCGGAGGTTGCGGTGAGCCGAGATCGCGCCATTGCACTCCAGCCTGGATAACAAGAGTGAAACTCTGTCTCAGAAAAAAAAAAAAAGGGAAAATGAAGATATTCTCGGTTGGAGGAAAACTAAGCGTTTATGTGTAGCAGACCTACTGTAGAAGAATTGCTAAAACAATTTCTCCAGACAGAAGGGAAATAATATTTAAAAACTTGGAACTTCAAAAATGCAGAAAGAGCAATAGAAATATTAAATATCTTGGTAAATATAATATTGTCTCCTCTTGAGCTCTCTAAAATATATTTTACAGTTGAAAACAAAAATTACAACACTGTTTGATGAGGTTTTCAATGAACAGTTGATTCTCATTCATAGTTATCACGTTCTATTAAGTCACTGTGAACACTGAATTAGTGAATATTGAACCACTGTTCCCGGATTTTACACATATACACACACATATTTATCTAGTAACATATATATCACGTATATTGTAATCTTAAATCCTAACAATACTTTATTTTAGTAGATTCCATTTTCTTTATTTTACAAAAGAGAAAAAGTTTCAAGAGTGTTAACTGACTTGCCTGAGATTGCCACACTAACCGACTTTCAAAGCTGGAATTTAAATCCCACTCAACTGGCTCCAAATCTGGACCTATTACATTTCACTGCTGCCTACATCTCCAGTCTCTGGTCATTTCTTTATGAAACCTGAAACAAGAAGAAAAAACAAACATTACCTTGGTTACCCTTAGCTAGGAATGTGCACTTTGTATGACTCAAATGTTTTTCCACTCTGCCCAAGTTCTGTGAATGACTTGCAAAAAACCACTGTGAGTATTGATTGTGGGGTTATAAATAATTCTAGTTAGTAGGGAAATTCACAAACACAAAATCCACAAATAATAGAGATTAACTGTATATAGAAGTAACATATAAGACAACTGTGACATAAAGAGAAAATAGTAAAAGAATCTCTATGATGGTAAGGCTTCTACATTCCACTTGAAATTGTAAAATATTGATTCTTTTTTTTCCTTTGAGATAGGGTCTTGCTCTGTTGCCCTGGCTGGAGTGCAGTGGTGTGATCTAGGCTCACTGCAGCCTCAACCTCCTGGGGCTCAAGCAGTCCTCCCACCTTAGCCTTCCAAGTAGCTGGGACCACAAGCATAGCATATGCCACCAGGCCCAGCAATTTTTTTTTTTTTTTTTTTTTTTTTTTGTAGAGACAGGGTTTCACTCTGTTGCCCAAGCTGGTCAAATTCCTGAGTTCAATGGATCCACCCATCTCAGCTTCCTAAAGTGCTGGGATTACAGGTATGCACCACTGTGCCTGGCCTAAAATATTGATTCTAAGCAGACTGTAAAAACTTAAGATTATGTATATTGTAATCCCTAGAACCACCGCAAAAAACTATGCAAATTAATATTAGTTAAAATCACAATACATAAATTAAAGCGCAATACTAAAATTGTTGAAATCACCCAAAGGAAGGCAGGAGAGGGGAACCAGAGGATGAAAAACAAATGGAACAATGATAACAAATAATAATATAGTAGCTACAAATCCAAATGTGAATAATTACATTAATTGTCAATGTTCGAAACACATGAAGTAAAAGACAGATATTGTTAGGCCAATTTAAAAAACATTAGCCAACTGTATCTGAATAAATTATATATATATATATATATATATATATATATATATATATAGTTTTATATATATAGTTAGGTTAAAATTTAAAAATAATAAAATCAAGATACAAAAATCAGTAGCAACAGTAAACAATTAGAAAAACATTTAAAAATGTAATCCCATTTGCAATAGTCACAGATAAAATTAAATACCTAGGAATTAACTAAATAAGTTAAAGATGTCTCCAGATTTTGAACATCAATGATAGACTGGACAAAGAAAATGTGGTACATATACACCATGGAATACTGTGTAGCCAAAACAAACGATGAGTTCATGTCCTTTGTAGGGACTTGGATGAATCCGGAAACCATCATTCTCAGCAAACTGACCCAAGAACAGAAAGCCAAGCACCATGTTTTCTCACTCATAGGTGGGTGTTGAACAACGAGAACATGTGGACTCAGGGAGAGGAGCATCACACACAGGGGACAGTTGGGGGGCATAGGGGAGAGACAACAGGGGGTGGGGAGGGAGGGGAGGGTGGGGAGGGATAACATAGGGAGAAATGCCAGATATAGTATGCATTTAAAGTAAAATAAGTTAAAAAATAATAATAAAGGATTGCTCAGTGAGGAAAAAAGAAGAATTAAAAAAAAAGATGTCTATAGTGAAAACTATAAAACAAAGATGGAGAAAATTGAAAAGGACACCAAAAAAGGAAAAATATTTCATGTTCATGGATCAGAAGATTTATATTGTTAAATGGTCCATAGTATCTAAAGCAACCTACAGATTCAACGCAATCTCTATCAAAATGCCAATGAAATTTCTAAATAAATAGAAATTCTCATTAATATCAGGTCAACAGAGAGACATTCCTGGTAAGGATGATGAATTTCAAAGATATAGAACCCACTGGGCGGATGAGCAAATGGATAAGTCACTTGAGAGAGCACATAAATCATGCTTCATTTGCTTTCAGACAACTCTGCAGTATTCATCACTAGACGACCCTAGAGCAGAGCCCATGAAATCCTCGACTAGGCTGCCCAGGGTGTGTTGGCACCAGGCAAATACACTTTGTTTGCGGAGACCATGTCCATATTAAAAAAACGAATCCCTCAAAACACTGTGATGCAGGCCTAAATACAGACATACAGACCAATGGAATAGGATAATGAGTTCAGAAATTAACATTCACATGAATGGTCAATTGATTTTTGACAAAACTGACAAGACTATTCAGTGGAGAAAGAAAATTTTCAACAAATGGTGCTGAAGAAATTGGATACTCACTTGAAAAGGAATAGGGATGGATGCTTACCTTATACTATGTGCTAAGATGGACTGAAGCCCTAAACATGAGCTAAACGATTAACTTTGAAAAGAAAGCTTCCTGTAATCCCAGCACTTTGGGAGGCCGAGGCGGGTGGATCACGAGGTCAAGAGATCGAGACCATCCTGGTCAACATGGTGAAACCCCGTCCTTCCTAAAAATACAAAAAAGTAGCTGGGCATGGTGGCACATGCCTGTAATCCGACCTACTCAGGAGGCTGAGGCAGGAGAATTGCCTGAACCCAGGAGGCAGAGGTTGCGGTGAGCCGAGATCGCGCCATTGCACTCCAGCCTGGGTAGCAAGAGCGAAACTCCGTCTCAAAAAAAAAAAAAAAAAAAAAAAAAAGAAAAGAAAAGAAAGCTTAGAGGACATCTTCCTGATAGTGGCTTTGGCAATGGTTTCTTGGAAATGACACCCAATACACAGACAACAATATAAATAGTAGATAAACTGGGCTTCATAAAAATTAAAAACTTTTGTACAATAAAGGATACAATAAGGTGATTGAGAAGGCACGGAAAAACACAGATTGGGAGAAAAAATATTAAAGAACACATCTGATAAGAGATTCATAGCCAGACTATATAAATAATTCCTACAACTCAACAACCAAAAATAAGCAATCCAATTTAAAAATGGCCAAAGGACTTGAATACACATTTCTCCAAAAAGAATGTACAGATAGCAAAAAGTACATGAGAAGATGCTCAACATCACTAATCATTAGGAAATGCGAAAGCAAATCACAGTGAGATATCACTTCTCACTCACAGGGCTAATAAAAAACTAACAAGTGTTGGTGAGACTGTGGAGAAACCGGAATGCCATGCATTGCTGGTAGGAATATAAAATGGTGCCGTTGGTGTGGGAAACTGTGGGGCATATTTTGAGGAAGGCACTCCAAAGTATGAACACCCTGAGGCATGGGGCTAGGGCTGAGGTCCTGCTTTTGCCTGGGATCCAAGGGCAACAATGACCTTAAGATAAAAATGTGACCTAAGGATTTTACACTCATCAAATTTTGAATGTGTTCAAAGCTGTAGGAATATTTTCCCCATGAGCCCAGTGATGGCCTAAAAATCTACATCCAAGAAATCTAGAGTCCATGCTGAATTTTACTACCGAACAAACTAAAGCCAATATGAGATATTTCTCCCTATTGGGAGACAAAAGAGAATGTTAATGTTATGTGTCTTGAAAATGTTGAAATGCCATATTCAACACACTTTGAGAAAGCAAAATGGAAAAAAATTGCTTAATAGAGTAAGTATACTGATGTTTTAAATTTTTGATAGCTAGGAGCAAAGTGTCTCCTTAAAACTGATAAGCCAACAGAGGCATAAGCACATTTGAGTATAAAGAATAACATTAATAAAGTTGACTCAATCAACTAAAAATAAAATTAAATGGTGAAGGAGAGTGAAGAGAGAAATAGAAATTTATTAATTTCTTCATTGGTTAAAATAGAAAATTTATAGATACTTTCTAAGGAAACAAAAGACTGAATTATTAGATAAATGTATTATTACACAAGTAATCATTAGAACATATCTCTCTTCCATCAGGGAAATATACATAAAAAAAGGAAGGTAAAGACAATAGTCAGCATAGTGAATCGTTTTTAAAAATCTACAGCAAAACATAGCATAAAATAATATAGTTCGGTCCAAATACATATCATACCAATAAATGTAAATGAATGAATAAAAACAAAATGTTATTGGCTGGGCACAGTGGCCCATGACTGCAATCCTAGCACTTTGGGAGGTTGAGGTGGGTGGATCACTTGAGCTCAGGGGTTTGAGACCAGCCTGGTCAACATGGTGAAAACTCATCCCTACTAAGAATACAAAAATTAACTAGGCATTATGGTGCATGCCTGTAATCCTAGCTATTTGGGAGGCTGAGGCACGAGAATTGTTTGAATGCAGGGAGCAGAGGTTGCAGCAAGCCAAGATCACATCACTGCACTCCAGCCCAGCTGGAGTATACAAAAAATAAAAAAAATAGTATATAGCATATAAAAAAATAAATGAATTAACTTCCTTATCAAAATAAAAATGCTTTCAAGATTGGTTAACAAAGTAAAGCTTATCTTGGGCATTATGATTTTCAAAGGATTCGAAAAAAAGAAGATGGTCAAAGGTATATCAGGCAAATGCAAACAAAAGAAAGTAGTATTTTTTATCTGGCAGTGGAGATACCATAATCACAAAGGTGGTTTTCCAGGGCAAGGCTCATCCATTGCACTCTGGATATGCTGACCCATATGATTTCCCCAAATGTAGGAAATTCAACTGCATAATTTGCGAGGAACTGCATTTTCACTTTCTTCAGATTAAAATTTTTTTTTTTTTTTTTTTTTTTTTTTGAGACGGAGTTTCGCTCTTGTTACCCAGGCTGGAGCGCAATGGCGCGATCTCGGCTCACCGCAACCTCCGCCTCCTGGGTTCAGGCAATTCTCCTGCCTCAGCCTCCTGAGTAGCTGGGATTACAGGCACACGCCACCATGCCCAGTTAATTTTTTGTATTTTTAGTAGAGACGGGGTTTCACCATGTTGACCAGGGTGGTCTCGATCTCCTGACCTCGTGATCCACCTGCCTCGGCCTCCCAAAGTGCTGGGATTACAGGCTTGAGCCACCGCGCCCGGCTGATTTAAAAATTTTTAATAAAAAAAGAAAGTAATATTTAGGATATTAATACACTGCAAGGTAGATTTCAAGCCAAAACCATTAACATTTTGGTCACAACCATTTAACCAGTCTGTAAGAAGTTCCAATTTTCCATAACCTTCCTGTCTTCTGAGCCCTTCAAACTCTTCCAATTCTTCCTGTTACCCAGTTCCAAAGCTGCTTCCACATTGCCAGTTTCTTTATAGCAGTGCTCTGGTCCTCAGTACCAATTTTCTGTGTTAGGCCATAATCATATTGCTCTAAGGAAATACTCAGGACTGGATAATATATAAAGGAGAGGTTTAATTGACTCACAGTTCTGCAGGCTATACGGGAATCATGGTGCTAGCATCTGCTTGGCTTCTGGGGAGGCCTCAGGGAGCTTCTACTCAGGGTGGGAGGTAAAGCAGGAGCAAGTGCATTACATGGCAAGAATAAGAGCGAGAGAGAGAGACTAGAGGGTGGTGCCAACACTTTTAAATTGTTACAGGGTGAACCCTAAAGTTGGAGTTCTCTCTGGAAGGCCATGTGGGTTCTTGGCTTTGTGTGGGAAGAAATTCAAGAGTGAGCTAACAGAGTAAAGTCAAAGCAGGTTTATTAAGAAAGCAAAGAAATAAGAAGGTGGCTACAGCACAGGCAGAAAAGCTCCAATGGCTGCTTCTTGGCTATTTTTTATGGTTATAACAAGGGGTGGATTAATTAGTTTTCCAGGAAACAGTCATGGATTCTCAGAACTGAGGGTTCTTTCTGCTTTCAGACAATAAGGTAAGTTCTGGATATTGCTATGACATTTGCAAACTGTCCTGACACTGGCAGAATTTCCTTTAATACGCCCTTGTATTATAATTAGCATATAACAAGCAATGGGAATGATCAGAGGCTGCTTTTGTTGCCATCTTGCTTTTGTAGGTGTTGCCTGGCTTCTTTAAGGCATTTGGTTTTATCAGCAAGGTCTTGTCAAACAAGTTGTATTGAACTCCTATTTCAAAGCAACAAGATTTCATGTGAGTTCAGCATGCCCCCGAAAAGAACAGCCAAGTCCAGCCAGCACACTCAGCAATATCACGGCCTGGGTCAGAAAGGAGGCGCAGGAACCTGAGAACAGCCTGGACCAGCTGACATGGCTAGCACCATGAGAAAAGCCTTAGCGAGCCACCACTCCTAGTACTCTGAGAAAAGCTGAGGCCAGCCAGCACGATGAGACCCATGAGAAAAGCTGAGGCCAGCCAGCAAAACCCACAAAGCTACTGAGGGCCAACCAGCATACCCAGCACCATAACAGCCTAGAAAAGCCAGCAAACACAACACCGTGAAAACATCCTAGGCTAGCCAGCATGGCCAGCACCATGAAGAAAACCTGGGCCAGCTAGCATGCCCAGCCTCATGATAGCTTAGGCCAGCCAGCACACTAGGACCATCACGGCCTGAGCCAGACAGCACACCCAGGATCATGAGGACAGCCTGAGCCAGGGAGCACATTCAGCGAGAGTTTGAGCCAACCTGAGGACCAGCAGCATTCTAGCCTAGGCCGGCCAGCACAGGCAGCACAATAGGAACAGTATGGTGCAGCAGCCTGCCCAACACCACGTGGACAGCCTGGAACAACCAGCATGATCAGCACTATGAGGACAGCCTGGACAAGCCAGGAAGACCATCACCATGAAAACAGCCTTGACCAGCCAGCACAACCAGCAGCATGAAGATGGCAAGGACCAACCAGCATACCCAGCACCATAACAGCCTAGGCAAGCCACGAAGCACAGCACCATGGAACGGCCCATGCCAGCCAACATGGCCAGCCCCATAAGAAGAGCCTGGGCATCACAGCCTAGGCCAGACAGCATACCCTAAAGTATCACAAAAACATCCTGGGAGGGTCAAGATGCCCAGCGCCATGAGAACATCCTGGGCTAAGCAATATGCCTGGGACAACAGAGCCAGCTTGGGCTTGCCAGCTTGCCCAGCACCACAAGGACATCCTGGGCCAGCCGGCATACCCCAAAACAAGGAGGAAAGCCCTAACAAGCCAGCACACCTGGCACAATGATGATAGCTGTGACAAATGAGCATGCTCAGTACCACAAGAATAGTCTAGGCCAGCCGGCACGCCTCACACCATGAGGGTAGCCGGGGCCATCTAATATGCCAGGCAGCCTAAGGACAACCCGGGCCAGCGAGGTCTCCCAGAGGCAAGAGGACAGCCTGGGCCAGCATGCCCACCACCATGTGGACAGACTGAGTCAGGCTGCAAGCCCAGAACCACGCAGAAAGCCTGGGCCAGCAGTACACCCAGCACTATGAGGAGCGCCTGAGCCAGCCAACACACCTGGCACCATGTCGACAGCCAGGGTCAGCCAGAATTCACAGCATCATGTGAACAGACGAAGCCAGTCAGCATGCCAGCATCATGAGGACAGAATGGGCCAGACAGCACGGCCAGCACCAAGAAGAAAAGATATGCTGGCTAGCATGCCCAGCCTCACAACAGCCTAGGCCAGCCAGCACATGTAGAACCATCACAGCCTAAGACAAACAGCATACTCAGGACCATGAGGACAGCCTGGGCCAGCCGGAACGCCCAGCACCATGGAGCGAGTCTCAGCTGATCTGCATGCTCAACACTTTTATAACCTGGGCCACTAGCACATCCAGCACAATAGGAATAGCATGGTCCAGCCTGCATGCCCAATACCACCAGGACTGCCTGGAACAGCCAGTGTCCCCATGAAAATGAGGTCAGCAAGAGCCAGCCCCCCTAGATCCCGGAGTAGAGCCTGGGCAAGCCAGCATGCCGAGCACCAGAAGAACAGCAGAATCCAGCCAGCACGCCCAGCGCCATGAGAGTCCTGCCCAGTCAACACAACCAGCACCTCAAGAACAGTGTGGCCCAATCACCCTGCACACACAAAAATAAGCAAATTTCATACCAGCAGTATTCTTTTTTTTTTTTTAATTGCATTTTAGATTTTGGGGTACATGTGAAGAACATGCAAGATTGTTGCATAGGTACACACATGGCAGTGTGGTTTGCTGCCTTCCTTCTCCTCACCTGTATCTGTCATTTCTCCCCAATCTATCTCTTCCCACCTCCCCACCCCCCCCGTCCCTCCCCCATTTCCCCCCAACGGACCCCAGTGTGTAGTGCTCCCCTCCCTGTGTCCATGCGTTCTCATTGTTCAACACCCGCCTATTCAACCATTGTGGAAGACAGTGTGGCGCTTCCTCAATGACCTAAAAATAGAAATCCCATTTGACCCAGCAATCCCATTACTGGGTATATATCCAAAGGATTATAAATCCTTCTACTACAAGGACACGTGCACACGAATGTTCATTGCAGCACTGTTTACAATAGCAAAGACCTGGAACCAACCCAAATGCCCATCGAAGATAGACTGGATAGGGAAAATGTGGTACATATACACCACGGAATATCACGCAGCCATCAAAAACGATGAGTTCGTGTCCTTTGTGGGGACGTGGATGAACCTGGAAACCAGCAGTATTCTTAACAGCTAACAAGTGGAAACAACTCATATGCCCATCAATAGAGGCATAAATAAAACAGTGCTATATCCAGGCGATGGAATACTTTTCCTCAGTAGAAAGCAAACGAAGTACTGATGCATGTTAGAACGTGGATAAACCTTGAAAACATTACGCAAAGTGAAAGAAGGCAGACACGAAATGTCACATAGCGATGATTCCATTTGTATGAAATGCAGGCAAGAAGTACAGGCATGGGAACAGGAAGTAAATTCATGGTTGCCTAGGCCTTCCAGGTGAGGGGAAGTGGGGGCTGTCTGCTAACGCTTGAGGTGTTTCCTTCGGAGGGATGATGTGAAGCTTCCAAAATAATTGTGGTGGTGCTGCAGAATTCTGTGAATGTAATAAGAAATACTAGATTGCACACCTTAAGTGCGATGTGTATTGCATTAACTTATATTTCAATGAAGCTGTTACAATAGTTAGAAGACTGCATTATACATCCTTACAAGAGGAAGTTACCTCCAGATTGGAGTATAGAATCTTCACTCACTTTATAGGATCTGAACTAGGGTAATAAAAACCTGAAAGAATTTTATTAGCTATCACTCTAGGTACTAGGTCATGTTGACAGACTCATGAAGATTTAATGACTATCTCAACAAGCATTTCGAGAATTCCTAACAATAATTCTTAACTTTACACAGTTTAGAAAGACTTTAACTCAGGGAGAGGTTAACACAGAAAATTCACGCCATGGAAAACATGCTCAAGCGCTCTGATGACAGGAATCTCCACCCTGAACAGGAAGGTGCTACAGGCTCTTGTAACTGATAATAATCACGACATTAGCAAAGTTATTGCTGCTTCACCCTTGAAACGATGTCCAAACAAAAGTAGCCCAATGAACAATATCTGTTTTGAAAGCACCAATTTGTGAAAAGACAAAATATTAACAAATAAATCTTTTGTGATAAAAAAGCGAATCTTGCAGATTCCGAGTTGTGTCACTAAAACCCTCTGAAGATTGCATCTCACGGGCATTGGGGTGATTCTCCGCCTCGTACTTTGAGTGGATCTCAGAAGTGACAGACATCTTCAGCATAGAAGTTAAAGTAAAAAGATCCAGTGTTTTGAAAATGCTCTTTTAAAATAGAGTTTGTCGAGCCTATCTGTTGACCCTGAAGCTAATCCTAAACTTTATTTATAAAATCAACATAAATTCAGATTAGTGCAGCCTGCAAGTGAAAGGCGTCGGGCGTGTGCTCCCGAGTTCCTCAGCTTTAACAGTCGCTGGGGAGCCACGAAAAGCAAATGCCAGCGCGGTCTGGATTTCTCACGAAGTTGTGCCACTGTTCTGTATGCTGCCTTTGCTCAGTCCCCAGTTCACACGATCATCACCCAGAACAAAACCCTCACCCACCATTAAAGCCCACGCACCGCTAAACCCTTACCCAACGCCAAACCCTCACCCACCATTAAACCGTAACCAAACACTAAACCCTCATGCACCACTAAACACGCACACATCTCCATACCCTCTACCCTGTGTCCACGTCACCCAAGGCCCCCTGAAGGATTCTTCGGCAGCGTCGTGTACTGGGAGTTACTCCTCACTTTCCTAGATGGCTTCCAGGCTCAGAGAAAGATGGACACCTGCAGGGGTGCATCCGACGTTCCCAATCAATGCGTTTCCAGGTAAGGTCTCCTTTCCTTGTCTGAGGTAGAAATTTTTTCTCACATTCTTCTTTTTTTTCCCCAATTGAATTAAGAGAGGAAAATCTTCCCATGTACATAGTAGATGACTTATAGAATTTCTTGCTGGGCAGACATAGGTGAGAGCCCATTACCAACTAAGAACTGATTCAAGATGGCATTCATAGATGAGTAGGTCAGCTATCAACTATATGGGAGAGAGCTCTTCCTTAACCATAGACATTTTTTCTTCCCCAAATTAAGTTTTAATTTGTAACCAAATGAACTGGAAAGCATAGCACCCAGTTATGGGCCTGTCCCACACATATGTTGTATGCTTTACTTTGGGGTCATGATCTTGCCCACTGTTTCCTATCAGGTTTTGTAACATCATGAATGGAGGAAGAGACCCGTGCAAACAGGACCCAACATGGCCGGACGCTCATTACCTTTTCTTTTTTTGTAACTACAGGCATCCTCAGGCACCCCAGGAACTGGTATGTATCGTGGAACCCCTCACCTGATAAGTAATTCAGATGATGAGAAACGTGGCACTGCCTTGCTAGCTTTCAGCTGGAGAGGCGCCCTGAATCCAGCTTTCCTTCTGTGAATGAGAACAGAGCTTGAAATGGGAAAAATTGCTTTCCCAGATGAAGAACTATGGTCGTTTTCTGAGGTTCCTAGAGTCAACTGTGTTCCCTTGTGGTGGTGTAGGATTCTCTACACAGGACTAGGAGAATCCATGTGTGAATCCATGAGGTGTTGATTGTGAGTGTGTGTGTGTGTGTGTGTGTGTATTCTTGCATGTTTGTGTGTATTTCTGGATCTATCTTCTCCTATTGGCCAGTGTCCACACTCTGATGCTGGAGACAAAGTCCTTCAAGTGCGTGTGTCAGGTCCTGGCTGAGAAGGCCTTTCTCTAGCTCTGCACATTTAGGATTGTAGGAGCCCCCTTGTGCCCTGTCCTCACTGTCTATTCCAGGTTGGAAGAGCACTCCCTGAGTTAAAGGAGGTAAGAAACTTTTGTTCTGGAACTGCTATGTGTGCTGGAACATCCTAGTGATGGGAGTGGAGTACACATCCTTGAGCACAATTCTGGCTTCTGCTCCTCCCCGGATCCCAAATCCTCTGACCAGGAACAAAACCTGCGTTTCTTTCATTCCCTGTTTTTTTTTTGGTCACTTCTTTAAAATATGTCAACTGAACGAGATGATATCTAAGGACCCTCCTAGCTAAAACAGCTTATTACTTGATCTATCGTTTATTGTTGTTGCTGATTAGGGAGTGGCCATCCCATGGAGGAAACAGTTTGTGAATATACTCCTCCCGGGTCATAAGACAGGATTTCATCTGCGAGGGGGTTACGTGTTTCCCACCCAGAAGCCAAACACAACCACAGAAGCCAGGTAAGCTCCTCACTTTTCTTTCTTTTTTTTTTTTTTATTGCATTTTAGGTTTGGGGGTACATGTGAAGAAAATGCAAGACTGTTGCATAGGTACACACGTGGCAGTGTGATTTGCTGCCTTCCGTCCCCTTCACCTATATCTGGCACTTTCCCCATGCCATCTCTCCCCAACCCCTCACCCCCCGCCGTCCCTCCTCTATTTCCCCCCAACAGACCCCAGCGTGTGGTGCTCCCCTCCCTGTGTCCATGTGTTCTCATTGTTCAACACCCGCCTATGAGTGAGAACATGCGGTGTTTGATTTTCTGCTCTTGTGTCAGTTTGCTGAGAATGATGGTTTCCAGATTCATCCATGTCCCTACAAAAGACATGAACTTATCGTTTTTGATGGCTGCATAATATTCCACAGTGTATATGTGCCACATTTTCCCTGTCCATTGTTCCTATCCTGTCTCATTCCCTATTCCTGACCTGAGCTGCCACTTTGCACCTCTCGCTCGTTTTCTCTGAATCCCTGAGAACTAATGGTCTCCGTAAAGTCTCTGTTGTTTTCTTTCCCAGAATTTCATAGCATCAGTGTCATGGAGTACATGCCTATTTCAGAAAGACTTGTTCCTCCTGGCAATATACAGAAGATTTTTTCTGTCTCTTTGTGATTTGGTACCTCATTAATATTTATCACCAGGTAATATGTCATTGATCATTAGAACAAAGTTGGTTGGTACTGCCACCTCTTACAGAACATCTTGGTGGCTTCTGGTTTGAGGACTTATGTGTAAAAGTATCCTGAACCTCCTTGTGCAGGTTTTTCTATGGGTACCACTTTGAAATCAAACTTGGTAATTACTTAGAATTTTGATCACTTGGTTGTGTCATAAGACTATGGTGTTTTGTTGTTGTTTTTCACAAGACTTGGGTAAAATTCTCCAGCAGAACAATGTGGTACTGTGCATTTCAGTTAGTATCTATTTATTCATTGCCTGAAATAGACAGAGGCCTACCCAGTTGATGTGTTTTTTCTGACGTTAGTTTTGCTACTTTGTGCCCTTGAATGAGTCCACTTCACTCCATGTTTCTAAGATCATCCCAGACATAGAAAAGTCATCCAGTCTCTGAAACTGGCCGTCATCACCTCTCGCAGGTCCGCAGTCCCAGGCCTGTGGCCGTGTGCCTGAGCTAGGGATGCTGGAGGGACTGGCAGTGCCCTTCTTCCCAATGTCGTTCTGTCGGAGACCAGTAGCGTTGGTCGAGGCCGACAAGGAGAAAGGAAATGGGCATCAATCAGGAGAACCAAATCAGGCCCTGATGCTTAGAGCAGAGAAGGAAGTCCATGCCATAGACAGAGCATTGTGGAGACAGCGGACGTCTCCACTTCCCCTGGGAAAGGGGATGACGTGGGCATCCACCCTCTGGGCACAGTTATGGAATTTGAGGGCTGGGAAAGCGTGTGGGAAATCAGAGCCCCTCCCTCGCTTCAGGGAGGAAGTGATCCAGGCTGTGGAGAGGACTCTAGAGATGAGCACACCAGAGCCTCTGGGGTTGGCACCACAGCCCCAGGACACCGGGGCCTGAGTGCCCCCTTGACTCTGACTCTCCCCTTTCCTTCCCATGACCACCCCATTACCACTGCTGCTCCTGACACCCTGAAGGCTATTGGCCAATTTAACTGAAGCCGACAGAGGAGCCAGCCATCTGCAGGTAATCGATCTCCCACTTCCTCTGTTCCTTTTATGATTGTCCTCCTGAGGTACCTGTTCTCATCTCAGCAGTTGACGTCCTTGGGTCTTCAGTGTCTGTAAAATCCTTCCCCAGTACTCCCCTGCATGTTCTTGGCACTGCCTTGGTTTCCGGTCCCCACACTGCAGCATTAAATGGTGCTGAGCAACCCTGAACGGTCCACCTGGGGAGCCGGGCTGGGGTTGGAAGCGCTGGACCCCACCCTGCTGGAGGGGCCTCCAGGGAAGTCTGGGTCTGCTCTGGGCACCCCCGACAGGGCTTTACCTGCACTGGGGTGCTCTGAACACACACTTGTTCTCCTCCGTCCAGGTGGCAAAAGCGTCTCCTGTGCCACATCCAGAATATGGAGGATGCGGAGCAGGAGAAAATGTGAGCGTGGAGCAGGCAGCATGACGTGCAGGGCAGACAAGGCCACGTGTGCTCGCCGGCTTCCCGCACGCTCTTGTCCCATCAGGGAAACCAGCACATCGAAGCTCTAGAGAGACTGCTTTTTGCCCCAAGGAGGCTTCTGATTATTTCATATGCTAAACATGCCTGCAGGCAAGTGAAGGATGCCCTGAGAACATCCTCCAGGGGAACAGATCCCATACCCAGCAGCCCTTAAACCTGCTGGGCTGAGCCCTCCACAGGCTGCTTTACTGAGGGAGGGGATATGGGTGCTGGCAGGGACGAGGTGTACAGGATTCAGAGGGCCCTTCGTTGTGCTCTTTGTCTGCAGTGCCTCTTATGTTCATTAACACCTGAATCCGAAGGGCCAGCCCTGCCCTCCCAACCCCGGAAGCCAACAGGGAGCATCACTAGTTCACCCTGAAGAATCACTGGGGTTGACCTTGAATTCCACTATTTTATTCCTCCTGGGAAAAGTATGAGAAGGAGAGAGGCATCCCCAGGCACCTTATCATACAAGCAAGCAGCCCACGCGGCCCCGCTTTGCATCCTGTGGGAACTTACTGGGTCTTGGCATCCAGTAGGGAACAAGACCCACTGGGATTTGCCCAGCCCTGGCACCCTGGGCTGACCCCACGCCATTCCTCATGATGAGCTCGAAGAACTCTGAGCTGACCTCCTGGCACAACTTCTCACAATAAGCTTGGAGATTTCTTGCATATAGAGCTTCTGGGTTTTGGTACAGGTAACTTTCTATGTACGTCACAGTTCAACAAAACAAACATCTGAAGACAAGGCCAATGCAGTGCTCACATGGGAGGAATTTGGTGCAGGCAGGACTCAAGTTACCTGTGTTTTTAAAATTCATTTTTCAATTTCGAAATTGAGATGATATATACGCATATGTGTGTACGTGTGTGTGTATACATACTGTAATTGTACTCTTTAAAAAGCAGTCTTCTGTAACCTTTGTATACTGGAATATACTAAAGTGAGAAAATATGTTTTGCACAGCATAATGATATATTTTTAAATTATACTTTAAGTTCTGGGGTACATGTGCAGAACGTGCAGGATTGTTACGTAGGTATACATGAGCCACAGTGATTTGCTGCACCATCAACCCATCATCTACATTAGGTATTTCTCTTAATGCTATCCTTCCCCTAGCTTCCGACCTCCTGACAGGCCCTGGTGTGTGACGTTCCCCTCCCTGTGTCCCTGTGTTCTCACTGTTCGCACCTATGAGTGAGAACACGTGGTGTTTGGTTCTCTGTTCCTGTGTTTGCTGAAAATGATGGCTTCCAGCTTCATCCATGTCCCTGAAAAGGACATGAACTCATCGTGCTTGGTATTCCATGGTGTATAGATGGCACATTTTCATTATCCAGTCTATCACTGATGGGCATCTGGGTTGGATGCAGCCGACAAACATATGAAAAAAAGCTCATCATCACTGGTCATTAGAGAAACGCAAATCAAAACTATATTGAGATACCATCTCACACTAGTTCAGATGGTGATCATTAAAAAGTCAGGAAACAGCACATGCTGGAGAGGATGTAGAGAAATAGGAACGCTTTTACACTGTTGGTGGGAGTGTAAATTAGTTCAGCCATTGTGGAAGACAGTGTGGCGATTCCTCAAGGATCTAGAACTAGAAATTCCATTTGACCCAGCAATCCCATTACTGGGTATATACCCAAAGGATTATAACTCATTCAGTTATTAAGACACGTGCACATATATGTTTATTGTGGCACTGTTCACAATAGCATAATGATATTTTTAATAAAAATGCACAGAAAGGTCGGGCCGGGCACGGTGGCTTAAGCCTGTAATCCCAGCACTTTGGGAGGCCGAGGCAGGTGAGATCAAGAGATCGAGACCAAGAGATCGAGGTCAAGAGATCGAGACCATCCTGGTCAACATGGTGAAACCCCGTCTCTACTAAAAATACAAAAAAAAAAATAGCCGGGCATGGTGGCACATGCCTGTAATCCCAGCCACTCAGGAGGCTGAGGAAGGAGAATTGCCTGAACCCAGGAGGCGGAGGTTGCGGTGAGCCGAGATCACGCCATTGCACTCCAGCGTGGGTAACAAGAATGAAATTCCGCCTCAAAAAAAAAAAATGCACAGAAAGGGTTGGTGGCAATGTTATAATAACAAAGTACTACGTAGAAGAAGCACTATGTACAAGGAAATGCTCCTTGAAGCTGTGTATTTTTAATGTGTGGGTGGGTGTCATGACTGGATCTTTTGAGGGTCCAGGTGAAAGGGCAGTGTTGCAGCTCCGTGAGTACAGTCTGGACCAACCAGCATGCCCAGCACCATGATAGCCTGGGCCAGCCAGCAAACACAGCACTGTGAGGACCACCTGGGCCAGCCAGCATGGCCGGCACCATAACAGCCTGGGGCCAGTCAGCATATCCAACAAAAGGAAGAGGGGCAGAGCTGGCCAACATGCCTATCACCTAAAAGAGATGCCAGCAAGCACGCCCAACACTTGGTTCTTCCAGCACATCTAGCACTATGAGGACAGCCTGGTCGAGTCAGCTCACCCAGAATCTAGCAAGCACACCTAGCACATGAGAAAAGCCTGGACAAGCCAGCACACAAACACCATGACAGCTTGGGCCAGCCAGAATGACTATCACCATGAGAAGGGCCTGTGACAGCCAGCACACATAGCATTGTGACAGCCTGGCCTGGCCAGTATGTTCTGCAGCATGAGGACGGCCTCAGTCTGCTACCACTCCTGGCACCTATGAACAGCCAGGGCCAGCCAGCGTGCCCAGCACCATGACAAAATCCTGGGCCAACCAACACTCCCAGAGCCATAGGACCGTCTAGGCCAGCCAATGTGTTCAGTACAGTACAAACAGCATGGACCACTCAACATGCCCAATACCACAAGGACAGCCTGGAACAGCCAGCATGCCCATCACCATGAAAATAGTCTGGACCAGCCTGCACACCCAACACCATTAGAGCCTGGGCCAGCTGGCATGCCCAGCAACAGAACAGCCAACGTCAGCCAGCACACTCAAAAACATGACTGCCCGGGTCAGCCAGGACATCTAGCACCAGGAGAATCCTAGTACCATGAGAACAGCTTGGGCCAGCCAACATGTCCAGCACCATAACAGCCTTGGCCAGCCAGCATGCCCAGCCTCATCATGGCCTAGGCCAGCAAGCATGCACCAAACCATGACAGCCTGCACCAGGCAGCACACTCAGCACCATGAAAACATCCTGGGAGGGCCAGCATGCCCAGCATCATGAAGACAGTTGGTGCAGCCAGACAGTATGTCCAACCCCATGAGGCCAGCCTAGGCCAGCCAGCGCACCCAGCACCATGAGAGCCTAGGCCAGTGTCATGACAGCACACCCAGCCTCATGACAGCCTGGGCCAGTCAGTCCACACAGCACCATCACAGCCTGAGCCAGGCGGCATGCCCAAGACCACAAAAACATCCTGGGCTGGACAGCATACTCAACACCATTGGAGTCTGCATATCCAACACCATAAAAACAGCCTGCATCAGCCAGCATGCCCAACACCCCGCAGAGAGTCTGGGACAGCCGGCACTTCAGCCCCATGACAGCTTGGGCCAGCCACATGACCATCTTCATGATAAGAGCCTGTGGCAGTCAACACAAGCGGCCCCATAACAGCCTGACCCAGCCAGCGCAGCCTGCACCATAATGAGAACCTGAGCCAGCTACCACGTCTAGCACCGATGGACAGCCTGGGCCAGGAAGCATGCCCACGTCCATGAGAAAAGTGTGGGCCACCAACACATGCAGCACCATAAGTTCTGCCTGGGCTGGCCAGCATGCCCAGCACCTGGAGACATCAAGGACTGGGTAGCATGCCAGCACCGTGACAGCCTGGATGGGACAGTATGCCCATCACCATAAAAACAGCCTTGGCCAGCCAACATTCTTATTACCATGAGAACAGCCTGGGCCAGCCAGCACAACCAGCAGCATGAAGATAGCCAAGGCCAAACAGCATGCCCAGCACCATAATAGCCTAGGCAGCCAGCAAGCACAGCACCATGAGAACAGCCCGAGTCAGCCAACCTGGCCATCACCGTGAGATCAGCGTGGGCCAACCAGCATGCCCAAGACAAGGAGGACTGATTGGGCCATGCAGCACACCCAGAACCCAGAGGAGAGACTGGGACAGCCAGCATGCCCAGCACCAGGAGGACAGCGAGGGTCAACCTCCACAGCCAACACCATAAGAAAAGCCTGGGCCAGCCAGCAAGCCAAGCACCTGAGGACAGTATGGCCCATCCGGCGTGCCCTGGACTATGAGAGCCTGGGTCAACCTGCATGCCAAGCAACATGACAGTCTGGGCCAGCCAGAAAGCCCGGCACCATGAGGACAGTCTGGGCTACCCAGCAGGCCCCAGTGAGGACACTCTGGGCTAGCCAACGTGCCCAGCACCACGAGGGCAGCCTAGGCCAGACTCACGCACAGGCAGCACCATGAAGAGCCTAAGCCAGCAATCAAGCCCAGCATCACTGAACAGAATGGGCCCTCTAATACACCCAGTAGCATGAGTAGCCCGGGCCAGCCAGCATGCCTAGAATCATGAGGACAGCCTGTCCTGGTGTGGGGCATGCTGAATGAGTCATTCTCTCTTCAGGTGCTGGGCACATTGCCTGGCCCAGGCTCTCGTCATGGTGCTGTGTGTGCTGGCTGATTGGGGCTTTTTGCATGATTCTGGGCTTACAGGTTGACCCAGGCTGTCCTGGAGGTGCTGGGCATGCAGGCTGGCCCAGAGTGTCCTCAGTGTTTGGGGCTTGCTGGCCAGAGTGTTCTAATTGTTGTGGACCTGCATATCTAGCACCATGAGTGCAGCCTGGGCCAGTCAGCACATTGCAGCACCATGACAGCCCGGGCCAACCAGGACACTAGCATCATGAGGACAGCCTGAGACGGCTGCATGCACAGCACCATGACAGCCTAGGCCAGCCAGCATGCACAGCACCATGAGAACCACCAACGAGCACAAACAGCACCAACCAGCATTCTTGACTGATCAACATACCCAGAACCCAGGTTACCCAATATAACCACCACAATGTGGACAACCTGAGGCACCCAGCTCACCCATAGCCACGATGACAGCCTCAGCCAGCCAGCATGCCTAACACCAGGATGACAGCCTGGGCCATCTAACATGCCAAGCAGCATGAGAACAGCCTGGCCAGCCATGTTTACCAGAAGCGAAAGGACAGCCTGAGCCAGGCAGCGCATCTACCACCATGAGAACAGCCGGGATTAGCCAGCATGCTTTGCCCCATGAAGACAAAATGTGCCAAACAGCATGTCCAACACCATGAGGAAAGCCTGGGACATCCAACCTGCCCCCCCTAATGCAAGCACTCGGGCCAGCCAGCATGCCCAGCACCTCAAGTACAGACTGGGTCAGCTGACAAGCCCAGAACCATGGGACAAGCCTGGAACAGCCAGCACACCCAGCACAAAGAAGACAGCTTAGGCCATCCAACATGCCCAGGACCATGACGGCAGCACATGTCACACAGCACATCCAGCACCATGGGATAGCCTGGGACAGGCAGCACAACCAGGACAATAGGGCCAGCCTGAGCCAGCCATCACACCCATCATAAGACTGCACCATGCAGCACACTCAGAACCAAGAAGAGAGGCTGGATCAGCCAGCACACCCAGCACCATGAGGAAAGCACTGGCCGTCTAACATGCCCAGTACCATGACAACATGAGACACATGGCATGCCCAGCACCACGAGGGCAGCCTGGGACAACCAGCACGACCACCACCACAATGACAACATGGACCAGCAAGCATGACAAGGACCATGAGGGCAGCCTGGGACATCTAACATGCCGAGAATCATGGAAACAGCCTGTGCCAGTTCCACAAGGGCTAGCACATGTCCAGCACCACGAGCCATGAGGAGTGCCCAGGCCAGCCAATATATCTGGCACCATTAGATCCTGAACAAGCCAGCATGCCCAGCACTAGAAGAACAGCCAAGACCAGTCAGCACACCCAGCATCATGACAGCCTTGGCCAGCACACCCAGCACCATGAGGACAGCCTGGGCCAACCACCATGCCCACACAAAAATACATGAATATTCATACCAGTGTTATTCTTAGCAGCTAACAGGTGAAAACGACTCAAATGCCTATCAATAGGGAAACGAATAAATAAACAGTGCTATATCCAGGCGATGGAATACTTTTCCTCAGTAGAAAGCAAACTAAGTACTGATGCATGCTAGAATGTGGATAAACCTTGACAACTTTATGCAAAGTGAAAGAAGGCAGACACGAAATGTCACATATGATGACTGCATTCGTATAAAATGTGCACAAGAGGACTGGGCGCGGTGGCTCACGCCTGTAATCCTGGCACTTTAAGGAGCTGAGGTGGGCAGATCACGACGTCAAGAGATCGAGACCATCCTGGCCAACATGGTGAAACCCCATCTCTACTAAAAATACAAAAATTAGCTGTGCATGGTGATGCACATCTGTAGTCCAAGCTACTCAGGAGGCTGAGGCAGGAGAATTGCTTGAACCCGGGAGGCAGAGGTTGTAGTGAGCTGAGATTGCACCACTGCACTCCAGCCTGATGACAGAGCAAGATTCCATCTCAAAAAAAAAAAAAAAAAAAAAAAAAAAAGTTACAGCCATGGAAACAGAAAGTAAATTCACAGTTACCTAGGCCTTCTGGGTTAGGGGAAGTGGGTACTCTCTTCTAATGCTTAAGGTGTTTCCTTTGGAAGGATAATGTAAACCTCCCAGAATGATTGTGGTGATGCTGCGAAATTCTGTGAATATAATAAGAAATACTGGATTGCACACCTTAAGTGTGGCATGTGCTGCATTAAATTATACCCAATGAAGCTGTTATGATGGTTAGAAGACTCTATTATGAATCCTCACAACAGGAAGTTAGCTCCCAGGTGGGAGTATAGAATCATGTCCACACTTTGCAGGATCTGAACTAGGGTAATGAAAACCTGTTAGAATTATATTAGTTAACACTCTAGGTACTATGTCCTATTGACAGATTCTTGAGGATTGAATGAATATCTCAACAAGTGTTTCATGAATTCTTAACAAGAAAGTCACCTACAGATTAGAAAGAGTTCATAACTCAGAGAGAGGGTAACACAGGGGTGTGGATGGACTTCCAATTTTACTGTTTAGACTTCTATATTCATGGATTTTTAAATAAGTTTGTATGGTTTTTATAATTTAAGAAAGTAGCAAATACATTCCCATGTTTATGATAATTTTAAGAACAGTCACTAGAGTAATTAAAAGATAGTGTTCAACAAAGAAGATTTACAGGTGGAAGAAGCATATGAAAAGGTGCCCTATTATCATATGTCCTTAGGGAAATACAAATTAAAACCATACCCACTGATTAGAATGGCTGAAGTCACAATACTGACAACACCAAATGCTGACAAGGATGTGGAGCAACAGGAATGCTCATTCACTGTTGGTGGGAATGCAAAATGGTACATCTACTTTAGAAGACAGTTAGACAGTTTTTTACAAAATTAAACATACTCTTACCTACCACAATCATTTTCCTTGGTATCTACCCAAATGAGTTGAGAACTTACGTCCACACAAAAACTATAAACATGGATGCTTATAGAAGTTTTATTCATAATTGCCAAAATTTGAAAGTAACTAAGGTGTCCTTCAGCTGGTGAATGGATATTATCAACGGTAGTACATTCAGGCAATAGAATATTATTCAGTGCTAAAAAGAAATGCACTATCAGGTCATGGAAAGACTTGAAGGAAACTTAAATACACATTACTAAGTAAAAGAAGCCAATCTGAGGAGGCTACATACTGTATGATTTCAACTGTATGACATTCGGGAAAATGCAAAACTACGGAGACAGTTAAAAAAAAAAATCTGTGGTTGCTAGGGGCTAACGAGCAGAGAGAGATAAATAGGTGGAGCACAGGTTTTTAGGGCAGTGAAATTTTTCAGTTTGATACTACAATAAGGATACATGTCATTATCCATTTGTCAAAACCCACAGAATGTGTAGCAAGACTGAATCCTAATACAAACTATGGACTCCGGATGATAACAGTGCATCGGTGTGGATGCGTCAATTGTAACAAATGCACATTATGGAGGACCATCTGCTTACCCAAAGTTTATCTATTTGCATGCACATCTGATCTAAACACACCCTCCAACTTGACAGAAAATTAACCCTTACCTGCAGGTAGATGAAAAGGAGCCTGAAGAGAATGTGGTATCCTCCCTTGCAGGCACTTTCATGAGTGTCACTCCAGAGCTGATAGTAGAGGGGAGCAGCCAGGCTCTGTGGTCATGTTGGATGTGAGGGTGCCTTTGGACTGAATGAGGGCCCTTGGGGTCAAGGTGTGCCTGCTGTTACATTTGCATCTGTGCAGCAAGGTGTGTGGGCACAGCAGTGTTCCATTCTCTCTGCCACATGGGTCCCCAGAGCAACACAGACCAGGTCAGGAGATCCCTTGGCACACAACATGAGGGCGTGTTGATGTTTTGTTTGTTTGTTTGTTTGTTTGTTGCTTTTGAGATGGAATCTTGCTCTATCATCCAGCTGCAGTGCAGCGGCACAATCTCGGCTCATGCAACTTCTACTGCCTGGGTCCAACTGAGTCCCCTGCCTCGGCCTCCCAAGTAGCTGGGACTACATGCACGCACCACCACGCCCAGCTAATTTTTTGGAGAGATGGGGTTTCACAATGTTGGCCAGGACCGTCTTGCTCTCCTGATCTCGTGATCCACCCGCCTCAGCCTCCCAAAGTGCTGGGATAACATGCGTGAGCCACCGCGCCCGGACTGTTTTTATCTTTTATAAAGGTTTTTAGTGGCAATGCTTCTACTTAATACTTTATTTTATGCAGATTTGTCACTTTTTGGGTTTGAGTAATACTGACTTATTTCCTAAGACTTCAAGAGAGGGGGTCATATCTTTTCCTTTTAAAGTGTACAGGCCGGTGCACATGCCATCTAAGGGAGCTAACTGCTCGTCTTGGAAAGGTAAGCCTCAGTCACTTCTGCAGCACTGAAATTCTCTGTAGCTACCTGTGTGGCCTGGGACAGTTGTAGGCATCTCTGTAGCTGCATGTTCTGCCTGTCAGTTCTGTGATAAGGAGAGTGTGGGGTTAAGAATCACAGCTTTGTGATGATGGACAGAGCCCTAGCAATCCTGGTTCTCACAGCTGAAAGCGCTGGGCACAGGAGAACCCAATAAATCACATATGCATTCAAACCAAAAAATAGCTGATATTTACTACCTGTAAAAACGTACCACTTATCAATAACTTTACAATTATGACTCATTTTCACAGCAGCCTGGCTAGGTGCTACTCTGCATCTAATGCACACGCCCTGGATCTCCTATATTGTAGGACACGGCTGACATAGTCTTTCCATCCCGTTGCTGTGGCAAATTGCCTGTGAGACCAGATCTTCCACCTGTGAACTAAAACCTCTCGCCTCTCACCCACCCAAGATCTCATACTGGCATCGTCTTCCTTTCTCTCCTGCCCTACCAGTACCACACATCCTCGAGATTATTCTCATTTGCATAAAATCTTCTTGGGAATAAAGGAAATACTATTTCCCTTATGCCCAGCCATTCATTTCTTGATCCATTTTATAGGAAAACTCTGTGAAAGTGCTTTCTACACCTAATATTTATAATGGTTCTTATCTTCTTCTCTTTTGAACCCTGTAAAATCAGACTTTCATAACCATGACTTCAGCAAACATGTTCTTATTCAAGTCATGTCACGAAACCTTGAGGTCAATTCCGAGATCAAATTACTTGATCCCTAGGAACATGTAAGTGAACAGTAGATTTCTCCTTCTCCCTTGGTGCATTTCTTCCCTTGGTTTCTGGGTCACCCAACATACCTGGATTTTCCTCGCTCCCCATTGCTCCTCAGTTTACATTGCTGATGTGTGTGATTTCCTTGACATTCATGGTGCTAGTGACCTGGGCTGCAGCAATGGGCTCCTTCTCCTCACGAAGCTGTGTGTATGCGTAGAGGTAGGCATGCCTGCATCCTCCCACGCTTGCCTCAACACTAAATAACACATTCTTTTTTTTTTTTTTTTGAGACGGAGTTTCGCTCTCGTTACCCAGGCTGGAGTGCAATGGCGCGATCTCGGCTCACCGCAACCTCCGCCTCCTGGGTTCAGGCGATTCTCCTGCCTCAGCCTCCTGAGTAGCTGGGATTACAGGCACGCGCCACCATGCCCAGTTAGTTTTTTGTATTTTTAGTAGAGACGGGGTTTCACCATGTTGACCGGGATGGTCTCGATCTCTCGACCTCGTGATCCACCTGCCTCGGCCTCCCAAAGTGCTGGGATTACAGGCTTGAGCCACCGCGCCCGGCCTCTAAATAACACATTCTTTTCATCTCTCACCATTGGACATTTTACTTGTATGTTTTATTGGATATTTATCTGAAATGGAATGCTCAAAATCTGCCATTTCATTTTTACCAACATCTTAGCAGTGATTATTTTAGTGTGGTATAATACTTTTTAATAGGCATTTATTTTTTGCAATAGTTTCCTCTTTCTTGGCCACCCCACCTGCATCTTTCTCCGTGAGGGCTTTATGGTTTTCTATAATTTTGCTCCCTCCCTTTGTCTCTTACACCTGGATGTCTACTGCCCTGGTCCGCCTGCACTGCTGCTCCTTCTTCACTTCAGGGGGTTCACTCCATTGCCCTGTGATCTGCAGGTACTGGGAGACCCATAACAAGGACAGTGGAACACCCAGAAAGCCACAAAATGGACTCAGTGGCTTTTGATGATGAGGCTGTGAACTTTACCCATGAGGAATGGGCAAAGTTCCTTCCCAGGAAAATGTCTACAGAGATGGGATGCAGGAAATATTAAGGGATTTGGCTTCTCTAGGAAACCAATGAGAAGACCAGAACATTGAAGATCAATACCAAAGCTCTTGGAGAAATCTAGGCAGTCATCTGGTAGAGAAGCTGTGTAAGAGAAAAGCAGGCCTGTCCGTGTGTAGATAACTTTAGCTGCATTCCAGATCTCAATCTAAACGGAAACATATCCACTATAAAGTCACGTGAATGCGGTGCATGGGGAAAAGTCTTCATCTGTCACGCATCCCTTACAGTTGCATCACATCTCACTCTGAACATAAACTGCGAGTGTGAGGAATGCAGAGAGAAGTCACAAACACGTCAACAGTGCCACAAAACCATTTCTCTCACGAGTGTTTGAAGATACACGGTAACACACATTGGAAATGGATCTTATAAATGTACAGTATGATTTTGCAAGTTTATTTAGAATACATAAGAGAAATCACCCTGTAGAGAAACCCTATAAATATAAATGATGTTGCAAAATCTTCAGTTTTTCCAGTTCCTGTCAAATACGTGAACTTACACTGCAGCAAAACCTTATGAATGTAAGAAACGTGGAGAAGTCTTCAGTCATACCAGGGTCCTTCATAACTACAAAACGACTCACACGGGAGAGAAGCCCAATGAATAACAGGAATGTAGCAAGGCCTTTGGCTGTTCTGCTTCTTTTTGAAAACATGAAGGAATTCATACTGTGGAGAAACATTCTGAAAGTAAGGAATGTGGCAAAACCTTCAGTCAGTCCATTCACCTTTACAAACGGGAAAGGACTCCGACTGGAGGCAAACCCTGTGAACGTCATAAATGTGGCCAAGGCTTCCAGTGTTCCAGCTCCTTTCATATCTATGGAAGAATTCACACTAGAGTAAAAAACCCTCTGAATGTAAGAACAGTGAGAAAGCATTCACTGTTTCTTGCTACCTTTGAAAGCATGAAAAGATCTTATACTTGAGAAAAAAAAAAAAAAAACATAACCAAAAAAGAATGGTAAATCCCACAGATGTTCCAGTTCCTTTGAAGACATGACAAAATTTATACTGGAGAAAAACTCTATGAAAGTGAAAAATTTGGTATAGCCTTCAGGTGTTTTTCAAATACATTACACTTCAAATACATTACAGAACTGGAGAGAAATCCTATGTAAGGAGTGTGGGAAAGTATTTTTCAAAGACATGGAAAGAATCAAACTGGAGAAAAACCTATCAGAAATGTGGTTTGAAACCTTTAAAGGACTCACACTGAAAAGAAAAAAAAGCTCTATAAATGTGAGAAATGTGACAATGCTTTTGGTTGTTCCAGTTCCATTTGACGTTGTAAAATAACATTCTGGAGAAAAACTCTGAATGTTCAGAATGTGGGAACGCCTTCATTTCTCTCATCCATTTAAACATGCATGATAAGATTTGTATACCCTCTTATACCTTACAGTTCATCATATATATTATGCAGCTGTTTCTGCGTGTATATTATGTAGAAGTATATATAGCTATATATCACATAATCAGAGATATATTCTGAGAAAATCATTATTAGGCAGTTTGCCATTGTGTGAACATCATAGGGTGTACTTGTGCAAACCTAGATGGAATTACCTACCACACGGGTAGGCTATACCATCTGCAGAGGCTTAACTATCTTGAATGGCAATACACCCTGCTGACTTGTGGTTAACCCTAGTTTTGGTAATGTCGCTAAGATTCTGACTTTATTGTTACCATAAATCCTGCCCTTAGGTTAAATCAACCTTAATCTTATTATAAATACATACTTACCATAAATCTTGTCTTTAGGCAGAAAAAATTTTAGAAATTAAACTTCTAAAATTGACTAATCTATAATCCTTTAATTCGTAGACTATTCATTCAAGTCAATAGGAGCTGTGCTTATCTAAGAAGAAAGTGATCAATCTCTTACATCTAACTTTGTTTTCTAAGTTGAGCATGTTTCCTCTAGAAGTGATATTACATCAGTGAAAGGTTCAGAATCAATTTTCTTCAAACGTGATCCTTACTCCGATCAATAAAGAGTATTTTCCTTTTTTAATTGGCAGGCATGAGTCAAAAGTTGGCACAGCAGTCAAATGCTGTTCACTCTGTTAGCGAAGGTAATTTTTTTTTGTAATACCAAAGGAAATGGTGTTACAAAATTCCAGATATTATATATTGTACCGTGAGTGACCAGTGATTTTAGCTAGCAACAGCCATAATGTATAGTTATTGACATGATAACGTATCACCTGTCATCTCGTAAAGAACAATATACGTTTGGAAGAAATGTAATATTCTGTTTAATTCCCAACTGATAGTCTTATTCACAGTGTTCTCTCACTCTAGTCTTTTCTTGAATCTTCTGCTTGACTTTTATGGTTTTATGCCACATGAGGCTTGATTAATACATTAGGAAAACAATGAATAACAGACAAGTTGACCTTGAATCTGTAACATTATGAAAGAAGCAGCAAAATTCTTTTTGCAGTTACTTGCTTTCTTTTTGTTCAGTATTTATTTTAGGTAATTATAAACTGAGAGTTTTCCTCAATTATTGAATTATTCTGACATGCAGTCTTATTTTATTTCACATGGTTAATCTCAGTAGAATATCAGGATTAAGCCAAACACTGGGTCTATAATTTGGTAGTAATGAGAAACAAATTCTTGGAAGGGGAGTGCGAGTGCGCTGCACAGTGACTAGAATCATGACAGCTGGGGTCCACGTGGCAGCAGGCGGACCCCAGACGCGCGTGCCCACCTTGGCCCCAGGATCGGCGGCGCCAGGACAAGCACAAAGCCCCAAAGCACCCACGCCAAGGCTTGAGCCGGCCTGGTCCGTGTTCCCGGGCCTTGGCGCGCGTCCGCGCAGTGGCTGATACCGGGTACGGCCTTGTGAAGCCCGCAGCTGCCCTACGCGTCTGTGGCCGACGTCCCTGCGCGCTTGGGGTGTTCTTGGTCCTGGCTTTGCAGGCTGAGAGCCCGGCAGGCCCGCCTGTCTCTGGGGTTTGTGTTGGGCCTCCCAGGGGCAGCGTCCTCTCCACCACCCCTGAGCTGGTCGCCTGGCCCAGCCGCGCGGCCACAGCGCCTGCAGAACGGAGCTCCAGGACGCCTGGCGCGGGGCGGGCGGAACTGGGGCCCAGGGAGGCAGCGCGCCGCCCGCCCCTCCCGACCCCGCGCGCCGCCCGCCCCTCCCGTCCCCGCGCGCCGCCCGCCCCTCCCGACCCCGCGCGCCGCCCGCCCCTCCCGTCCCCGCGCGCCGCCCGCCCCTCCCGTCCCCGCGCGCCGCCCGCCCCTCCCGTCCCCGCGCGCCGCCCGCCCCTCCCGTCCCCGCGCGCCGCCCGCCCCTCCCGTCCCCGCGCGCCGCCCTGGCCTCCCCGCGGCGGGTGCAGCGTCTCCCCCGCGGAGCCGGCCTGCGCCTCGTTCCCGCCGCTCCAGCACTGCCCCGCGCTCCCGCCGCCGATTCCAGCCCATATTCCAGCTCTCAGGATCCCGGTTTCGGGCGGCCCCGATCCCGCTAGTGTTCAGGACAAGTTCCCGCGTTGAGGCGAAACCATGGAGAGATGATAGAAAAGGAACGATGCTTTTCCGCCGCGGTTCCCGCGCCTGGCCCAGGGGGGGCGGCCGAGACTGCCGCGAGGAGCGGGGTCGGGAGGGAGCCGCGCCCGAGGCGGTGGCGCAGCCCGGTGACAGGCCCCCTTCGCCGAGCTCTTCGGACCGCAGCGTCCCCGGCGAGGTGGGGCGCAGCGCGGAGCGCGGGCCGGGCGTCACTGCACGCGGGTCGCAGGGCCCGTCTCCTCGCTCGGGGACAGGCACCCGCTCCCTGTCATGGCCCAGACCCGGAAAGGCACGACGCTCTGCTGGCTAACGGGAGACGGATCGCCCCGAACTGGAGGCGTTCGTGAGCCGCACGTCGAAAACAGCCCCGGAGCCTCCTTCGAGAGCCGCTGACACACCCGTCGGGAGCGGCCCGGAGCCCCCGTCGGAGGAAGCTGCCCAGGGACAGCGAGGGACACCAGCCCCTGCTGAGGACCGGCGGGCGGACCAGCTTGACTTCCAGGCGCCTGTGGGAAGCCCGGCCCCACAAAGGGCGCTGGCCTTGCTTTGTGGCTTTCTGGCGGACCGTGACGGGAAGAGGATTTTGTCAGGCCCCAGCGAACGCTGTTCTGCTCTGGAGGCGGCCCGGTGGGAACCCAGGATCCGGAAACGGAGCAACGTGGTCAGTGCCCCTTACGTTCCGTGAGCGGCCCGCTGGGAGAGACCACGGGGACGTGGCGCAGTGGGGACGCCCCCGCCGAGCAGCTCCGAGCTGCCGCCCGCGTGCTCTCCGTGCTCCGCCGCTTCTGCCCCCCACGTCGGCTGCCTTGGCCCCAGAAGCGGCTGTGTCGCCGCCGTGGAGCACTTCAAGACACTTTAAGACACCCCGGGGCAAGGATAAAAGGGGGAGACGGAAGAAGAAATTGCGTCTCGGGTATTCGCGCCTGGGTGCCCACTGCATCCGGAATCACGCCGTGGGCCTACGCAGCGCGCCGCCAGGGGCAGAAGAGAAGAGCTCCTGCCCTCCGCCCTGCTGGCTGGGTCACTCTGTCACCAGCTCTCATTGCCCTGGGCGTTTCTGAAGTCAGGCTCCCGCGCTTCTCGCCGGTTGATCTTTGAGCTTTAGCAAGACAGAGAAAAGCCAAGTGAACATTCCGTCCGGATTCTTTCCGACCACGTTGTCACGTTCCACACCTCTTTCTGCCAAGATCACATAAACGCTCTCCCAAGCCCACGTGCCCCCTTGAAAACGTCCACTTTGTCACAAGGGACGTCTTTGTGGCCCTGGAAAGCAGTAGTAAAATGTACTGTAATGCGTGTCACAGGAAAGGATTCTAAAAGTTATGCAGGGCAGCAGTATAGAATCTATGCCAGTACAGAGCGCTGGGAAAAGTCCGCTGCTAGTTCTACGTGTTGCTAATGGTAGAGATTATTGATTTTTAAAGGTAAAAAATGTGCGTGGGAGCCACAGGTGTTTTGGCTTGAACCATAAGCTTGTTGCTGTGATGTGGGAAGTGAATTGCTTGCTACAAAATCGCCAGTTCACAGAGGAATAGAAGTTCTTTATCACAGCCAGACTTTGCTTAGAATGCCACAATAATACAGTTCAATACCCAAAGTTGTCAATCCAAGTTCACATTCTTCTGGCCTGCCACGGTACTATGGGATGGAATCAGCAAACCTCAGCCAAAATGTTTTCATCTTAGACATTTTTACCTTGTCCTTGCTCAATTAAAGATTTCTTGGATCGATTAATCTAAAATAGAGGTTGGTAAACTTTTTCTGTAAAGGGCCTGACTGTAAAAATTTCAGACTGTGTGGACCAAAAGGCCACATACGGTCTCTGTCACAACTACCAGACTCTGTTCCTGAAACACGAAAGCAACCACAGACAGTACATAAAGAATAAGTATGGCTGTTTTCACAGGCGGGGCAAAGCAGGTGGTGGCCAGATTTGGCCCCTAGCCTGTATTTTTGCTGATCCCCAATCTAAAAAATAGGCTATACCACAATTAAACTTCCAGCGCTTTGAGAACCAGTTGAATACTGGGAATTATTCAGTGGTTCCTCCAGTAACTTCTGCTAGATACACATAATTTGCTCTGTATCTGACACTGGAATAAAATTTGAGGGGAAATAAACATGGAATCAGAATGAATCCGAAAACTGATTAGAAAAACACTCGATGTTCATGATGATCGTGCTACAAGATAGTTTTAAGTATGTTCTAAATATTTGTCTGCTGTAGCCTGTTTGCTGTATATGCTGAAATTTTTGTATGGCATTTAGTATTTTTATAGTTTAGGAAAATATTTTCTAGACCAGTTTTAGATGTGCTCTTATGCCTATAGTAATATTCAAATTACTGTACTTGCTTGGTGATTAGAAGGAGGCCAAAAGATGAATTCAGGCACTTTCTTCCAATAAAACTAGCTGTGGCCCATTCCCTTTGACAAGCAGTAGAATTGGATCAACTTTTAAACCGTTTTTTATCAGTTTCAAATGGTAAATCCTGACTGCTTTTTAAATATATTTTTGGAAGAACTTTGTTATTAGTTTAAAAATCTTTATAAGGTGTTTTATATATTAGAAGCAATAATAATTAAATCTGATTTCTGAACTAATGGTGCTAATTCTATTCAAAGAAATGTAAAGTGCAAGTGAGAAGAAAAGACATAAAATCTTGGTTGGATGGAACCACGTGGCATTTATGAAATCAACACAATCAAAACAAGTTATAGGTAACTTGCAGAAGTCTTGCAGAAGCTTTTCTTCTCTCTCACACAAGCTTTTCCTTTTTGGACAGCTAAGTATTTTAATATTCATTAGTAAATTATGAATTCTTTAATACTTGGAGATATTTTAAATGACTATCTCATTCAGTTGCTAATATGAAAAGGAACATAAGCACTTTAAATCTTTCCTTAATGGTTGATTTGCATATATAGTTATTTCTCTTTGTGTCTTAGATATCTTGTATGCTGATTGTCTAATCAGTACAATTGTCTAAAGATACTTTTTTTTTTTTGAGCCGGAGTTTCGCTCTTGTTACCCAGGCTGGAGTGCAATGGCGCGATCTCGGCTCACCGCAACCTCCGCCTCCTGGGTTCAGGCAATTCTCCTGCCTCAGCCTCCTGAGTAGCTGGGATGACAGGCACGCGCCACCATGCCCGGCTGATTTTTTGTATTTTCAGTAGAGACGGGGTTTCACCATGTTGACCAGGATGGTCTCGATCTCTTGACCTCGTGATCCACCTGCCTTGGCCTCCCAAAGTGCTGGGATTACAGGCGTGAGCCACCGCGCCCGGCCTTTAGAAATACATATTTTCTGAGAGAACTTGTAGTAAGAGGGAGCACTGCTCTTCAGGAGAGTAGGTCCAGTTTCCTCCTTTCAAGGTGAAAAGATACTTTGTGGTGAGGTCAACCTGTATTTACATCCCATCCCTGTCTTTTAAAAACTACCCCTTTGGGCTGGGCATGGTGGCCCATGACTGTTGCAAAAGGCAACAAAATCCCCGCACTTTGGAAGGCCAAAGTGGGTGTATTACCTGAGGTCAGGAGTTCAAGCCCAGCCTGGCCAACATGTTGAAACCCCGTCTCTACTAAAAACACAAAAATTAACAGGGCATGGTGGCAGATACCTGTAGTCCCAGCTACTTGGGAGGCTGAGGCCAGAGAATCACTTGAACCTGGGAAGCAGAGATTTCAGTGAGTCGAGATCATGCCATTACTCTCTAGCCTGGGTGACAGAGTGAAACTCCATTTCAAAAAATAAAATAAAAATTGGCCGGGTGCAGTGGCTCACGTCTGTAATCCTAGCACTTTGGGAGGCTGAGGTGGGTGGATCACCTGAGATCAGGAGTTTGAGACCAGCCTGGCCAACATGGTGAAACCCCATCTCTACTAAAAATACAAGACTTAGCCAGGCATCGTGGCAGGCACCTGTAGTCACTGCTACTCGGGAGGCTGAGGCAGGTGAATCACCTGAACCTGGGAAGCAGAGGTTGCACTGAGCCAAGATCGCACCATTGCACTCCAGCCTGGGCAACAGAGTGAGACTCAGTCTCAAACTACCCCCGTTGACAGGTAAATCTGAAGTCTCTAGGCTTACTTACTTTATCGCAACTATAAAATAGAATAACAGTACATCTGAGAGATATAAGGATTAAATGTGAATGGATGTGTAAAGAAAGAACCCAGTGGATGACTACACAGATAATTGGCTGGAAAAAGACGTCCATTTTCCTTTCAGAAGGGAAATGTTTCCCAAAACTAATATTAAATTTTTGGTTAGTGCAGCTCTATGTGTGATTAGCTTAATCTCTTGGCATGCCAGGAGCTATTTTTTTCTTTCAATTATTTCATATTTTATTACATATATACTTGAATACCACTTCTTTCCATATTTTTATTGGTTCTATCCACACGCATTTTAAATCCTCTAAAAGTAAAACTTTCTTCTTAAAAAATTTTTTTTCTTAGTGCTTGCTGGTTTAAAGGTGCTCAATGTATCAATAGAAATACAGCACTTAATATCTGCCCATAAAAGTTTCAGCTGCAATACAGGTGTGCCAGAAAAATTCTTCAGTGGCCAGAAGGATACTTAATTTCCTTCTCTTTGTTTTATTTTCCACCTCCTTAAATATTTGCTTTGGCAGGTTTTGCTACTGATTTTGCCCATTCTCAACTCTTATCACCAGCCTAGTGTTATCACTCCGCACTGATTGGATAGTGTAAAGGGTGACTTTCAAGTTTTCAGTTCAAACCACTGAATAATGAATGGTATAATTTTCTGCATCAGGGGACATGGTTGAAGAACTGGTTTAAAGTGACATGAAGAACTAGTTTAGGAGATGCTGAGTCATATATAGTTGTGGAATACCCAATTTGAAAGATCTAGTAGGCTGTTGTATATGTGGGTCTGCACATCAGACTCTGAATTTTGGCATCCAAGTGAGAGCTCATAAGGCCTAATTGGGCTGCAAACAGATCCAGCACAAAGGAGGAAATTGCATTGATATTATCAGTCAGAATACTAATTCAGTCAAAAAGGTCATTGGTGGCCAGCTGTGTACATGTCAGTAAGTCATTTAACTTTTAGAAACATTGATTATCTTATTTCTCTGATTATACATAGGGCTATGTATATATGCAGATTCCACATACTGTTAACACTGAATCCTAGGTTTGCTAAAATCGTATGTTAAGCTATCAAATAAGAAACTGTTATTGAGGCAATGACTCACCCTCTCCTGAACTTGTAAATACCATTCATGGTTTCTGGCCAACATTGTTAGACTAATTCTGAATTATTTGATGAAGTAAATTTTTTTTTTCCTGTTTCCTGCATGTTCTGCTCACCCACATAATAACTTTCTGATTTTAATATCTGGAGATATTGTTTTGTAAGACTTTTTATTATTAACAATGATTGAGTTTGTAAGGTATGGGATTCATGGTAAAAACGTAACTCTGGTATTGAGGATGGGTGCTACTGATAAAAGAACTACAACCAGCCAACCTTTCATATGTATTAAGTGTTGTGTTAAGTATGGAAGATGTTTGGAAAGGAAATGGCTCATTTTCTTAATGAGCTTACTTTCTAGTAAAAAATTCACAATGAGTATGAAATGAACACACTTATGTAGCTCTCATTTAATCCCCTTCCATTACCTATGAGGTTTTGAATTAGTGAATATATAACTGCAAAAATGACTGTGATGATTATATTGTTTTTAGGCACATCATGACCTGGCATATCAACTTTTGCAACAAAGTGGCTATTGCAATTCCAGGAATCTTCCTTGAAACTATCTGCCAGAATATCTTTGTATCTGTGTTTGGCTTGGATATGACCTGTGCATAGATGCTCAGGATGTATCAGGTATGTTCTTCTTATAGTGTTTTCTAGGATCGTTAGTCCAGCACTGTATTCTATTTTACATCCCGTATTAATCAAATGTAAAGATGAATTTCTGGCTGGGCATGGTGGCTTACACCTGTAGTTCCACCACTTTGGGAGGCCAAGGTGGATGGATCACTTGAGGCCAGGAGTTCGAGACCAGCCTGGCAAACATGGCAAAACACCATCTCTACTAAAAATACAAAATTAGTCAGGTGTGGTGTCACATGCCTGTAGTCCCAGTTACTCGGGAGGCTGAGGCACGAGAATCACTTGAACCTGGGAGGTGGAGGTTGCAGTGAGCTAAGATTGCCCCACTGCACTCTAGCCTGAGTGAGAGAGCAAGACTCTGTATCAAAAAGAAAGATAAATTTCCAACATTAGAGAGAACCAACACCATATACGACATAAGTTTATGAAGGAATAATAATTGTGTTTAAATGTATTTGTAAAGTGTATTATTGTGGCTTTGCAACTGTTTTATGTCACTTTTTTGTATGGACTTTCATTAAAATTTACTAACCTCTTGTTTGAGTCTCAGTTAAAGTTGCGGGGAACGAAGCTGTCTTTGTAAAGTATAGTGGAGAGAATTATTGAATGTTTGGGAAAATTAACCGTGTTCTGAATAACTGAAAACTGTGCCGAAGTGTTACTTAAGAAGTAAACCCAAGGTATCTATGAATCATTAACTGAGGGAAGGATAGAAACAGGCATTTTGCACTAAGTTTCTGAAGCATTTGGAGAACAGAGACTAGCCTAGTCCTTTGTATTTCCTGAGCAATGTATTCCTGAAATAAAATTCCAAATATCAAGATGCAATGAACAAATCATTTTTGCCCCTATGAAATTTATTTTTATGTAAATACACAGCTGTTTTTTTCCCCCTAATTGGCATCAGTAAGTCAAATGTTCATTTCAGCTACTTTCTGCACTGGCTAAGCTGCTTACAGAGTCTTAACAAATATTTCCTGAGCTTATACTGTAAGTCAGGAATTCTTTCAGGTATATACTTCTCAGCATTACGCCTACTGCTGGAGATTTAAAGGCAAGTAAATTTGGCCCCTACTTCAAGAAGACAAAGGTAGAATAGCAGGGCTGGAATAGGGAGTTCTATACTATGTTCACGGTAGGAATTAGTTCCCACCTGAATGGAGATAAGTCATTCTCCTTGAAGGAGCTCAGCAAAAATGATATATGTGCTCCATCTTGTAAGAAAGTAAGGCACTGAAATTAATAAAGAATATTAAAAGGTTATCAGAGAAAAAGGTAAGCCATACCCATCAAGATCATGGTGTCTCTGAGGAGCCCAGAGTCCCAAATGGCTAGGATTGTGCTGTTGCAAGCTAGGAAGCTGTGAAGGGTCTTTAATGCTATATTCAAGTGTTTGGGCTATACTTGTCAAATTTCAGACTAGTAAGTTAATATAATCAGCATCTGTTGTTTAGCTTGTCAAGAATTTTCCTTTTTGGGTATCAGGCCATCTTTATTCTGATTCCTTTAGGATTGATTGGATAGGAATGTTCACCTCATTGTTTGATATGTGTGTGTCTCAGACCCGATCAGTTCAAACATTCCTTCCTTTGGTCTCTCAAATAAGGCAAATAATAAATCAAGTATATATAGATAATCAGTTACTTGGAACTATCAAGTCATAGGCATTTAGCGTTGACCGCATTACTGTATTGCTAGAACATAGCGATGAGCATCACTATGAGAACACACAGAAAGAACCTGAGATGGAAGCGACAGTCAGGTAGGCAAAAGGGAAGCAGGAAGAGAAACTGCCCCAGGCATCATCAGCACACTGGGGTCCAGCCAGTCCCAAGCTAAAACTTCTAAATTTTCACCCACTTGGTCAAGTTCACTAAAAAAAAAAAAAAAAAAAAATGTCAGGCGCAGCGGCTCACGTCTGTAATTCCAGCACTTTGGGGGGCCCAGGCGGGCAAATCACCTGAGGTCAGGAGTTTGAGAACAGCCTGGCCAATATGGTGAAACCCCATCTTTACTAAAAATACGAAAAATTAGCCGGATGTGGTGGCAGGTGCCTGTAATCCCAGCTCATCAGGAGGCTGAGGCAGGAAAATCACTTGAATGTGAGAGGCAGTGGTTGCGGTGAGCTGAGCTCACGCCATAGCACAGCAGCCTGGGCACCCAGAGTGACACTTCTCAAAATTAAATAAATTACAGTTCAGTGTTTGCCATTTTAACGAAAATAGCTGTGACTAATTTTTTTAAATCCTATGAAAAGAGCTATTAAAATGAAGTAGTATAATTTTTAAAAAATAAGGAGAGAGCATATGAACTAAGAGAATAAATGAAAGCAGTTTCGATATAAAATTGATCATTAAATTTGAAAGGTAGGAAGAAGAGAAAAACAAATTATTACTCCAAACAGTGAAAACGGAAAAAGAAGGGAAGGTTTCTGGCTAGATAATGGGTAATTTTTTTGTTTTGGGATTTGTAAGGCTGGTTGCCTCGCAGGGAGTTCGGACACGCCCATCTCCCGCCCCGCTTGAAAATTAGAATATGTCAATCATCTAGCTCCGCCTTGAAAAATCCCCTTTGCACTCGGCACCTAGCCCGCCTGGGACATCCCCTCTGCACTCGGCACCGAACCCCTCCCTTGGAAATCCCCTCTGCACTCAGCACATAGCCTGCTCATAGGAAGTCCCGCCTCCCGCTCATAGGAAGTCCCACCTCCCACTCATAGGAAGTCCCACCTCCCTACCAATAGTAGCTCCCGCTGTCCGCATCCTGTCTTCCCAAATCCAATCAAACGCCTTCACTCCCTATAAAAGCGCCCCACCCCAGAGCGGAAGCCACGCCTTCCCTGGACGCTCTCCCCGGGGTCGGGGTACCTCGTCCCGGAGCTACTGTAAATCGGAATTGGCGTCTCATTTTCTTGTGCTGGCCTCAGTCTCCTCGTTTTTTACTCAGCTCCTGTCTTTAAAGAATAAACTTTACAGGATTTGTTTGGGATTTTTCAGCTTTTGTACCTATTTAGAATTAATGTAGAATATAGTATTAGAAACCTGGGTCTGTAACTCAGGAGAAAGGTGAGAACAAAACAGCTTTAAGATTTGGTTACATTGAGAGTGTTTGGAGGTGAGTCAAACATACTCGTGTCTCAGAAATCAAGGGTGAAGTAAGAGACTGACGTAACTGTCAAATCAGGCACAGACTTTAAGCAAAAGTCAGTAAAAGATTGCTGAATCTTGCATATTCAATGCCATCAACGTTATTTCCAAAAATAGTAAAACAGTGAGCACAGTCATCAAATTTCTGTAGATTTTGGAAAGATGAGTTTAAAAATGAAACAAATAGGCCGGGCGCGGTGGCTCAAGCCTGTAATCCCAGCACTTTGGGAGGCCGAGGCGGGTGGATCACAAGGTCGAGAGATCGAGACCATCCTGGTCAACATGGTGAAACCCCGTCTCTACTAAAAATACAAAAATTAGCTGGGCATGGTGGCGCGTGCCTGTAATCCCAGCTACTCAGGAGGCTGAGGCAGGAGAATTGCCTGAGCCCAGGAGGCGGAGGTTGCGGTGAGCCGAGATCGCGCCATTGCACTCCAGCCTGGGTAACAAGAGCGAAACTCCGTCTCAAAAAAAAAAAAAAAAAAAAGAAAAAAAAAAATGAAACAAATAAAGGCTAACCATTGTTTTCAGTAAACCTGGCAGTGGAAGGACAGCAACATATAAAGTGATACCTAGGGGAAGGCATGCCAGAAAAAGGTTTAAGGAATATTAAAAACATTCAAAAATATTTTATGAATTTACAGAAGTAGTAGGAGAAGACGACAAAAGAGGAGACAGAGACATAGCAGATGGTAAACTCACTTCTACATTTTCTAGAAAGCAGAGAAGATTGCAACCTTGGGAATGGACAGGTTCACCTGAACCTAAAGGGAAGAAGACAAAGTGGAGACGAAAATTAGTTCTGAGCAGGAAGAGAGGAAAGAAAAAAAAAAAAAATCACTGTTTCTATTTCCATGAAGGAGAAGGCTAGGTGAGGTGCCCAGAAGGCAGGCCATGGAAGGGGAGCTGGAGAATTAAGACTCAAAAGAGTAGTTGAGAAGAATAGAAAAAATACCTAGATGAGTTGGTAAGAGATAATATTTAAAATAATTCATAAATGTAACTAAGTTTCCCGGGAAAGCTAGAAACGTAGTTGGACTAGAAACTTACAGCCCATCTGTGAGCTACCTATTGCAGAATCTGAGAAATGAAATGGCTGGGGATACGCAAGTTTTATATTGACTGCGTGATTGTAATTTAAAAAAATGTTAAGGTAGCAAATAAATGAAGACTGATAATGAAAGGCATGGATGGCCCAGTAGCTGACACAATCGTCACAAGATTCAAGCTGAATTCAGGCTGAATAATTTGTGAAATGAAACCTCGAGGAAGTGATAAACTGAAAAAACAGGTTTATCATAGATCGAACATTAATTAAAAGGGTAATCATAGGGAAGTAAAGAAAATGGAATGGCAATGTCCAGTGTTTTAAACAACTGCATCTCCTTGGTGATGACAAGGCCTAAAATGGAACAGAGCTGAAATTCTTTGGCGTGACTGAAGAACGCTGAAGATGGTAGGGGGTGTTCTGGAAACTAGGACATTGAATGAATCAATAACTGGATAATATGAGGCATTTTAGAAGTTGGAAAATAAAAGTTGAAGAAAATGAGATTAAGTTAAAAACAGGAACTTTTCACAGATTAGTTCCATTCAGGACAACATGTATTTACAAGATTTTAACCACATACAGTAATGAATAGATTCACAGACTACTAATATGTTCTCAACTGTTAAATTGGAAGTGTGTCCTTTTTAAATTTTCTCCATGGCATAACTTCTGTAATATTTGTATAGGTCATTGTTTCATTGACCAACTCAAGTACATTATTTTCCTAGCTACGCTTATTTTAGGGCCACGTTCCACTTTCTCAGTGACCAAGTGTAAATGTAGTGTTTTAAATATTGGCCGTATAGCATCCAAATAAGAATAATAGTTCACCTTCCAAAAAACAAAAACCGAGTTGGTTTAATACTACCTTGGTTTGCAATTTAGCAAATAACCTACTGGCAAAGCATTTGTGAGAGTCTGTATTTAGGGATGGGGGTGTTTGGAGATTATTAACAAAACTGCGTTAATGGGAGGCTGGAATTGCTTAGCGAAAAAGGAATATAATATATCGAGTTTAAATGGGCAACATTAATGGGACTTATGCTTACACATCTCAAAATGAATATACCCCAAAGAACTTACAGAGCATCTCATAACTGAAAAAAGACAGATTTTACAATTATCCTCAGGACAATCCACCAATAAATAAATAAATACACAGTGTTAGTGTCAAAAGAAATATACAAGACAAAAGGGAGACTTAGCTAAAATATAAAAAGGAAAGAGGCAGAAACATACAAACTGTGGAAAGAACAGAAATGCAATAAGTCCCCACTACAGTGGAATATTCTGAGCACAGGTAGGTGCCATACTAAAATTTAAACAGTGTTTAATGGATATTAAAAACCTGTAAATATTGTTTCTAGAATTAACATAACAATAATTTAATGTACATTCTTACTATATAAATAAATCTATTAGATCTTCAAAATTCTTACTAGTTAGAATAAATTTTAGAGATCAAGCTTCACTTTTGCTTATGTTGGACTTGCTAAAAATCACTAACGATTATTTGGTGAGGGAAAAAAATCTCTTTAAAGCAGTGTTTAGCAATTTCAACTTTGTAATCCGTTTTATATCAAATTATTGCATATTTTATAGATGAAAATTATAATTTTTTAAAGATCCAGAGTTTACATTTTTTAAAATCATGGGATGTCTCAAATGGCAATTTTACGTATCACTTACAATTCATACCAATGATGTATTAGATGTATAAGGGTTTGTACTTTTTTCATTTTCTTTCTTCTTGTGCCTTTATCTTTGAGGCTCATGATCTTCAGAGTCAATTATTTCAAAAAGAGTAAGTATGCATATTTAGTGAGATAATCAATTCTACTCCCTTAAGACTAATGTAAATGTATTCCCTACCAGCGTTACATTAAATACCATGTAAATGCCTTATCAAAACAGAGCCTCATCTTTAAAAAAGTCTTTTTAATATTTTAATAGTCTTGGATTTACAGAAAAGTTGTAAAGATAGTACAGAGAGTTCCCATATATGCCAACTTCAGATTCCCATGAACTAACATATTAATATGACACATTTGTCCTAGCTGATAAATCACATGATACCTTTGAGGTTCCTATTAGAATATCAAATGAACTTGGCCAATAGTGGGTTAGAACCCAAAGGAGAGGCTTAGGTTATATATATAAATTTGGTAGTCATTTCTAAAAAGATGGTAAGTCATATCAGCACACAAAATAAAATAATCTAGGATGTTATTTATGTAGGGAAGAAAAATGTGAGTACATACAAGAAGAAAAAAGACAAAACCAAATCCTGAGGTGTTCCAACGCTGTGATACGAGGAAGTGCAGAAGTCTGTCAAATGCATTCAAAGAAGGCTGACGATTAACCACCGGATTGGTCAGGACCTGTTATGCTTGTTGTCTTTGGAGTTTCATGGAACGATACAGAAATCGTCAAGAGCAGGAAGGACAGTGAAGAAGTGAAGACGTGACAGCAAGACTAGAGCTCAAAGTGATGGGTTTAGCTGGAAGAGCCGTGGGCCTCAAAATCGCGATGGATTTTAACACCAGGCATTAAATTTTGTGCTTCCTTTCCTGAAGACTGGCTGGGTTTGGCAGATCTGTGCAGATCTGTGCTGGACTTTTCTTTCTTTCCTTCTTTTTTTTTTTTCCTCTCATTGAGCATTTATGATGTTACCTTGCTCCCCACCAGACACTGGGGAGACAAGCGTGGAGACGGGGCACTGCCCACACAGGGCACATGCTGGGGGACAGCTACCCTGTCGGTGTGCCATCCTCACCTCCGCCTGGCAAGGTGGTGAATGGAGGAGTCCAGAGAGGTGACCTGGGGGGGATGGTGGGCTATTCTCTGGTTTGGGGAACACAGAACAGGGGACAAAGTGGAAAGTGACGGAGATGAACAGCAGTTAGGTCTACGGGTCTGCAGCTGGAGAAAGAAGTCTGGGCTTTAAAGGAGAGTTCGGAGGCAGCAGCTCACAAGGAAGCGATCCTTGAGTGCTCAGTCCCTCCAAGAACAGTAATCTTTTCAGAGTATTGGTGTCACTTCCTGTACCGGGCTGCATCAGGCTGCCAGGTAGAGCCAGCACATTTCCAGAACTTTCAGTGACAGGAAAGATGGAGAGGTGGATATGAGGAGCCACGGTTTGTAGTCTTGACGGGCTGCACCCCTAGACACTGAGATCCCGCAGGGGTTGGCGGCGGCCGGGGGGGGGGGCTCTTTCACATGACAGCAGCCCTGCTTAGAAAAGCGTTCCCAAGTGTGCATAAACATTTTATAAAATAATTTTGTCCTTTAACATATTTGGAGATGAGACTTTTATACCAGAATTTTACATAAGAGGATAAATACTACAAATGAAATTTCCTTTTAAAGTCAAATGACAGAAAGCTCAAGTCCCGGGCATTATTTTAAAGTCTGAGAAAATTTCTAACTATTGGAGATGGGACTACAAGAGGAAAACATAAATATTTCAGATGTCTCCCATCTTACAAAGTTAGCAACCTGTCGAAGCCACTCCCTATGTGCCAGAAAATGATCTGGCATAAACCAGTCCTCTCAGTGGAGGAGGTCACAGTGCCATTTGTATTATTAACACTTTACACTTCTGCTTTTCCAAGAATAGAAGCAGTATGTTTAACAATTACCCCTGCCCCAAATCCTTAAGCTCAGTATCACAGGCACAGAGTGTAAGCAAATCTGGGATGCTCTCCAACAGATACGCAATAGCACTGCTATGTTATTCTCAAAAATACTGCCTAGATATTTTTTCCTGTAAAATCAAATGCTCAGTGGTTACACTAATTAGTTTGAAGAATACAGCTGCCTTTTTGTAAACTTCCCAGATATCAAAATGGACTTTGATATATAAATGGTTTTCTGAGACGATACTGCCTCTATTTCTATGACCGTTTCACCTGGACTATCTCATCAGTCCTAGGAATGTATCCCTAAACGTGGTTATTGAAAACCGAATAGCTGCCTCATGACAAGTACATGTTATTTAAGGAGGAAAAATATTAAATTTTGAATTGTGTAGTCTCCCTATCAATAAAAAAAAAAAAAAAAAAAAAGCATTCCCAAGAGACAAAGGCAAGTCATGCGTCACTCCTTACAGAAAGTCACTCTTGGTCCCTAAAGATGTGCTCACAAGTCATCCTCCAAAGCACCAAGAACACCAAAAATAGAACTGTCCTGTGCAGATGTCCAGTACCCTCAGTGTGGGGACCAAATGCCCCCCGGCCACTGGAAAGAGAGATCTTGTAAGTCCCACTCATCGGTTGCGCTGCGTTTTTCTTGACCTGATGAGACTTCAGGCTTCCAGTTAAATACAGTTTCGTTCCTCATGTCTTCCCTCTGGGGCACAGGCCAATGGGCCAGCAGTTGCGTGTCTCATGTGCTTCTCAAGTATATTGTAGGAATTCAAGAGAGCAGACAAAATAATGAAAGCAACTGTCAAGCATCTGCTCACGTCACATCCAATGGCATTCCATGAGGCAAAACAATCGTGTGGCTGAGCCTCCTGTGAACAGGTTGGAAATATGCACCATGAAATATAGAGAAAGGTACCAAAGACTCATTAGAAAAACATCATGAAATCTACCACAGAGCTAGTAAATCAGGCAAGCTCTTTAAAGTTAGTGTCATGGCATGGTTAAATCCTAGTAAGAGTGATCTTACAGATAAAAGGAAACAAATGAATGCAGCGGAAACTGAATAATCACAGGAGCAGAGTTTATTAAGGGGAGTAAGAAGGAATGATATCCGAGATACAAAGGACTGTGTTTGAATGGGAGCAGGGGCAGTTAACACACCATGAAACAAGGAAGACAGAGAACACGAGTAAGATCTAGGCAGATTAGTAGATTTGATGGTGAGCTGGTAAGATTTATTTCTTAATAATTCAATCTTACACACTTCCTGTTATCCATATTTTGTCCGGCTCCTATTTACCCTACCCCTTTAACAATGTCATATCCCAAAAACGTGACTTATGGCCCTTCTCTTAAAATAACTCGTGTTATAACCTCAACCATTGTTCTAACAAACTAAACCCAGATCAGGCCCAGGTCTGCCTCAACGATGCTCCACCCTTGCAGATCGTATTGCTGGGCAGCTTCAACGGCAAATTGTACTAATTCTTCAAAGAGCATGAAAACTCGTTAAGAGGCCGGGCGTGGTGGCTCAAGCCTGTAATCCCAGCACTTTGGGAGGCCGAGGCGGGTGGATCATGAGGTCAAGAGATCGAGACCATCCTGGTCAACAGGGTGAAACCCCGTCTCTACTAAAAATACAAAAAATTAGCCGGGCATGGTGGCGTGTGCCTGTAATCCCAGCTACTCAGGAGGCTGAGGCAGGAGAATTGCCTGAACCCAGGAGGCGGAGGTTGCGGTGAGCCGAGATCGCGCCATTGCACTCCAGCCTGGGTAACAAGAGCGAAACTCCGTCTCAAAAAAAAAAAAAAAAAAAAAGAAAATTCATTAAGAAATGTATCTATTATCTCTTCTTTTCTCTCATAACATTATTTTCAGCTTATTAATATATACATGGCCTAAAATGTCTGGTTTATATTATTATTCCCACTTTTAACATGATATATAGAGCATGTGATATACATTTATTTTTAACACTGCCTCATGTTAAGTACTACAATTTTCTGTCTAGTGCATTTCTACACATCAGTTTGGAAACTTAGTATAATTATACATATTTATAATTAAATTGAATTGAATGAAAGCTTCCTGACTTAAATGTTACATACTTACACACACATGCATACATATATGGGTTTATATGTATTATATATTGTGGAATTATATATATATATATGTATATATATCCACCAACAGAAATCCTCTATAAAATGTTTTGATAAATAACTACTAAATATTGATTGATAGAAAATATTGATGGAAAAATTATACACCCTTCTATGTTCCTATTTATCAGGATCTCAGCAGAAAACAGTAAAGAAAAACAGGTAATTGAAAAAGTTTAATAAGGGGAGCGTTATTACAAAGATACAGATAGAGATAAGATCAACCAAATAAATATAGGTGCAGTGCCTAGATGCATATTATCTCTCGGCCTGACGAGGCAAAGAAGGTAGTCATGACTATATCCCAAAGATCACAGCTGTCAAACAGGCTGTCACACACGAGTGCTGGCCCTCACCATCGCAGCACAGCTAGCCCATGGTGAAATCAAATGGGGAACCCAGGAACATAAATATTTCATCATCACTCTCATCTTGTTTTCTGTTTATTTTGTGCTGCTAAAAAAGAATACCTATGACTGGGTAATTGATAAAGAATCAAGATTTATTTCTCACAGTTTTGGAGGCTGGGAGATCCATGGTCGAGGTGCTCACATCTGGAGACAGCCTTCTTCCTTTGCCATCCCGTGGCAGGAGGTGAAAGGGCAGCCCATGTGAGCCAGTGAGAGAAGGGAAGGGGGCCAGATCCATTTTTTTTATGAGGACCCCACTCCTCGTGTAACTGACCCACTCCTGAAATAATAGCATTAATCCATTCATGAGGGCAGAGCCTTCATGACCTCATCACCTGTTAAAGGTCTCACCTCTCAAGTTTGTTGCATTGGGGATTCAGTTTCCAATTCATGAACTTTGGGGGACACAATTAAATCACACCATCCTCTTTGCTCCTTCCAAAGCCTTTGACTGGACAAACACAGTGGAAGTCAGTGAACCACAAATGCCACTGATATGCTAACAATGGGGTTTCAATACAGACTTTAAAATGTGGAAAATGGGTATGTAAGAGAAAATAATAGAAAATCAGCAGAGCAAGGGGCATAATGTTTACTCATTTATTGTTTGATGTCATTAGATGATATCATTTGATTGTGACGTAATTTTTCTAAATTTTCATCTCTTTTACAGAAAATAAAATAATTTAAAAGGCAATTTGAAAGGCCTACAGAAATGAAGCAGCTAAACCAGTAAAAAAGAATATCTGAAAAATAACAAAATCAAACTTTGAAAAAAATTGTAATGAAAATATCATTGAACATGTTTAAGAATAGATGACCCTGCTCTTGAAGAGAGAGCTGATAAACTAAAAATATACAAATGAGAATAGAAGGATAAAAATTATTGAATGCTCACAAATGAAGGTAAGGGACATTGAGAACATACAACGTGTGTGTGTGTGTGTGTGTGTGTGTGTGTGTGTGTGTGTGTTGCGGGGGAATAAGCAGATATTCTCAGAAGATGAAGAGGAGAAAGAAGAGTAAGCACAGACAGTACTTAAGAGATTATTGCTAAGAATTGTCCAGAACCATGTAAGACAGAGATCTACAGATTTGCAAAGCTTAACAAATCCCAAATAGGATAAATAAAAAGAGTTCCATGCCTAAAGAAATCACTATAAAACTTCAGAAAACCAAAGGCAAAAATAAAATTTTATAAGTAGCCAGAAAAAAAAAAAAGGCTATCTTCAAGGAAGAAGTAGTTAGAATAATCTCTTCTATTCCAACACCAACAATGGAAGATATAAGATAGTGGAATTAAATAGGCAGGGTATGGGAAAAATCCTCTAACGTAAAATTCTGTATGTAGCAAGACTTTGTCATTCAAAAATGATGGCATTACTTTCAGGAAAATGTAACCGAAGCTTGCTCTATCAGAAGATCCTGACCAAAAAAAAAAAAAAAAAAAAAAAAAAAAAAAAAATTTAGGCAAGCAAATGTGAGAGATGTCTAAGAAGCTTGAAGGAAGTGAGTGACAGATGTTTGTAACTGAACTGAAGCCTAGTTTACTAAGTGTAGTAATCTATTCACAATTTCTTTAAAGGTATTTTAACGGTGTATTTTTTAAAAAAACACAATGGCAATATTTTGTGAGTTAAAGGAATTAAATGGTGTTAGAGAATTCTATGTTACTTGTGGTATCTGTTAGAAGGGTAAAAATGATGATGACCAGTAAGCTATGATAAAGTGAGCATATGTATTTTATTTTTTGGCTGCCCATCGAAAAGAATTATAACAGAGCCTATAACTTATAGAGAAGAGAAAGGGTGAAATGACAAAAGGTAATTAGGACATAAAAGAAGGAAGAAATAAGCTAAGAGACACACCACAGCCAGAACAAATTCGAAGTACCAAGTAAGACAACCTGTCAGTTGCCATTCCTAGAAATATACACTAAAGGTTTCAATATGCATACGCACACACAGGATACAGACAAAGGAGTATCTATAACAGTCTTGTCCATCATAGGCAAAAATCTCAAAACAGCTTAATGTCAGTCCACAGTAATTGTGGCTAATTTGTGGGTTTTTTAAAAATGGTAAACTGTGTAACAACACAAATGAATGAATTACAGCCACATAAAAAATAAAAAGCATTTAATAATGGAGTGAAAGAAATAAATTCCCGAAAAATATAGTATGATTTCATTTATATAAAATTCAAAAGCAGAAAACTAGATAATATTGTTTATGGATACATCAGTACAGAACCAGTGGGGAAAAAGTAAATATTAGAATACACCTCACTCTAACAGAAAAAAGGCAATTCTGTTGGGAAAGGAATACACTTGTGTCTCCTATGGAAGCTGATCACATTCTATTTCATGAATAAGAAGTTGGTTACATAGCGTGTTTGATTTATTATATTTGTTAAATTTTACAGTAACAATCAGTATATTGTCTTTTTCTTTCTTTTGAGATGGAGTCTGGCTCTGTTGCCCTGCCGGGAGTACAGTGGCAGTGACCCCGACTGACGGCAACCTCTGCCTCTCGGGTTCAAAGGATTCTTCTGCCTAGGCCTCCGAGTAGTTGGGATTACAAGCGTGTGCCACCATGGCTAGCTAATTTTTGAATTTTTAGTAAAGACCAGGTTTTGCCATGTTGGCCAGGCTGTTCTCAAACTCCAGGCCTCAAGTGATCCACCTGCCTCAGCCTCCCAAAGTGCTGGGATTACAGGCATGAGCCACCGAGCCCAGCCAGAAATTCATCTTTATATTTGATTAATACAGGATATAAAATAGAATATAGTGCTGGAGTAGTGATCCCAGAAAACACTAAGAAGAGCATATCGGCTGTTGCACCAGGCCAGTATATTGTCCTCACTGATATTTTAAGAGAAATTCCTGGAAAATTTTTTGGAAAATAGTTCTTTCTTAATAATTGTGTTTTTCAGATTGAATTAAATGTCCCCAGGTTCTGGAGCGGTTTTATCTTCAGCTTTTGAAATCCCGTCTCCATTCTCATGCCCCTCTTTGCTTTTTTTGTTTTACGTTATCTTTTAAAAACCATGACACAGGAAGATAAATAAACTCTATCGGTGTTAGAACAATGGAGCGAAAGTGATTAAGACAGTTTGCTTCCCTCAAGGAATCTTTCATTTCAGTGTTTCATTTTAGCGACTTCAGCATGATGTTGACTAGGCACGTGGTCAATTTTTTTTTTTTTTTTTTACTTTAAATGCATTTTATATTTAGAGAACCTACATGACATGTTTTTCTTAAAAACAATGCCTCCATTCCAAATAAATCACGGTCAAAATACACGAAGATCTCAAGATGACATCAGTCCCATTTGTCTTAAGTCTTGGTGTGTGGATGACAAGCAGAAGCCAGTTACGATGACAGGTGACAGATCCAAAGTAATTGCCAACCTTGTTAAGAGTTTTCCATTTCTAAACCATCCTTAAAGAAAATCACATATGGGGTCACACCATCCTCACGGTAGTCCAGTAGAGCGACCGTGCCCTCTGGATTCATGTTTTCTCCCATAAAGAACTGGTCGTTTTTGAAATTAGCAAGGATGTGCCTGATTTGTCGCGCAGCGCCTGTCCTGAAAGGTTTTACTCTTTCCGGTCTCTGTTCGTCGAGTGTGCCTTTGATTGATTTCATGTCATCTTGGATGTACTTCTTGCAGGCTTCTTTTGCGAAACGTGTTTCCTGCAGGGGAGGGTGCGTGGCCGTATGGACGCCAGCGATTACTGGGCTTTGGGGCCTTCAGCGGAGGCGTTTCCACCAATGAGCGAGTCATCGATGGCACCTTCTGTCCTACTGACCATCTTCCCCTCCACCTCCGGGCACAGCCCGTCCGCGATCTCCCGGACCCTGCAGATGTCAGAGAACGGCTCATCGTGGCCACCGAGACCCGCTGGACGATCGCGAGCGCGGCGCTGGCTCGGCGGGCGCGGGAAGCTCGGGGCCAGGGCGCGGCGCGCTGGGGGAGGGCGGCCGGCGGGAAAGGCGCACGTGGGCAGTTCAGCCCCATCCATTCATCTTACGTCAGTGTTCCCTTCTGTGCTATCTAGGTGAACTCTGAAATCGTCGATAAAAGATGTAAAATGTTTCTTTTCCGTTTCTGCCAATCATGCCTATTTAGAGCATTTCAAAACTTAATTTGACCAGTTGTGTGTGCCATATTTTTGCAGTTCGAAGTTATCCTCATATTTAATATGCATGTTTCTATGTCTTCACGGATGTGCCCAGTCAACATGTTGCTGACCACTGGGAATGGAACAGCCGGAAGACAGCGATGGAGAACGCCTGACAAGGTGAGCGCTTTGGCCCGCACGCCTTCTCCACTCCGCAGCCTGCTTAGAATCTGATGTAGAGGCTGGTGTCTGCTCTGTGTAGAAAGACGCCCTGGAATGCCTGTCACTAATTCTGTGTGCCTCTCTGCTGGCTTCAGGGTGTGTGTTTCTCTCTCCTGGCCCAGCTGTTACTCTTCTGTGGCAGTTTTCCTTCCAGCAGCAGTAGTTCCTTGCTTAAACAGACCGAAAAACATCTGAGGGCTTACATCACCCCCTGTAGTGCTGGCCAAGGCCGACAACTGAATCAAACAGTGCAGATCCCAGCTTCTTTGCCTCTACTTTGACAAATTCAGATGACATCCATCCCATTTTTCATGATAATATGATAGAATTACAGCGGCTTTTTTCAACTGAGCATAAAAATATGCTTAGTATTTCTTTATGTTTTATGGTGATGATAGTTACAAAGAAATGATATCAATAATTAATTGAATGCAAATTAAAACTATTACATGGCTTGACAATAACGTTTCCTACTAACAGAGAAATTTTAGAAATTTAATAATAACAAATAATACTAAACACGTGGGGCAAATGGAGGCTCTTATGCACTCCTGTGGGAACAATTTGGGATTATCTGGTAAAGTTAAACTTACAGATACTATGCTATCCAGTAACTGAAGTACTTACGCATTCACCAGAAGACATGTACAAGATAGTTCCCAGAGTTATCTTTAGTGGGCAAACAAGTAGAAATGACCCAAATTAACATTAGAAGGGATTAGCATATGAATGGATGAATGAATTTTGACATATTCATAAATTATTGCTACACATGTCACTGTGGATGTGTTTCAATAATGGAATCTGCAGGTGATGAGAGGAAAGGCACAAAAAACAGACAAAATATTATGTCACTTATATTAAGATGAATATACAGAGTTTTGAATAATAAGTTTGGGAATAAGTACATATGAAATAAAATAACATAGAATATCAAATAGGAGCTAATGATGGTGAGACTGTGGTTGTATTGGGGATCAAGGGGAAGAATATCCTTGAGGCTTCCAGGGTCTGAGATCTCAGGGAACTTGATTTGGGGCCCAGTAATAGACACGTTTGGTTTTTTTTTTAAATCTTTAACCTGTACATGCATACTGCCTATACAACTCTAAACATCATGATAACTTTTAAAAGGACATAAAATTTATTTAGTCCCCTAGGCATCACTGCCTTGTAAGCATTATAATATATTATATAATATTACCCAGAATAAAATTTGAGCTTAAGTAATACATCGAATAAACTCTGTTCTCTTCTTTAAATATCCAGGAGATTTTCCCATTTCTGATAACTGACCAATAGACACAAGCCATCCTTACTCTTGTAAAATTTACTGTTGAGTTCCAGTTGTTCTCAGAAAGATTTCCTCAAGAGATAGGAGCATTAAGGTGAGAAACTTATTGGAACTTTCCAAAAAATTTTTCTTTTTTTTTTTTTTCCCATAAAAATGTGTCAGGCCATACCTATTTTTCCATCAGGATTTGGTAAGAAAACTTTAAAATGTGGTAAATATATTTGCAGTTTAATCTCCTGTCCACATCTTCTAGGTCTTGAATTTTTGTAGAAAATCAACATAAATAAAATAATGGATTTTAAACATATGCAAATAATAAATAATAATGAAAATACTTTAAAATTATGTTTCCAATATGGCGAGGACCCTATTTACTATTATCACCACGATTTAGTGAAAGAAATAACATAAGACTAAAAAGGCAAATAGACAGAAAATCAGAATAAAAGTACTTTCCAAGAAAAAAATTAGTTTTTGAACTCATAACATCTAGCATGTGGAAACATATTTATTTTCCATTTGTCATTAATCTGGAAACATGCTCACCCAGGGAGTCATGCACACACCAGCCTAAGGGAACCGATAGACTCCCTCTTCTGAATTAGATGGACATTATTCCTACAAGTAGTATGTTGAGATGGAATATTTTAGAGTGTCCAACATTTACAGATTAAGATATTTTGAGAATCAGTTTGGGATTTTAATGGTAATGTTAAAAAGAAGAGTTTGTAGAAGTGATGAAAGTCCTAGGTATTGTCAAAGTCTCTAACTGACCAAACCAGAGAGAAATAGAATGCATGCTGAGACAAAAGGAATCTCACAAAGCAGTTTATTGGTTAAATCTTTATTTAAAAGGCACTCAGCACAGGAAAACAAAATTGCAATTTTGCTAATTGAACTCTGAACTTAAAATACATTATAATTTTTGTATTTTATTTTCTACCAAAGGTAATATTTCTACCAAAAGAAGAAAGAGGAAGAAGAGGCGAAAGAAAGCGAAGAATGAAAGAACAGAAAGCAGCTCATGTACCCTGCCTTCCTACTGAACACACATGAACTCAGATACATTAAAAAGGAGAGATTCTGGCCGGGCGCGGTGGCTCATGCCTGTAATCCCAGCACTTTGGGAGGCCGAGGCGGGTGGATCATGAGGTCAAGAGATCGAAACCATCCTGGTCAACATGGTGAAACCCCGTCTCTACTAAGAATACAAAAATTAGCTGGGCATGGTGGCGCGTGCCTGTAATCCCAGCTACTAGGGAGGCTGAGTAGGAGAATTGCCTGAACCCAGGAGGCGGAGGTTGCGGTGAGCCGAGATCGCGCCATTGCACTCCAGCCTGGGTAACAAGAGTGAAACTCCGTCTCAAAAAAAAAAAAAAAAAAAAAAAAAAAAAGGAGAGATTCTGATTTTCTAGAAAAGCAGTGGAAAGTGGTATAGTTATTATTTATTCTAAACTTATAGTTCGATTCTGGAAACTGCTGAATCCTGTTATCAGTTCTAGGAGCTTTCTGGAGGAGTCCTTAGGGTTTTCAAGATAAATGATCATATCATCAGCAAACAGGGACAGTCTGACTCCCTCTTTACTGACTTGGAGGCCTTTTACTTCTTTCTCTCGTGTGACTGCTCTGGCTAGGACTTCTAGTACTATGCTGAAGAGGGGTGGTGAGAGCGGGTATCCTTGTCTTGCTCCCACTCTCAGAGGGAATGCTTTTGACTTTTCCCCATTCAGTATTATGTTGGCTGTGGGTTTGTCATAGACGGCTTTTATTACATTAAGGTATGTCCCTTGTATGCCAATTTTGCTGAGGGTTTTAGTCATAAAGGGATGCTGGATTTTGTTGAACATTTTTTCTGCATCTATGGAGACGATCATGTGATTTTTGTTTTAAATTCTGTTTGTGTGGTGTATCACTTCTGTTGACTTGTGTATGTTAAACCATCCCTGCATATCCCTGGTATGAAACCCACTTGAGCATGGTGGATTATCTTTTTGCTAGGTTGTTGGATTCAGTTAGCTAGTATTTTGTTAAGGATTTCAGCATCCATGTTCATCAAAGATATCAGTCTGCTGTTTCCTTTTTTGGTTGTGTCCTTTCCTGGTTTTGGTATTCAGGTGATGCTGGCTTCACAGAATGAATTAGGGAGGGTTCCTTCCTAATCAAGATACCTGTGTTAAGTGGAATCACTGGGGTTCGGGGCAGAATAGATGGATGTGAGATACAAGGGAGAAAGGGAATTAAAAAACCCTATGCCAGGGTCCTAGGAAGACTATCTACAGACATTTAATAATCAAATTCCCAAAGGTTAAGGAAAAAGATCCTAAAAGCAATAAGAAAAAGAAACAACATACAATGGAGCTCCAATATGCCTGGCAGCAGACTTTTCAGTGGAAAACTTACACGCCAGGAGAGAGTGGCATGACAAATTTAAAGTTTGGAGGAAAAAAACCTTTAACCCTAGAATAATATATCTGGTGAAAATATCCTCCAAACATGAAGGAAAAATAAAGACAAACAAAAACTGAGAGATTTTTATTAACACCGGACATACCATACAAGAGATGCTAAAGGGTGTACCTCAATTAGACAGAAAAGGACACTAATAAGCAATAAGTAATCACCTGAAGGGATAAAACTCACTGGCAATAATAAGTACACAGGAAAACACAGCATATTATAATTCTATAACTGTGATGTCTATTCTTAAGAAGACTAAACAATGAAGCTATCAAAAATGATAACTACAACAATTTTTCAAGACATAGTACAATAAGAGATCAATAGAAACAACATAAAGTTAAAAAAAAGGGCACAAAGTTAGACTGTGGAGTCTTCATGAGCCTTATTTTTGCTTGTTAGTTTCTGCAAGCAGTGGTAAGTTGTCATCGGCTTAAAATCAGGTTATAAAACAGTATCTGCAAGCCTCATGGTACCGCAAATCAAAAAAACATACAAAGGATACACAAAAAGTAAAAAGCAAAAAAAGTAAATGAAATTATCAGAGAAAATCTCTTTCACTAAAAGGAAGACAGGAACAAAAGAAAAAAGAAAAAGAAGATCACAAAACAACCAAAAAAGAAATAACAAGATAGTAAGAGTAAGCCCTTACTTATCAGTATTAACAACGAATGTAAATGGACTAAACTCTCCAATCCAAAGACATATGTGGCAGAATGGATTTTATTAAATGACCCACTTATCTGTTGCCTACAAGAGACACACTTCACCTATAAAGACACACACAGGCTGAAAATAGGGGGATGAAAAAGATATTCTCTGTCAATGGAAACCAAAAAAGAGCAGAAATAGCTGTACTTATATCAGACAACATAGACTTCAACCTCCACCTCCTGAGTTCAAGTAATTCTCCTGCCTCAGCCTCCTGAGTAGCTGGGACTACAGGAGCACACCAACACACCCAGCTAATTTTTGTATTTTTAGTAGAGATGAGGTGTCACCATGTTGGTCAGGATGGTCTCGATCTCTTGACCTAGTGATCCACCCACCTCAGCCTCCCAAAGTGCTGGGATTACAGGCATGAGCCACCGCTCCTGGCCAAGAATTATTTTTAATTATAAGAAAATAAAATGTAAGCAAGTTATAGGAGGTTTATGAAAATTAACTTTGTAAACAATTCTCTGTGTGACGAGGTCCGCCCTACAAGAGCTCCTGAAGGAAGCACTAAATGTGGAAAGGAATGACCAGCTGCAAAAACATACCAAACAGTAAAGACCATTGACACTATTAAGAAATTATATCAACCAATGGGCAAAACAACCAGCTAGCATCAAAACAGCAGGATCAAATTCACACATAACAATATTAACCTTAAATGTAAATGGGCTAAATGCCCCAATCAAAAGACACAGACTAGCAGATTGGATAAAAAGTCAAGACCCATTGGTGTACTGTATTCAGAAAACCAGTCTCATGTGCAAAGACACACAAAGGTTCAAAATAAAAGGGGTGGAGGAAGATTTACCAAGCAAATGGAGAGCAAAAAAAAAGCAGGGGTTGCAATCCTAGTTTCTGATAAAACAGACTTTAAACCAAAAAAGATCAAAAGAGACAAAGAAAGGCATTACATAATGGTAAAGGGATTAATGCAATGGGAAGAGCTAACGATCCTAAATATATATGCACCCAATACAGGAGCATCCAGATAAATAAAGCAAGTTCTTAATGGCCTACAAAAAGAACTTAAGACTCCCACAAAATAATAGTGGGAGATTTTAACACCCCACTGTCAATACTAGACAGATCAATGAGACAGAAAATTAACAAGGATATCCAGCAGTTGAACTCAGATCTGGACAGAACTCTCCACCCCAAAACCACAGAATATACATTCTTCTCAGCACCACATCACACTTACTCTAAAAGTGACCCCATAATTGGAAGTAAATCACTCCTCAGCAAATGCAAAAGAACTGAAATCATAACAGTCTCTCAGACCACAGTGCAATTAAATTAGAACTCAAGATTAAGAAACTCACTCGAAATCACACAACTACATGGAAACTAAACAATCTGCTCCTGAATGACTACTGGATAAGTAATAAAATGAAGGCAGAAATAAGGATGTTCTTTGAAACCAGTGAGAATGAAGACAGAGCATATCAGAATCTCTGGGACCCATTTAAAGGAGTGTTTAGAGGGAAATTTATAGCACTAAATGCCCACCAGAAAAATGAGGAAAGATATAAAATCAACACTCTGACAACACGATTAAAAGTACTAGAGGAGCAATATCAAAAATATTCAAAAGCCAGCAGAAAGCAAGAAATAACTAAGATCAAAGCAGAACTGAAGGAGACAGAGACACAAAGAAAAACCCTTCAAAAAATCAATAGATCCAGGAGTTGGTTTTTTTTAAAGATCAACAAAATAGATAGACCACTAGCCAGACTAATAAAAAAGAAAAAGAGAGAAGAATCAAACAGATGCAGTAACAAATGACAAAGAGGATGTCACCACCAATCCCACAGAAATACAAACTACCATCAGAGACTACTACAAACACCTCTAAGCAAATAAACCAGTAAATCTAGAAGAAACGGATACATTCCTGGACACTTACACCCTCCCAAGACTAAACCAGGAAGAAGTTGAATTCCTTAATATACCAATAACAAGGTCTGAAGTTGAGGCAGCAATTAATAGCCTGCCAACCAAAAAAATTCCAGGACCAGACACGTTCACAGCCAAATTCTACCAGAGGTACAAAGAGGAGCTGGTACCATTCCTTATGAAACTATTCCAAACAATACAAAAAAGAGGGAATCCTCCCTAACTCATTTTATGAGACCAACATCCTCCTGATATCAAAACCCGGCAGAGACACAACTAAGAAAGAAAACTTCAGGCCAATATCCATGATGGACATTAATGCAAAAATCTTCAATAAAATACTGGCAAACTAAATCCAACAGCACATCAAAAAGCTTATCTGCTGGGCGCGGTGGCTCAAGCCTGTAATCCCAGCACTTTGGGAGGCCGAGGCGGGTGGATCACGAGGTCGAGAGATCGAGACCATCCTGGTCAACATGGTGAAACCCCGTCTCTACTAAAAATACAAAACATTAGCTGGGCATGGTGGCTCGTGCCTGTAATCCCAGCTACTCAGGAGGCTGAGGCAGGAGAATTGCCTGAACCCAGGAGGCGGAGGTTGCGGTGAGCCGAGATCGCGCCATTGCACTCCAGCCTGGGTAACAAGAGCGAAACTCCATCTCAAAAAAAAAAAAAAAAAAAAAAAAAAAAGCTTATCCACTATCATCAAGTGAGCTTCATCCCAGGGATGCAAGGCTGGTTCAACATATGCAAGTCTATAAACATAATCCATCACATAAACAGAACCAAAGACAAAAACTGCATGATTATCTCAATAGATGCAGAGAAGGCCTTTGACAAAATTCAACAGCTCTTTATGCTGAAAACTCTCAATAAACTAGGTATTGAGGGACTGTATCTCAGAATAATAACAGCTATTTATGACAAGCGTACAGCCAATATTACTGAACGGGCAAAAAAGTGGAAACATTCCCTTTGAAAACTGGCACTAGACAAGGATGCCCTCTCTCACCACTCCTATTCAACATAGTATTGGAAGTTCTGGCTAGAGCCATCAGGCAAGAGAAAGAAATATTTGAATAGGAAGAGAGGACATCAAATTGTCCCTGTTTGCAGATGACATTATTGTGTATTTAGAAAATCCCATCTTCTCAGCCCAAAATCTCTTTAAGCTGATAAGTAACTTCAGCAAAGTCTGAGGATACAAAATCAATGTGCAGAAATCACAAGCATTCCTATACACCAATAATAGACAGAGAGCCAAATAATGAGTGAACTTCCATTCACAATTCTACAAAAAGAATAAAATACCTAGGAATACAACTAACAAGGGATGCGAAGGACCTCTTCAAGGAGAACTACACACCACTGCTCAAGGAAATAAGAGAGGACACAAATAGATGGAGAAACATTCCATGCTCATGGAGAGGAAGAATCAATATTGTGAAAATGGCCGTACTGTCTAAAGTAATTTATAGATTCAATGCTATCCCCATCAAGCTACCAATGACTTCCTTCACAGAATTGGGAAAAAAAAAAAACAACAACAAAAAAACTTAAACTTCATATGGAACCAAAAAAGGGCCCACATAGCCAAGACAATCCTAAGAAAAAAAACTAAAAATAAAAAAAAAGCTGGAAGCATCACTCTACCTGACTTCAAACTGTATTACAAGGCTACTGTAATCAAAACAGCCTGGTACTGGTACCAAAACAGAGATACAGACCAATGGAACAGAAAAGAGGCCTCAGAAAGAATTCCACACAACTACAACCATCTGATCTTTGACAAACTTGACAAAAACAAGCAATGGGGAAAGGAGTCCCTTTTTAATAAATGGTGTTGGGAAAACTGGCTAGCCATGTGCAGAAAGCAGAAACTGGACCCCTTCCTGACACCCTATACAAAAATTAACTCTAGATGGATTAAAGATTTAAACATGAGGCCTAACACCATAAAAACTCTAGAAGTAGGCAAAACCATTCAGGACATAGGCATATAGGCAAGGACTTCATGACTAAAACACCAAAAGCAATGGCAACAAAAGCCAAAATAGACAAATGGGATCTAACTAAACTTCAGAGTTTCTGCACAGAAAAAGAAACTATCAATAGAGTGAACCAGCAATCGACAGAACGGGAAAAAATTTTTGCAATCTACCCATCTGGCAAAGGGCTAATATCCAGAATCAACAAAGAACTAAAAGTTACAAGAAAAAAGCAAATAGCGCCATCAAAAAGTGGGCAAAGGATATGAACAGACACTTTGCAAAAAAAGACATTTATGCAGCCAACAAACATATGCAAAAATGCTCATCATCACTGGTCATTAGAGAAATGCAAATAAAAACCACATTGAGATAACACCTCACACCAGTTAGAACGGTGATCATTAAAAAATCAGGAGACAACAGATGCTGGAGAGGGTGTGGAGAAATAGGAACACTTTTACACTGTTGGTGGGATGTGGGGAACATTCCCGTGTGAGACCCCTAAAAGGCGTGAGTCTCACTATACGGTGAGTTTGATCCCAAACACAGTTTCCTACTGGAGGCAGTCGAGCTATCCGGAAATATAGGAACTGAAAGATGAATGATCAGTTTCTAATATCAACCACAATATCGTTTGGGCCTAAAACTATGCGTTGCTGCTAGACCGAGTGACCCCCTGCCGGCAACCGGTTCCTGCTTTTAACCTTTTTTATGACTCTCTTTAAGAATAAGTTTTAACCTTTTCTTTACTTACCTGACTGCCTAATGGTTTAACTGTCGATATTTGCAAAGCAAATGCCACCATAAGGGATGGCTTTGATTCCTGACTCAGAGATTCCTGAATGGGGAAGTTGAGTCAAGTTGAGTCAGGAGTAGACAAAGGAGAATCCGGTTAAAAGATATTCTGATGAACAAAACCAGAAAACCTTTTCACATCTCAGTTCTAAAACAAGGTCAAACCAGAGATACCTGCAGCCAGGAGGAATAATGTTTGGATGTAAACAAGCTTTGTGATTACAGGAAATTCTGTTACTTTTTACAAGCACTGATTGCATATCTGACTTCTCTATTGTATAGGCCATGTAAGGTATACATTTGCATTTCCTCTTGCTATGACGTAAACCAGAGCCAAGAAAGTGTATTTATTCCTGGCCTTTGAAAAATAAAATTTGCTGTTTAGGCACGGCCTATCAGCCCTCCAGATGCCTCGCTTTCTCTCTCTCTGTCTTTATTATTTTTCCAGGCGCACTCCCTCTTCCAGGTATTGGGACCCTCTTGCAGGTCGAGAGACCCCCGGGCAGACGTGCCTACCCGTCCGGACGGTCCACGACAGTGGGAGTGTAAATTAATTCAACCATTGTGGAAGACAATGCAGTGATTCCTCAAGGACCTAGAAATAGAAATTCCATTTGACCCAGCAATACCATTACTGGGTATATATATACCCAAAGGATTATAATCCATCTATTATAAAGGCACATGCACACGTATGTTCATTATGACACTACGACACTGTTCGCAATAGCAAAGATGTGGAACCAACCCAAATGCCCATCAATGATAGACTGGATAAAGAAAATGGGGCACACATATAAACCATGGAATACTATGCAGCCATAAAAAAGGATGAGTTCATGTCCTTTGCAGGGACATGGATGAAACTGGAAACCATCATTCTCAGCAAACTGACACAAGAACAGAAAACAAAACGTCACATATTCTCACTCATAAGTGGGTGCTGAACAATGAGAACACATGAATGCAGAGAGGGGAACATCAAATGGGGCCTGGGGGGTGGGGAGCCTGGATTGGGGAGGGATAGCATTAGGAGAAATACCTAACGTAGATGATGGAGCAATGGATGCAGCAAACCACCACCATGGCATGCGTATACCTATGTAAAAAACCTGCAAGTTCTGCACATGGACCCCAGAACTTAAAGTATAATAAATAAATTTTTTTTAAATGAAAAACTTACCTTTTTTTTTTTTTCTTTTTTTGATGGAAAGCCCATCCTCTCCTACCTGTTCCCCATAACTGGCAGATGTCACATGGTTGACTGTAGAAGGGCCTGCCAGCCAAGGGACCACATCAGTATAAAGAGCAGCTGCCACCAGAGTTCAGCTGGGTTCCTTGGAAAACATCAGACCTTGCCAGGCCACAGCACTCTGTGCAGAAACAGATGACTCAGTTTCAGTAAAGCCAAGACTGTAATGTGAAATCCTTAAAAAATACATTTTTCATAACATTGATGTATTCGGTGAACTTTTTTTTTAACTGTATGTTTGTACTTAACAGCATTAAGAACCAGTCTGACTGGCATGGTGGCATGTGTCCAGTTCATCGATTTTAGTGGCCGAGATTTCTAGCCTCCACTACTCCAGTCACCAAAATCAAGACTGTCTTTCTTTTCTGTTTCTATCTAGTTACAAAAAAAGGAATTGATTTGTGAAAATCTACCCATTAATAAGTAGGACAACTTATGCTCATATCACTGTCATTTCTAGCCACATATTAAGAGTCAGAATTAAAGAACTCACCTAAGTTTTCCCAGGGTATTTTATAATTGCTTATTTTCTACAAAAACAAACGCAAAATTCTTCTTTTCAGGTTGTCTGTGTACCCAAATACACCACAGAATTAAGCTGCTGCTACTTCAAAAAAACTATCGGATCTTAAAATGAATTGATATTTTAAAAAGATATAGATGCTCTTTCCATTATGAGCACCTTCTAAAAGTTAGTTCCAGTATCAGAATTATCATTTCTCAATTCCCTTCAAAAACATCATATCTTAGCATTTTCAGACACTATGCTATGTTTTATTGTTTAAAGAATTATCACAATAAAATACAGCTTGTACATGTTCTGTACAGATGCAATCATTCTTTTTTTTTTTTTTTTGATTTTTTTATTGGAAGTTAGTAGAACCCCAGCATGCAGAGCCCAGAGATACAGAGAATTAACTGTATTTAAGTGTGCGCAGGTGCGCGCGTGCACACACACACGAGAGAAAGAGAGAGAGCGAGAGAGAGATTTTTATTTGTAAAATAAAGGGAAATCAAAGGCAAGAGGAGCTGACTTCCCTGGTGGCCCACGAAGGCCTGGGGGCCAGATTTGCCCTGAAGATGTTGAAGCTTTAACACCTTCCAGAGAACAGACAATGTGATTTAAAGCTTGTGTAGACAGGGTGAGGCTAAAACAGAATTTGAATTCCATACATAAAGCCCAGAAATTCAAAGAAGTACCCTTTCTAAATGTAAAAAGAAAACTGAAAAAAAAAAAAAAAAAAAGAAAAAGAAAAAAGAAAAACCTTTGCTCACATGTCTGTGCAGATAAACAGGAAACCTGTTTAGAGGTGGCATAAAACATTATTTACAAGAATGTGAAAGCCTGGGCCTAGGCCCCACCAGGCATGGGAGCCCCAAACTGAAAATCACAGAGGCTGTCAGTGCCTCCAGCATTTCTGCAAAGCATTCCCCAGGGACACTTCCAAAGCCCAGGACACATGGGGTTCCTGAAACAAAAAGCAGCCTCAACGACTGTGAGCTCACATTAAACATTTCATTATGTCACTTGAATGTGAAATCTGAAAAAGCTGAACTCACAAAAGTAGAACAGATTCATGGTTACCAGAGGCTGGGGCTGGAGGGAATGTGGAGTTTATTTTTAAAATCATTTTTAAATTTAAATTTAATTTATTTATTTTTAGTTCCAGGATACATGTGCAGGATGTGTAGATTTGGTACATAAGTCAAGGTGTGCCATGCTGGTTTGCTGCACCTACCAACCCGTCACCTAGGTATTAAGCCGGCATGCCTCAGCTATTTACCCTGACGCTCTCCGTCCCCTCAACCCCTGACAGGCTGCGGTGTGTGTTTCCCTCTCGGTGCCTGTGTGTTCTTACTGTTCAGTGCCCAGTTAGAAGTGAGAACATGTGGCGTTTGGTTTTCTGTTTGGTGAAAGGGAATAAAGTCTCAGTGAGACAGAAAAAATCAGTTTTGCAATCTTCTGCACAGCAAAACAACTTTAATCAATAATAATATTTTTTTTTATTTCAAAACAGCTAAGAGAATGCATTTCAAATGTCACACCACAAAAAAAAGAACAAGTAAGTGAGGTGAGGGGTATGTAAATTGGCTCAATTTAATTATTTTACTGTGTGGGTATGTGTGTGTGTATCAAAACATCACACAGTCGCCCATAAATATACTCAATTATAACTTGTCACCTTAAAATATTTTTTAAACTGCTAAATTTCCAATTTTTTTAAAAAAAGAAAATATACAGATGGCAAATAAACATATAAAAAGATGAGGCCAGGCACAGTGGTTCACGCCTGTCATATCAGCACTTTGGGAGGCTGAAATGGGCAGATCACGAGATCAGGAGTTCAAGACCAGCCTGGTCAACATAGTGAAATCCCATCTCTACTAAAAATATAAAACATTAGCTGGGCATGGTGGCGGGCGCCTGTAATCCCAGCTACTTGAGACGCTGAGACAGGAGAATTGCTTGAATTCGGGAGGCAGAGGTTGCAGTGAGTAGAGATCGTGCCACTGCACTTCAGCCTGGGTGACAGTGGGAGGCTCTGTCCAAAAAAAAAAAAAAAAAAAGAAAAAGAAAGCTTCACATTGTACATCATCAAGGCAATGCAAATTAAAACACAATACCATTACCTACCTATCAGTATGGCCAAAATCCAGAACACGGACGGCAACAGCAAATGCTGGCAAACTGTAGAGCAGGAGAAATTCTCATTCACTGCTTGCGGGAATACAAAAGAACACTGCAGCCAGCTTGGAAGACAGCTCGGTGGTTCCTTACAAAACTCAATCGACCTTTATCACAGAATCCAGCAATTGTGCTCCTTGGTATTTACCCAAAGGAATTGAAAACTTAGGTCTACATTAGCAACTTTATTCGTAACTTCCAAAACTTGGAAGCAACCACCATGTCTTTTCAATGGGAAGTGAATAAACCATGCTACGTCTAGAAAATAGGGTATTATTCAGAGCTGAAAGAGAAGATGTGTAGCAAACTTAAATGCACATTACTAAGTGAAAGAAGTCAATCTGAAAGGGCCACCTACTCTTTCATGTCAACTCTGTGACATTCTGGAAAAGGCAAAGCCATGGGGGCTGGAGAGGTCAAAGAATATACTTTTAAAAGAACTAAGCCTGGGCCAGGCGCGATGGCTCATGTCTGTAAGCCCAGCGCTTTGGGAGGTCGAAGCAAGCAGATCACCTGAGTTTGGGAGTTCAAGACCAGCCTGGCTAACATCATGAAACCCTGTCTCTACTAAAAATACAAAAATTAGTCAGGCATGATGGTGGGCACCTGCAATCCCAACTACTTGGGAGGAGACTGAGGCAGGAGAATCACTTGAACCTGAGAGGAGGAGGTTGCGGTGAGCCGACATGGCGCCGTTGCACTCCAGCCTGGGCGACAAGAGCGAAACTTTGACTCAAAAAAACAAACAAACAAAACAAAACAAAACAAAAAAACTAAGGCTGTCTATCTATATTAGTATACAATGAACATTTGCCTGTGTGTTGACAGATTTCCTTTGGATTAACTGAGTGTCCTTTGCATCCAATAAAATGCACCCATTTTAAGCTTATGCTTTCACGGAAAATTACCTGTGCTTATCATCAGGCACACCCCCACACACACACCCAGGCACACTCAGCATCACACCACATGCATTCACACAGACACATGCCAACCCCATGCACACGACCCCATCCCACCTGCAAAAAACAGAGCTGCTCTCAGGGACTGAAGAATGTGGCCACAGCTCCTTAACTGAAAAAAAAAAGAAAAAAAAACCCAACTATCCCTTCATAGCCTAGGTCCTGTTCAGAACAGGAAGCTGAACTCACACTGCCTGCCCACAGGACAGCCAGCAAGACAGTGCCACGTTCCTCATCATCTGGATTATTCATCCACATGGGAGGGCTTCCCCCATGCATACCGTTCTCCTGGACTCCCCAGGCCGCCTGTAGTCAAAGAAAAGACATTGCTACAAGCACCAGACCATGCTGTGTCCTCTGTGCACAGATGTCTTGTTCACTTGGTGACATTAGAAAACCAGATGGGAAAGTGTTCAAGTCAATGGAACACAAAAGAACAGGACACCCTCCTTCTCCATCCGGTCTGGTTCCCTTGCTGGTGAGGAGTTGTGATCCCTTTTAGGAGGAGAGGTGTTCAGGTTTCGGGAGTCTTCATCCTTTTTGCGCTGGTTTCTTCCCATTTTTGTGGGTTTGTCCACCTGTTGTCTTTGTAGTTACTGTCTTTCAGATTGGGTCTCTGAGTGAGCTTCTAGTTCGTGGATGCTGAAGTTACTTCTTTTTTTTTTTTTAAGCTTTCCTTCTAACAGTCTGGCCCCTCTGCTATAGGACTGCTGACGTCCTCTCCAGGCCCTGCTTGCCTGGGGATCACCTGCAGCAGAAAATCAAACACCGCATGTTCTCACTCAGAGGCGGGTGTTGAACAATGAGAACACATGGACACAGGGAGGGGAGCATCACACACTGGGGTCTGTTGGGGGGAAATGGGGGAGGGACGGGGGGTGGGGAGGTGGGAAGAGATCGCATGGGGAGAAATGACAGATACAGGTGAGGGGAGGGAAGGCAGCGAATCGCACTGCCATGTGTGTACCTATGCAACAATCTTGCATGTTCTTCACATGTACCCCCAAACCTAAAATGCAATTAAAAAAAACACAAAAAACAAAAAGGAACAGGACAAACCGACTCGTGCTAAAGACACGAGTTTTTCTGGAAGGTTGTTTCCTCTCAAGTCCACATGGCATGGCAGTGAAGTGATTTCGTCCCAAGGAGAGAGTCAAGGCTGCCGAGGAGAAAGCTCAGTGCCACTCAGTGTGGCTGATACTGTCATTTCCTCCTGCTCTCTAAAACCAAGCCTCAGTGGAACAGACTCACATTCAAAGGTCCCCCAACAAAGACACTGTGGGAGTCACCTATGATACATAGGGTCAGATTCTCCTATCTTAGGCTCATTCAGAAAGATAAAGTTAAGAAAGCAACTATAGTACTCAGAAAAATCCAGGGAGTCTGATCTTCACATCGCATGGGGCCTCCTTTTCCAAACTGTCTTTGGCAAGTTCTTCCAGTGGATCTTCAAGAGGAACTGGGAGGACACAGAGTGACCATCGGCACCTTGGCGATGTTGCTCATCAATGCAGGGCACTGCTTGTGTGGGTGCGGGTGGCGGGCAGCAGGCGCAGGGGAGGAGCGGGGAGGAAAGGCTTTCTAGCCCCAGGCCACCTCATCATCATGAAATAGCCCATCTTGAACAGGATACACCGCCCAGGGCAGGCTGTGTGTCCCTGCAGCCTCACAGGGCTAGTGGAGCTCACATGCCTTTCTTTCTTAATATCCCTAGGCCTCAGATTGGAGACGGTGGAGAGACAAATTTCCCAAGTTTTCAATCTCCTAAATTAAAAAAAAAAAGTGAACTCAGGAATAGATGAAAGGTTGATGTGATGGGCTACGGTCCTGGTGTAACTCGTCACCACACCAGGGAGTGCCAGCATCTGTGTGAGCATGTGGAAGTATGGCAGCCGAGAGAGGTCCCAAACACTGTCCATCATTTTAAGATGTTCTCAGTGATGGTGAAAGGCAGGGTAGCAGTACAGTGGACTTTGGGGTGGTTATTAATGTCAAACACATAGAAGGCAGTCAGGCTTTTGGCTGCAGTGGGGGAAGGGGTCATTTCTAAGCTCCTGTTCAAAAGCAGAGAATAATCAGGAACATGTCCTGTTGTATTTAAGGATATGATTGGGCCCAGTAGGGTGGTTCATGCTTGTAATCCCAGCACTTTGGAGGTGGGAGGATCACTTGTGCCCACGAGTTTCAGATACGTGGCCACCATGGTAAAACCACATCACTACAAAAGGTACAAAAATTAGTGGGGTATGGTGATGTGCACCTGTGGTCCCAGCTTCTCAGGAGGCTAAGGCAGGAGGATTAATTTAGGCAGGCAGGCAGTTGAAGCTGCAGTGAGCCAGGATTGTGCCACTGCTCTTCATCTGGGTGATGCACCAAGACCGTCCCCCCCCCAAAAAAATAATAATATTACCACAAACCTTAGAAACGCTCTCCAGCTTAGTAGCATACACACCCAAGACACAGTGCCCAATATGATCTCAAAAGCAACTTAGCCTGGTCCCATCTTTCCTGCTGGAATCTCTAACAGCTGGGTTAGAGAGGGTCAACGCCCCCACGAGCTGCCCCCATGATGGGCTGTCCCAGTGTCAAAGCTAATGTAAGTGTGAGCAGCAGTGGACTCCTGACACACACACACACACACGCACACACACGCACGCACGGTGTATAGGAAAGAGACGCTGAAGGACAGAGAGCATGTGCTCAGTAGGGGTAATCTTTAAAGAGGAGGATGATAGAGTATTTTCAAAGCTTCCTTTCATGGTTTTTAAAACAAAAGGCTAGTGATAAATAGAATGTTTTGCTTAGAATTTAATCTTAAAGGTTCCTTTTTGTTAAGTAAAAAACCTCTAGGAGGGATGATATTCACAGCAGCAGCACAAGTGGATTCTAGGGAGGAAATGAGCTTGGAAGGACTCAGGAAGGGAGGGCAAGTGAGCTCGGGTCAGATGAGGAGGCAGGAGCCCTGAGAGGCTGCAGGGACACACAGCCGGCCCTGGGTGGGGTGCCCTGTTTGATATGGGCCATTTCACGTTGATGAGGTGACCTGGGCTAGAAAGTCTTTCTTCCTTTCTCCTCCCCTGTGCCCGCTGACGGTCACTCTGTGTCCTCCTTGTTCCCACGAAGGACCCAGTGGAAGAGCTCACCGATGATGGAGCAGAAAAGGAGAGCCCATGTGAGGGGAAGGTAAGGCCACCAAGATGTGCCTGAGGAATAGTTGCTTTCTTCGCTTTATTTTTCTGAATGAGCCTAAGAGACGAGAATCGGACCATATGTATCATAGACGACTTAGACGGGATCCCTGGCGGGGGGAATTCTGAGTGAGAGTCTGTTCCCCACTGAGGCTTGACTTTAGGCAGTAGGAGAAAATGGCAGCATTCGTCATGCAATGTGTGGCGGTGAGCTTTTTTCCTTGGCACCTTAATTCTGTTCTTGAAACAAAATCACTTAATTGCCGAGCAACATGGACTTCGAAGAAACATCCTCCAAGAAAAACACGTCTTTAGCATGCGTCGGCTTGTTCTGTTCTTTTGTGTTCCTTTGACTTGAGCACTGTTGCCCATCTGGTGTTCTAATGTCACCAAGTGAAGAAAAGACCTGTGCACATAGGACGCCACAGGGTCTGATGCTCACAGCACGACGTTTTCTGTTATTACAGGCAGCTGCGGGAGTCCAGAAGAATGGTGAGTACGAGAGAAGCCCTCCCATGTGGATGAGTAATACAGATGATGAGGAACGGGGCACTGTCTCGCTGGCTTTCCTATAGACAGGCAGCCAGAGTTGAGCTTCCTGTTGTGAATGAGGACCTAGCTGTGATGGGAGAAGTGGCTGGATGGAAAACATCATTGAAAACATCTCAATGCAAACTGGGAAAGTAATTTTTTTAAAAAAACAGAATACATTAAAATAAAAACCAAAAAAATTAAAAAAAATAAAAAAAATAAAAACCATTTCATTGGAGGAACAGCATTCAAAAGCAACTTTCAAAAGAGCAGCTTAGACTTTCATTTATAGAGAACAGTTGAAAAGAGCAAAAGGCTTTGCTTCCTGCTGCGACCTGTTTACAGGGAAGGAAAACTAATGGGTCGTTCACATTGGTAGATAAAGCCCTTAGAAAGCTTTGTCTCGGTGTCAGGGCTACATGATTGTTCAGTTAATAAATCTGAAAACGAGTGCAAAAACTTAACAGCTGTTACATCAGAGGCAGGAGCTGGCAGGCTGCAGAAGAGGGAAAGGTGGAAACCCAGATTTCAGCGTGCCTTCTTCTGTAACCTGTGAATGTGCTACAAGTGTGTTGTTCCCGGTGTGTTTATTGTGAATTTTTTTTTAACGAATACCCCAAAATACTGGTGCAAAACAGTAATTTGGGGTATTCATTAAATACCCCAAATTAATTTATTTATTATAATTATATAATTAATTAATTAATTATTATTTTGCTTAAGCTTCACAGGGATAAGAATTCAGGCAAGACACAGAAAAAAATCACTTCTTGCTACTTCTTGATATCTGGGGACTGCAGAGAAGGCTCACTGGCTGGGGCTGAATCCACAGCAAGGGTTTGGCGTCATCTGGAGGTGACATCACTCACAGGTCGGCGGAGGTCACCGGGCTTGGCCGGAGGACCTACAGGAGACTCTGGTGTCCTGGGCTTCCAAGTAGCCGGGCAGTCTCAGGACATTCAGAGCCTTGACTTGGTCGCCAAGGGCTCCACAGGTGAGTGACCGCAGTGAACCAGGCAGAGGCCCGTGGCCTTGTCAAACAGCATCCCCTCCACATCACCTGTCCGTGACAAGTGAGCACTAGTGCCCGGCCCCATGAGAGGAGGCACAGACCGCACCTCTCAAGAGGAGAAGAGCAAAGAAATTGCAAACATGTTTTAAAAGCCATATGCAAATTCCTGTTTGAATATCTCCATCGGAGGCGGAGGTTACAGTGAGCTGAGATCAGGCCACTGTACTCCACCCTGGGCGACAGAGCAAGATTCCATCTCAAAAAGAAAACCAAAAAAAAAAGTTTTTAAGGATTCAGGGTGGGAGAGTTTATCAGCAGCTTGGACTGCTTCTGTGTCTTTCTTGTGCTTATCTGGGAGGGAGGGTTGCATGTCTGTTCACATCAATCTTTCTGCAGCTGCAGGAATGCCCTCGACCCCAGTCTGCTTTTAGCTTCCCTATCTCAGAGTACCTAAGGGAACGGAATGTGTTATTAAGGCCCACTGTATCAGGGTGAAGTTTGGAAGTGACCCAAGACATCTTCCCACCCCCTCCCTCTGTGCCGGAGCTCTCTTACCTGTGTTTTACTGTCTGCTCCTTCCGGCTGTTTGTAATTAGAAGTGATTTCCTTGAAATGCCTGAGGCTAGAAAGGGAGCTGGAGCTTACAGTGGCGGTGTCTGTCTGAGATGACCGTGCTCCTGCTCTGTCACCCTGACTTTTGATGCCCAGGACTGCCCACCCCACTTCTGTCTTCTGCACTGCAGCAACCCTGTCCACTGACACCCAGCGCCACACACTGCATCCACTGCGCCCCATCCTCAGTGCAGCTGCACCCCTGGCCCGACACCCAGCCCCAAAACTTGCACCCATAAATGTTGGCCCTGAGCCCTCCCATGGCCCCAAAGCTGCATCTTCAGGTGCCCTGCCAGACAGTGGCACAGGATTCCCAGGCTGCAGGCTGGGTCTCAGCACACTGCAGCCCCTCCAAGGGAGCCACCCCAGAAACCACAGGCTTTTAGGTTTTTCAGGACCAGGGTGGCAAAAATGCAGGAAACCAAAACCGCCTTGCCTAAGAGCCTCTGCACTCCTCTGCCATCCAAAGCAGCAGAGCTGGAGGAGAAATGAGGGAGGCAGAGCTCAAAAAGGAAACCGGGACTCCGCCATCTCCTGCAAAACAGCAAGTCCCGTGCCAGCCGCGGCTTCCGGGGCTCCCTGGCCCTTCGCCCACGCCAAGGATGTCCTGTTTGCCTCAGGATGCGGCTTTGGCACTCAGGGCAACCACGCTGGGAACTCCGCTGCGCTGGGTTCTGGGCACCGACCCCGTTGCCAGCTGGCGCCTGCTCCTGCCGGAGACCTGCCCTGCACGCTGCCCTGCCGCCAGTGCGCTCCCAGCGAGGCCAGGTGGCCGGTGACCGCGGCTCGCTGCCCAGCGCAAGCAGAAAGGGGCTTCTCGAAACCTCGGCTCAGCCGCTTGGCACTCCGGGCTACCTTTGCGCTGGTCGGTGCGGGAACCACAGTCACTAAGACTTACCTTGGCCAAGCAGTTGCGGCAGCACTGGATGTCGCTTTGGCATCCCCAGTGCGCTGGGGCCGCGGCTGGAGGCACCGTGGCTTTGGCCGGCGGGTCTCCGCAGAGGGTGCGGTGCTAAGCCCGGCTGCCCCATTATCTGTCCCTGGTGTGGCAGACGCGGGAGTGGCAGCTCCAGGCAGGGACTCCAGAGCACTCAGCTGCTGCATGCCCTGCTCTGATCACTGCCCGGAGGAGCGGGAAGGGGCAGCGCGAGGCGGAGGGTGGGAGCGGGGCACAGCCGGGCCTGGCTAGAAGTGAGGCACCGGTAGGGGGCACAGGTAGGAGGGAGGCGCGGGCAGGTGGAGGACAACCGGCGGAAGCCGGGCGCGGCTGGAGGGGTCAGAACAGGGCGCGGTGGGAGTGGGGCGGCCAGGCAGGGGTAGGAGTGTGGCTCAGCAGCAGCCAGACGCATGGGGGTCAGGCCAGTGCTGGAAAGGCCACCCTCAGCCCGGGTCTGCACACCTCTGCAAGCCCTGCTGCTCCTTTCACCAGGTGCGCCCGTTCCACTGCACAGAGGGCCAGGCGGGGATGCAAGATCTGGGACTGCTGGGGTTGCAGCGACCCAGGGGACTCTGAAAACAACGCCCTCCCCCAACCCCCATCCCTACTCTAGCTCCAGGTTCCCCTGCAGAGCGCACTCCCAGCCGTTTCTCAGAGGCAGAGGCCCAGTGGAGCTTGCCCTCTGCGGAGCCCTAGGCCGGAGGAGGGGTAGAGCTGGGGGGGAGGGCGGGGACGGGGCAGGAGAGCCTTTGTCAGCATCCAGGACAGTGCAGAGGGTGGGAATCCTGGAGGCCTGGCCCGGGAAAAAATGTAACCAGGCGTGGAAAAACAAGAGTTAGGTAGCAGGGAGGCAGAGGCCGTGGTCAACAGGCGGCAGTGGCTTAGGCAGTCAGGTGGGTGAGGGGCAGGCCTCTCACTGTCAGGCCCAGAGCTGGTAAGTTTCAGCTCCCTGCTGCTGCTCATGGGGAGATTTCCTGAGAAGCCAACGCCATTGAGACAAATGTAACTTTCTTTAAGACTGGGAGGATCAATTTCTCTATTTATTCAAAGAAGCAGTAAACTTCTTCCGTAGGAGAATGTGGTTACTTTCAGCCTCCTGGGGGCAGTGTGGAGGGAGTGCCCTTCCCTCCGCTACACAGGAGAACTCGGGCTGTGCGGCTGACAGCCTAGAACAGCCAGCAGCAGAGAGGAGCCAGAGCCCCATCCAATTTTACCCCGAAGAAATGATGCCCAGAATCACATTCACCTCTAACAAGGCGAAGCCACTGGACCTGTGCTGGCGGGGTCCTGGGGTGAGGTTGGATGTGGGTTCTGGGCTTCCTGTGGGGAAATCCCCTGTTCTTACCCTATCCCCCAGCTGCCGCCAGAGGTCTGGCCTGCACCCAGCCACAGAGAGATGGAGGAAGACAAGCCACGGGGCCTTGGTGGCGGAGGGCTCAGGAACCTGGCCTGGGGTGCCCTGGGGCCAGTCCCTCCTCTTTCTACTGTGTCCTGGCTGAGCTCAGGGCTGAATCAGTGAATCTGCACATCGCTCAGCAGATCTGAAAATGTGAAGTCATCCCAGCAGGCAGGAGGAGGCTATGTCCAGAGCCGGCCTGCTGAGGGGTAGGTGGTGTGGGCAGCCAGCCCTAGAGAGCTACCATAAACCAGTGGACTCCCTGCTGCCTGCCACCCACCCCCACCAGAATTTACGGAACTGGAGTTGACCACAGGGGACTCCCCTGGGTGCAGACAGGCCCCATCTCTGGTGCTAGCAGCTACCCAGGCTGCACACTCAGGCCTATGCCCAGGGAAGGGATCCATAGGGAGGGAGGGGCCGTGGGGGTCCGTGGACTACAAACAAGCTCCTGTGACTGTCTCCCACGAGAATGAACAGGGAAGGGCTGGGCCTGAACAGACCCCTCCCCACACCTCCCAGGGGCCACTCTGGCCAGACCCTGGCTGACGCTGGACAGGCTGACTGCCTGGCTGGGCTCTGTGACCCCCAGGGCCATCTGCCCTGTCACCAGCCTTTCTCCCGTCAGGTCAGCTGGAGGAGCTGAGGCCATGAGGCCCAAGCGGCCAGTGTACAGTGCTTAGGTGGCACAGAAAGTCAGGGGACCCCAGACCCAAACATGGGCTTCCCATCTGCACAGGTGACAGCAGGCACCCACGGGTGACAGCATACACCTGTGTGGTGTGTGGGGCTGGTGGCCAAACACGAGACTGGCCTGCCAGAGCCCACACCTGTCTTCTGTGTCCTGATTCAGTCACAGACTCCCAGCTCTCCCCAGGGAACCCGCAGCCTTCTCGGGGCTGGAGGGAGAGAGCCTGGGTCCACAGCACCCCCACAGAGGACCACTCCTACGACCTTGTAAAGACACATTTGGAGTGGTGTGTTGATTCCTGCCTGTGGCCCACCCAAGCTCCTGGGGGCTTTGCTCACATGAGTTAGCCCCAGCCCGAGGGCACCGCTGGCCAGAGGCTGGTTAGTGTGCGACGGGGCCTCTGGCATGCCTGTGCCTCGCTGGGGGTCTCTTCCGGAGCCCTGGAGAAGGCCATTTGTGGCTTCTGTGCAACATGGAGATCGGGGAGCTTGAGCCAGCCTGTTACGTGTCCAGCACTTACGGCCTGAATGCTTTTTAGACAGTTTTATCATCTGTTTGTAATGTGGACTTTGTCAGCTTCTTACAAATGCACTTTTAAAAATAGGTCTCAGTGGACCTTTGCAGTAATTATGGTCCATTGTGTGTACGAAGACAAGGCTTTCTGAAAACATGTGTCACTGATGAGAAAGGCGGCAGCGATGAGAAGCCGGTGTGTCGTATTGTCCAATACACGCTTCCCGCACAGCCTGCCACGCTCACTCATGACTTTCTCACAAACTGCCTTGTCGCCAGGAAGCCCTTAATTTTCCTCTGCGCTTCCCCGAGTGAAGGAGGGTCTCCCCGTTAGTTACAGCTGCGGGGGAATGAAAAAGTAAGCTTTTTCTTATCATTGCAAAACCTTTTTTTTAACTTTTATTTTAGGTTCAGGGGTACACGTACAGGTTTATCATATGGGTAAACTCACGTCACGGGGGTTTGTTATACAGATTATTTCATCACCCAGGTACTGAGCCTCGTACCCAGTAGTACTCTCTTCTGCTCTTCTCCCTCCCCGCCCCGACCCTGAGGAAGGCCCCAGTGTCTGTTGTTTCCTTCTTTGTGCCCGTGTGTTCTCATCATTTAGCTCCCACTTATAAGTGAGAATGTGCAGTATTTGGTTTTCTGTTCCTGAGTTAGTTCACTTAGGATACTGGTCTCCAGGTCTGTCCATGTTTCTGTAAAAGATGTGATCTCCTTTTTTATGGCTGCATAGTATTCCATGGAGCCTGTGAACTGTATTTTCTTTTCTTTTTTTTTTTTTTTGAGACGGAGTTTCGCTCTTGTTACCCAGGCTGGAGTGCAATGGCGCGATCTCGGCTCACCGCAACCTCCGCCTCCTGGGCTCAGGCAATTCTCCTGCCTCAGCCTCCTGAGTAGCTGGGATTACAGGCACGTGCCACCATGCCCAGCTAATTTTTTGTATCTTTAGTAGAGATGGGGTTTCACCATGTTGACCAGGATGGTCTCGATCTCTCGACCTCGTGATCCACCCGCCTCAGCCTCCCAAAGTGCTGGGATTACAGGCTTGAGCCACCGCGCCCGGCTAATTTTCTTTATCCAGTCGGCTGCTACGGGCATTTCGGTTGATTCCTCACTCCCGCAGAAGCCAGCCTTCTGTGCGTCACCGCATGGCCCGTGGCACAGGAAAGTGCGTGTCTCCGGGAGAGGATGGCCGATTCTCATCCTGCATGGTGAGGAGTTTCCGAAGTTCATGAGTGTTTATTCAGCACCTGCTGTGAGCTGTGCCAGTGCTCCAGCGGGACAGGTGGTGGGGACACAGTCTGTGGCAACAGAGAACGCCCCGCCCTCAAGAGCCTGCGTTCTCCTCGGGGGAGACAGACATTGAGCCAAGTCCTGGAGCCCCCTGCATGGGGAGTGAGCAAGGAGGAAGTGCAGGGAGGAGCAGGCGGCGGGGGAAAGCCTCACGCCCACCGCCATCCACACTCCTGTGCCGCCCGTCCCGTGCAGGCTCTAATTAGGGCCATGTACACTTCCTGGGTAGTTGAGTTCTGTTTGGGATTCTGGCTTAACAAGACCTTTTCCTGTTTCTCAAGAGGCCCTGGAATATTCAACTGGGACAGGAAGCTGCAAGAATCATCTAGTCCAGGTGATTCAAAGTGTACCCGTGGAGTCTCTTCTGGGGCTGTGAAGCGGAGCTGGGGGAAGCGCAGGGCTCTGGGGATCCTACCTCCACTCACCTGTTACCTGTGAAAGATCCCTTCTGACCAAAGATCACAAGATAAAGAACCTGGAAGAGCCTCGAGAGAGTCTGCATTACCTGGAAGGACTCTGGGGCCTGGAGAGAAAGAACTTGCAAACTCCCCTCCAGGGCTCAGCCCACTGCCGTGAGCTTTCTCTTGCGGCTTTTGTATCTCCAGTGTCCAGTGGCCCAGGGAGAACAGGCTCTGTGGATGAGAGGTGTGGCCTGGTGACGTTGCCAGAGAGGGGCATGTCTGTTTCCTGGGGGTGGAATACAACGAATTCTCCCAGGTCTCACACCTGCTATAAGATGCTTCTGGTCAACAAGTCCTTGGAATACTGCAGTGTTAGTTAGGTGGGAGGCATCTGAGATCTTTGATTCTGTGCCACAAAGCATTTCCCTTGACTGTGTCAGAACCCTCCTTCCCCTCTGAGCTCACCTAGCCCTGCCACCCGGTATTCCATGACCTTCTCTCAAAGGCAACAGAAAGATCACAAGATACCATAAGCAATCCGTTGGCGTGATCAGATATTTTGGAGACCTCTTGGTATTTGCTTCCGGTAACTGTGGCCTACAGTTACAAACATCTCAAACTCAACTGTCTACAGGAGCCAAGTGCGTGCCCTAATGAGTGAAGTCGGCCAGGCAGGAACTGAGAATTACAGAAAAGAGGCGTCAGCCGTCACCTTTGCTTGGAATGCAGCCCTCCAAGACCTGGTCTTACTATTTCTTTTTTTTTTTTTTTTGACACAGAGTCTCGCCCTGTTGCTCAGGCTGGAGTGCAGTGGTGCTATCTTGGCTCACTGCAACCTCTGCCTCCCAGGTTCAAGTGATTCTCCTGCCTCGGTCTCCCAAGTAGCTGGGATCACAAGTGCACACCACTACACCTGGCTAATTTTTTGTTTCTTTCGTCGAGAGGCTTTCACCATGTTGGCAGGCTGGTCTTGAACTCCTGACCTCATGATTTGCCCACTTCAGCCTCCGAAAGTGCTGGGATTACAGGTGTGAGCCACAGTGCCCAGCCTGATTTTACATTTTTAAGAGAGCTGGTGATCCAACTTTCTTTCTTTCTATTTTGATGCATAGTTTTATTTTTGATCTTTATTTTTATCTATTTATTTTTACTCGTATAGATTTTGGGGGAACCAATCGTGTTTGGATACATGAATAAGCTCTTCAGTGGTGATTTCTGAGATTTTGGTGCACACATCACCCAAGCAGCGTACACTGTACCCAATGCACGGTCTTCAATCCCTCACCTTACTTGGCTTGGTTAGTGAATACATGGATAGTGACATCTTGTTTCAACCAAACCATCATTTACCAACGGACAGGAGGCCTATGAAGATTGCTACAGAGAACTGCAGAGTGGAGATAATGTTGTTTCTGAGCTGAGCTGAGGTTTAGCCATTTATGTGCAGGGCACCAAGCAAGGAGAGTCAGGCGGCTTACGCTGACCTGACCTCCCCAGTGGCTCACAAGGAAGGGTTTTTAAAGGCAGAGGTAAATTCCGGGAAAGCAGAAGTACAAGCAAAATTGTAAATCAGTACTGGATGTTATACATTGATTTGGCCTAAAAAGATGAGACTCCTATTTCAAGGAAGTGGGAGCGAGATCGCGTTCTTAGCTTAGTGGACATATGGAAATAGACTTCACTTGCACGCACTGTGCCTATGTTGAGAGACTATCCCCGCCCACTGCACCTATTCACATTCATTTCTTTTACTTGTTTTTTTTTTTTTTTTTTTGCTGTTCAAATGATTTATTATTTAAATCATTTTTAGATTTAAATGTATTTATTATTTATGTATTTTTAGTTCCAGGATACATGTGCAGGATGTGTAGGTTTGGCACATAGGTCAAGGTGTGCCATGCTGGTTTGCTGCACCTACTGACCCATCACCTCAGTATTAAGCCGGCATGCCTCAGCTATTTACCCTGATGCTCTCTGTCCCCTCAACCCCTGACAGGCTGCAGTGTGTGCTGTTTCCCTCTCTGTGCCCGTGTGTTCTTACTGTTCAGTGCCCAGATAGAAGTGATAGCATGTGGTGTTTGGTTTTCTGTTCCTGTGTTCATTTGCTGAGGATAACGGGTATAGGCATCTAAGTTGGAAAGTCTTGTTTTAATAGACTAAATGAATGAATGAATGAAGACTGTTTTAGTCTTATTAGTTAGCAACATATTTCTTCTTATTCTATTTTCATTACTATTGAGCTAATATTAAAATCATGCTTTGCCTCATTGCTACAGAAATGATTGCAGTAAAAGACCTAGAAATGAGGAAATTATAATTTTACTAAAGATAATATAGTATCAGGTATATTTAATAATTTGCACTTCTGTTTTTTGGAATTTAACATTTAGTTTAACCAACTCAAAGTAAAATTTTCTTCTTAAAGAGCTGAATAATATTGGAAGTCCCGGACAGGCAAATCAGACAAGAAAAATAAACAAAGGACATCCGAATAGGAGGAGAGAAAGTTAAACTATCCCTGTTTGCATATGACACAGTCTTTTATCTAGAAAAGCCCATAGTCTCAGCCCAAAAGCCTCTTAGGCTGGTAAACAACTTCAGCAAAGTATCAGGATACCGAATCAGTGCAAAAGCCACTAGCATTCTTGCAGAGGACATCAACAGCAATGAAACCAAGAGCCAAATCCCAGACAAACTCTCACAACTGACACAAAAAGAATAAAATACCTGTAAATGCAGCTAACTAGGATGGTGAAAGATCTCCACAAGGAGAACTACAAACCACTGCTCAAAGAAATCAGATGACACAAATGGCAAAACATTTCATGTTCATGGATAGGAAAAATTAATATTGTAAAAATGACCATACTGCTGAAAGCAGTTTACAGATTCAATGCTATTCCTATCAAACCACCAATGACATTCTTCACAGAACTAGAAAAAAAAAACTATTTTACAATTCATATGGAATAAAAAAGGAGCCTGGATAGCCAAGGCAATTCTAAGCAAAAAGAAGAAAGCTGGAGGAATCATGCTACCCAACTTGAAACTGTATTACAGAGCTACGGTAACCAAAACAGCATGGTACTGGTACAAAAACAGACACGTAGACCAATGGAACACAACAGAGAACCCAGAAATAAGACAGCACTCCTGCAACTACCCAATCTTTGACAAACTTGACAAAAACAAGCAATGGGGAAAGGATTCCCTATTCAACAAATGATGCTGGGATAACTGGTTAGCCACATGCAGAAGCTTAAACCTAGCCCCTTCCTTATACCTTCTACAAAAACGGACTCAAGATGGATTAAAGGCTTACATGTAAAACCCAAAACTGTGAAAATACTCCAAGTCAAATTAGGCAATACCATTCAACACATAGGCATGAGTAAAGATTTCATAACGAAGACACCAAAAGTAATTGCAATAAAAGCAAAAATTGACAAATGGGATCTAATTAAACAGCAAAGGAAACTGTCACCAGAGTAAACGGACAACCTACAAAATGGGAGATCAGTTTTTGCAAACTATGCATCCAAGAAAGGTCTAATATTCAGCATCTATTAAAAAATTAAACAAATTTATAAGAAAAAAACCAAACAACCCCATATAAAAATGGGCAAAAAACATGAACAGATACTTTTTCAAAAGACATCCATCCATCCAACAATCATATGAAAAAAGCTCAACATCGATGATTATTAGAGAATTGCAAATCAAAACCACAATAATATACCATCTCACACAGTCAGAATAGCTATAATTAAAAAGTTAAAAAAAAAAAAAGATGCTAATGAGGTTGTGGAGAAAAATGAATGCTCATCCTCTGTTGGCGCGAGTGTAAATTAGTTCAACCAAGACAGTGTGACAGTTCCTCAATGACCTAAAGAAAGAAATATCATTCAACTCAGCAATCCTTTTACTGGGTATATTCCTAAGGGGATATAAATTGTTCTATCATAAAGACACACGCATGCATATGTTCATTGCAGCACTATTCACAATAGCAACAAAGACCATGGAATCAACCTAAATGTCCATCAGTGGTATACTGGATAAAGACAATGTGGTACATGTAGACCATGAAATACTATGCAGTCATAAAGAAGCCAAGATCATGTTCTTTCCAGGAACATGGATGGACTTGGAGGCCATTATCCTTAGGAAACTAACGCAGGAATAGAAAACCAAATACTTCGTGTTCTCATGTATCAGTGGGAACTAAATGATAAGAGCACATGGGCCGGGCGCGGTGGCTCAAGCCTGTCATCCCAGCACTTTGGGAGGCTGAGGCGGGTGGATCACGAGGTCGAGAGATCGAGACCATCTTGGTCAACATGGTGAAACCCCGTCTCTACTAAAAATACAAAAAAGTAGCTGGGCATGGTGGTGCGTGCCTGTCATCCCAGGTACTCAGGAGGCTGAGGCAGGAGAATTGCCTGAACCCAGGAGGCGGAGGTTGCAGTGAGCCGAGATCGCGCCATGGCACTCCAGCCTGGGTAACAAGAGCGAAACTCCGTCTCAAAAAAAAAAAAAAAAAATACAAAAAATTAGCTGGGCATGGTGGCACGTGCCTGTAATCCCAGCTACTCGGGAGGCTGAGGCAGGAGAATTGCCTGAGCCCAGGAGGCGGAGGTTGCGGTGAGCCGAGATCGCGCCATTGCACTCCAGCCTGGGCAACAAGAGCAAAACTCCGTCTCAAAAAAAAAAAAAAAAAAAAAAAAAGAGCACATAGAGGGGAACAACACATACTGGGGACTATGGAGGCTGGAGGGTGGGAGGAAAAGGAACTAATGGGTACTGGGCATAATACCCGGGTGATGAAATGACCTGTGCAACAAACTCTCAAGGTCCTGCCTGCACAGTCATCCTGCTCTGGGCTCTCTAGGGTGCAGGAGCCAAGGAGCTGCAGGAAGAGGAACACCTTGCTGCCTGCTCTTGGCCAACCCCTGCCTTTCCCAGGGTCTCAGAGGGGACAGCTCAGAGGGAAGCAGGTTCCCTGAGGCCCCAGCGATCACACAGCTGTGAGGCCAGAGCTCCATGGAGGCCCAGCCATCATCTGTTCAGAGCCATCCAAAGACCTGTGCCTGACGCTAGAGCTCCAGGAGGGAGACCAAGGCTGGGAGAAAAGGCAGGACCCCAGGGGCTGCCAAGTGTCCTTGAGCCTGGGTCAGGAGAGGGCCCGTCCGCCAAGGTCCTCTGGGGGAAGTGGAGCCTGCCTCAGGGGTACAGTGTCACCTCCCTCAAGCCTGGCTGCCTTTCTGATGGAGGAGCCAGGTGGGCTCTGGGAAGCCTGGAACATTCTCACCCCTCCTAGCCCCAAGGGAGTAGTCTCAGCTACTCCGGAGGCTGAAGAAGGAGAATTGCTTGAATCCAGGATGGAGAGGTTGCAGTGAGCTGAGATCATGCCACTGCACTCCACCTTGAGTGACAGTGAGATTCTACGTCAAAAAAAAAAAAAAAAAAAAAAAAAAGATAATTTTGTTACTCAGGAAGCCCCTAATATCAAAAGAGAGCTACAAAAATAGGCTATAGGTCCAGATAGCACTTCTAGAGCACCTCCTACGAGTGGCTACTTTCGTCTTTTATAATGCAGACCGGGAGTAGGTCCAGGAAAATAAAAGGAAGCACAAGAAAAAGAATAGAGGCTCTAGTGGCTGCTTTACAGGCCTATGAAACCCAGGCTCCCCAGCCAGGAGAGGTGGCTCATGCCTGTAATCCCAGCATTTTGGAAGGCTGAGGCAGGCAGATCACAAGGTCAGGAGTTTGAGACCATCCTGGTCAATATAGTGAAACTCCATCTCTACTAAAAACACAAAAAAATTAACTGGGCATGGTGAGGCATGCCTGGAATCCCAGCAACTTCGGAGGCTGAGACAGAATCACTTGAACCCAGGAGGCGGAGGTTGCAGTGAGCTGAGACCGCACCACTGCACTCCTGCCCAGGCAACAGTGTGAGACTCAGTCTCAAACCCACACCACCACCGCCACCGAATACCCAGGATCCCCAGGATGCACCTGCTAACTGCTATTGTTGCAGCAAGCCAGGACACTTTACTGCCTCAACCCTGTCCAGCCTATGGTGGTAGCCACTGTAAGGCAGACTGTCCCCAAAGGCATAGGTCACTGGGTCCAGGACCAGCCTCACAAATGTCCAGCAAGTAATTCCGGAGGTGGAAGGGAGGAAAGTATACTTTGTCCTGGACACTAGAGCCAGTCGCTCTGTCCTCTCCAGTCCAGGCCTTCTCTCCTCCCATAGCACAACCATGGTGGGCACCTCAGAAAAGTTCCTAATCCGATATTTTTCTCAGCCCCTCAGCTGTAGTTGGTGGGACTTGCTATTTACCTGTGCCTTTTTGATCAGGCCTCGAAGTCTCACTCTTTTACTGGGTAGAAATATTCTAGCCTATGTGGGATCCACCATCCTTATGGCTCCAGGACAAACTCTTTGTCTTCCCTTAATGAAAACCAAGGTTAACCCAGAGGTGTGAGCGAGTCGATCAAAAAACGGCCGGGCTCCAAGGGCTTTTGCAGTCTAGATTCACCTTAAGAATCCCACCTCCTTCCCAAACCAAAAGCAGTACTCCCCTAAGGCCAGAAGCTAGAAAGGTTTAAAAGCCATCATTAATACACTAGAGGGGCGGGGCCTCCACAAACCCTGCGACAGCCCTTGCAACACCCCAATATTAGGGGTACGGAAACCCAGTACGGAATGGAGAATAGTTTGAACCTCTGTCTCATTAATGAGACTCTAGTTCCAATCCATCTGGTGATTCCTAATCCTTATACTTTGCTAACTCAAATACCTAAGGAAACTAAATGGTTCGTGGTTTCTGTAAGGCCGGTTGCCTCGCTGGGAGCCGGATGGACAACACCCACCCCCTCCATGTCTGATAACAGCGTTATCATTCCGGACGCCTTACTCAGCATCTGGCTTCTCCATGCGGGCTCCCCTCACCCACTTCTGCATTCTGCTTCCAGATCTATAACCAGCACTGGACTGTGCACTCTCAGCACTAAACTATGCATTTGAACCCGCCAAAAATTTAAAAATCCCACCATGCCTTACCCAATGGCAGCTTGCTCCATATGTCCTTAGCCAGCCCACCCCCAATAAGTCCCACCTCCTTACCTACAGTGGTTCGCCCCGTCCGGGCCCTGTCTCCCTACAGCTAATGAAATTGCCTGTGCTTTGTTTCCCCAATATCCAATCAATCACCTCTAACCCCTGTAAAACCCCCTGCCCTGAGAAGTGAAGTGTGACTTCTCTGGCCCCATCCCAGACCATAGAACCTCGCCCGGGAGCTGAATAAATTGGATTTTCATTTTCATATACTGGCCTCAGTTTCCTCATTACGACTCGGCGATATCCCTTATAGTTTTGAACCTGAAGGATGCCTTCTTCTGTATACCATTGCCCCCGGCTCCCAATACTTGTTTGCCTTCAAAGACCCCTCCAACCAGGCTACCCAGTTAATTTGGACAGTAGTCCCTCAGGGTTTCCAGAACAGCCCCATCTGTTTGTGCAGGCATGATCAAAAACCCCCTCTGCATTCTCTCATCCTCAGATTCGAGTTTTACAGCGTGTAGATGCCTCAGCTATGGGGGCTTCTTGGGAAGACACGGAGGATCTTCTCAATTTCCTCGCAGGCAGAGGATATCAAGTCTCAGAATCTATGGCTCAGCTTTGTCAGACCTCAGTGAAGTACTCAAGCCCGCACCTATCAGAAGGAACCAGAACATTAGGCCAGGAGATGATTTCGCCCATTTCTTCCTTGCCTCTTGCCAGAAACCACAAACAGCTAAGAGGATTTTTGAGCATTACAGGTTTTTGCAGATTGTGGATAGCCGGGTACAGTGAAATAGCTTACCCTTCGTATCACTTTCTAAAAGAAACTCAGGCAGCTAAAACTCACTCTTTGACCTGGAAACCGGATGCTCAAAAGGCCTTTAAACAGCTAAAACAAGCCTTACTTAAAGCACCCATCCTCAGTCTTCCCATAGGGAAGGCATTTAATCTTTATGTCTCAGAATGGAAAGGAAAGCCTTGGAAGTTTTTTTTTTTTTTTTTTTTTTTTTTTAAGACGGAGTTTCGCTCTTGTTACCCAGGCTGGAGTGCAATGGCACGATCTCGGCTCACTGCAACCTCCGCCCCCTGGGTTCAGGCAATTCTCCTGCCTCAGCCTCCCGAGTAGCTGGGATTACAGGCACGCACCACCATGCCCGAAGTTTTAACTCCGGTCCAAGTCCAGCCCAGGAGCCAGTCGGCTACCTAAGCAAGGAGCTCAGCTTGGTGGCCCAAGGAGTAACAGTGGCCTCTCATTTGAAGCAACTGCTACCCAGGGCTTCTCAAGGGCTCTGGGCATACAATACCCCCATTGTGCATGGAGACTCCAGTCGTCAGGAACAGTAGAGAAAACAAATAATATTATTAAGAGACAATTCAGGAAGTCATCTCAAAAAATGCACCTTCCCTGGATTACTCTCCCTACCATGGCCTTGGCGTGGGTGAGGAACATCCCTTCAAAGTTGAGTTCAAGTCCTTTTAAAACGATGTATGAATGGCCTTTCTTTCCAATAATTTCTTACTAAATCAGGGGAGGGGGGAGATAGGGGAGAGCTGAGAAAAGGGGGGAGGGGGGAAGAGAGGAGGGGCATGGGGGAGGGAGCGGGGGAGAGACAGAGGCAGGAGAGGGAGAGGGGGAGAAGGAAACCAGTGGTGAGGAGGAAGGGAGAGAGAAGAAAAGGAGGGGAAACGGGAGAAGGGGGGAGGCAGGGAGAGTAATCATCTTTTTTTTTTTTTTTTTTTTTTTTTTGAGACGGAGTTTCGCTCTTGTTACCCAGGCTGGAGTGCAACGGCGCGATTCCGGCTCACCGCAACCTCCGCCTCCTGGGTTCAGGCAATTCTCCTGCCTCAGCCTCCCGAGTAGCTGGGATTACAGGTACGTGCCACCATGCCCAGCTAATTTTTTGTATTTTTAGGAGAGACGGGGTTTCACCATGTTGACCAGGATGGTCTCGATCTCTTGACCTCGTGATCCACCCGCCTCGGCCTCCCAAAGTGCTGGGATTACAGGCTTGAGCCACCGCGCCCGGCCGAGAATAACCATCTTAACTTCTGAGATGGTTAAACACATAACCTCCCTAACCCACTTCCAACAGGAATTAAAACAACTGTCAAAAGTCCAGCCTCAAAAACTAGGGCCCCCTCTCTTCAGCCCAGGAGACTGTCCTGGTGAAGGCTCTCCTTCTCTTCCCATCTCTAGGCCCACGTTGGGAAAATCTTACACAGTCCCCCTCTCCACCCCTTCAGTGGTAAAGGTTGCGGAAATCAACTCTTGGCTTCATGGCGCTCAAGTCAAAGCCTGAAGGGCAGAGAGCAGCCCCTGACAGCCAGAAGAGCATCCTGGGTATCGGTGTAAAAGAAGTTGGAACCTTCAAAGCGAACATTACAAAAAATCACTCTTTGTGATGGCTGCGGTCCAGGCAATCCCAGCTTTCCCCTACCAAATTCAGTTATTTCCACTTTTCCTTTCAAAATTCACCGTCAGACATGACCGCTTCTTGTTAATGTGTGTTTACAGGGAAACTTGAATTATCCATGGGGAAGCAGCCGCGGGCCACACAAACCTCTCCAACACCAAACAGGGCAGGAAGTGGTGATGTATTCGGCCGGGAGCTGCAGCAGGTGAAGACACATTAACAACTGAGCTCCTCACCTAAGGAAATCCTGGCCGGGCGCGGTGGCTCGCGCCTGTAATCCCAGCACTTTGGGAGGACGAGGCAGGTGGATCACGAGGTCAAGAGATCGAGACCATCCTGGGCAACATGGTGAAACCCTGTCTCTACTAAAAATACAAAACAGGGCCAGGCGCGGTGGCTCAAGCCTGTAATCCCAGCACTTTGGGAGGCCGAGGCGGGTGGATCACGAGGTCAAGAGATTGAGACCATCCTGGGCAACATGGTGAAACCCCGTCTCTACTAAAAATACAAAAAATTAGCTGGGCATGGTGGCGCGTGCCTGTAATCCCAGCTACTCAGGAGGCTGAGGCAGGAGAATTGCCTGAGCCCGGGAGGCGGAGGTTGCGGTGAGCCGAGATCGTGCCATTGCACTCCAGCCTGGGTAACAAGAGCGAAACTCTGTCTCAAAAAAAAAAAAAAAAAAAAAAAAAGAAAAGAAAATCCTTGCCCTTTTAAAGGCTTACCGCTTACCGTTCTAGAAATTACACGTGAAAGGGTCTTGACTGATGAATTAGGTGTGGGGTACATGACAAGGTGGGGGTTTGATCGTGTTTAAGCAAAAACAATGCCTTCTGGAGAGATTCCTCCATACCATGCCCGCGATCTACAGGAGTGAGACTGAGGGTGGCGCCTGGTTTGCCAGTCTTTGCTTCTACAGAAATGCAATGTAGAAGTCTAGGGGAAAGGGCCCTTAGAAGCTCAAGAGGAGTAAGGGTCTCCTTCCTCACTGGGACCAAATTTGTAACTTCATAAATCTCCAAAGGGAAATCCAGTATTTTACTAAGTAAAACCTCAAATGGAAATTATCTACTACACCACACTTAGAGAAATTATTTTGCTTACATTACTTTTTGCAGTTGAGTTATGTACTGTGGCACCTTCTAAGTGGAATACTGGACGAACAGCCTCAATTTCCATAATCTTTTGCTTAGTTATTATCCTTATAGCAGAAATCATTGTCAGAGATTTTAAAAAAACAAACATAAAAATTGCATTACTACCCAGTTTACTAACATTTGCTGTTAAATGTAGCCACGCTTCACGCTCTTTGACCACCACAAAACGAGCCATTGCCCATTTATACAACAAAACTTATGGCTGGGTTTGCTTCAAGCAATTTGCTCAGTTCGTACCACTAAGGAACCTTTTCATAATCTGAAACTCACTCTCTTAGGATTCCCTCTGATAGCTTTACCTTTAACCATTTAAGAACTTCATCGGTGTAAAGGGAAGATGGTATGAAAGCAGTTTTACTCCAAAACAACACGTCCCCCGAGGGTAAAAAGCACACCCTTACACTAGGTAGAGTTAACCAAATAATAGCAAACACCTCCCTCTGCTTTAGCAACAGAGGAAAAGAACCATAGCTGGGGAGCCTCAAATATTGCAGCTCTAGGCTTGTACTGCTAAGAGCTCAGAGGTCTAGAAACTGAAAAGGAACACAGGTAACACCGAACATTTGGAATAAATGAACTATGAATAAATTTGAACAATCTAACCCAACCTTCTGGTTGGAATTCCCAGTAGAAATGACTACTCCTGCACAAAAATGCTGCCATATTATGAATATTAAATGCCGCATATTAATATCAAATGTCACACATTAATAATATTGCCAACATTATTATCAGATACTACATAACACATAGCTCTTCCCAAACATGCCCACACACAGAATCCCAAACCCTTGTCTAATATTTAATAATGGTAGTAACCTACAAATCTGCGGATAGACGGCGGACGTCAAGACCAACAGCCCCTGTAAGGCGGGTTATCTAAAATGCTGATTGGAACATGTTGTGTCTCTAACCTTGCAAAATTCTAAATGCCAAAAAATTTCTTCCCACTCAGCATGGAACATTCCAAATGGCACTCTCAGTAACTCTACTGAGTTTGGATATCCCTATGCCAAAAATACTCCCATTAGATGTAAAGGGGGCCACCTTACAAGAGCCTGAATAAATCCAGCTGGAACCCTCACAAACCGCAACTCAAAACTTCATCTCTTCCAAACAGAGGGCTTTACTTTCTCTGAGACTCCTGGCTGCGCTGAATTCTCCACAGGCACTGGAAGGGAACATGCCCACAGTGGCCATGCACCAACTCTGTTAGTTTAAACCCCTCCAACATGGCAGCATCACCCTGCCATCCCCAATCAGGCCTCTCTTCCGTGCACGCAAAAACAGGAAGTCACTTATCTCTGTGCCATCATGTGGAAATGCACTCATGCATGCCTCACAAGTCCCCACAAAGCACCGCTGTCATTATCCTCATTTTAGGGAATAAGGAGCCTGGGGCACAGAGCTGCGGTGGCCTGCCCAAGACCACATGGCTCTGACAAAGCCAATACACTTGACCTTGGGCAGTCTGGCTCTAAGCTTAGTCTTTGCCCTTCTACGTGGCTGTTCCACACCCCCTACATTTTCTTTGAGGTTTTGTGGAGCTGCCTCAAATGATCTCCATGGATTAAATAGATTTTTTGTCTCCATGAGGAGCTCATTGTTTTTCCCATTTTTCAGATGAGAAAAGTAAGACACAGGTCACTTGCTCAGAGTTTACGACCGGGATCCAAAGCCTGGCCTTCCCTGATTCACCAACTCATACTCTTTCCACCTTATGGCACAGGAAAAGATGGGATGCCTTCTAAAGGGACACAGAGTAACAGTGAGCCATGCGGAGCTGAGAAGAATAGCATATTCTGTGGTTGCTCGGTGGAGTATTCTGTAGATGTCTATTAGGTCCGATTTGTCAAGTGTCAAATGTAAGTCCAGAATTTCTCGGTTAGTTTTCTGCCTTGATGACCTGCCTAATGGTATTAGTAGGGTGCTGAAGTCCTCCACTATTATTGTGTGGCTGTCAAAGTATTTTCTTGGCTCTAGAAGCCACTGTTTTATAAAATGGTCCTGCAGAGTTGCCTGTGTATATATTTAGGATAGATAAGTCTTCTTGTCAAATTGAACGCTTTATCGTTATATAATGCCCTTCCTTTGATCTTTTGTACTGTTGTTGGTTGAAAGCATATTTTATCCGAAACAAGAATAGTGAGCCCTGCTCTTTTTGGTTTTCCATTTGTGGGATAGATCTTTCTCTATCCCTAGCCATCTGTGGGTGTCACTATGTGTGGGATGGGACTTTGGAAGACAGCAGACTAATGGGTCCTGGTTTTTAATAAAATTTGCCACTCTATGTCTTTTCAAAGGAGGACTCAGCCTGTCTGCATTCAAGGTTAATCTTCCTGTGTGATGATAAGTCCCCTTCACAGTCGTATTAGCTAGCTGCTTCCTGGCTTTTATTGTTCATTTGCTGTATGGGTCTGTGGACAAAGACCATGCTTGCAGGTGGTCTTATGGTAGCTTGTTCTTCTGTTTCCATGTTTAGAATTATCTTAAGCATCCCTTCTAAGACTGGTCTATGAGCTCTGGTTTTTTGTTTGTTTGTTTGTTTTTTGAGACAGTGTCTCACTCTTATTGCCCATGCTGGAATAAAGTTGCAGAATCGTAGCTCACTACAGTTTTGATCTTCCAGACATGAGCAATCCTTCCGCTTCAGCCTCTTGAGTATTATAGGCATAAGCCACCACATTGGGCTAATTTTAAAATATTTTTTATAGAAATAGGTTCCTACTATGATGCCCCAAGCTGGTCTCAAACTCCTGGGCTCAAGCAATTTTCCCACTCTGGCCTCCCAAGGTGCATTGATTATATGCATGAGGCACCATGACTGGCCCCTGAAATTGTTTTTACTGCTTAGTCTAGTTTGTTGTTAAGGCTTTTAACTCTATCTGCAATTTCTTGAAGTGAAAATTTCAATTCCAGAAGTTTGGGTTTTTTCTTAATATAGTCATGTCATCTTTCAAATGCTTGATCATTCTTCTGGCTTCCCGGTGTTGGATTTCAATTTTCTTTTGAATCTTGTTGAATTTTCCTGCCATCTGTATGATAAATTCTCTATCTGTTGCTTCAGACATTTATTCTGGTTAAAATCCATTCTCAAGACCTAGTGTAATTCTTTGGAGGTGGTGAAACACCCTGGCTTCTTGTATTGCTAGTTTCTATGTTGGCTCCTTCTTCTATGAGATAGCCGATGCTTCTTTTTATTTTTTGATTTCCTGTTGTTCAGCTTTGTTTCTGCATGCGTTCAGGGCGCCAAGGCCTTGTTTAAGGGTCTCGGTGGGAATAGGTTCATGCACTGGTTTTTCTCAGACTTTGCTTGTAATGATGTCATTTTGTTTGGTGGTGTAATTCAGGCCGCAATCCAGTAGATGGCACTGAAGAGAAGAGCTGGCGGGTTCTAAGCAATTTGCTCAGTTCACTAACAGTAAGGAACGTTTTCATAATCTGAAACTCACTGTCTTGGGAGTCCCTCGGTTAGCTTTACCTTCAGCTGCGGAGGGGAGAGCACAGGCAATGGAGAAGTTCATGTTCACAACCTAAAGAGCCTCGGCCAGGCGCGGTGGCTCACGCCTGCAGTCCCAGCACTCTGGGAGGCCGAGGCGGGCGGATCGTGAGGTCAAGAGATCGAGACCATGGTGAAACCTTGTCTCTACTAAAAAAAATATATATATATATACAAAAATTAGCTGGGCGTGGTGGTGCGTGCCTGTGGTCCCAGCTACTTGGGAGACTGAGGCAGGAGAATTGCCTGAACCCCGGGAGGCAGCGGAGGTTGTGGTGAGCCGGGATCCTGCCACTGCCCTCCAGCCTGGCGTCTAGCGACCTAGTAAGACTGTCTCAGAAGAAAAAAACAAAAAACAAAAAAATTCTGTTAATAGAAACGGTGATATTGTGAAATATGCATCTGGTCTTTATTCCGTCTTCTTGCATAAGCCCTCCTATAATCCCGGGAATCCAAACTTTTAGAATTAAATTAGGTATTAAAATAATATAACATGATATTGCTTTGCATTTTCAATTGATTTTACATGACCAGTAAAACTAGGTTTAACAGACTGAATTAATAGGAAGGATTTCCAGTTTCTCCAAGGGAGATAGTTTTAACTTGAACCCCCACCCCAAAACAATGGATAACTGTTTTTTATGTAGACATCTAGACAACTGACAGTACGGTGGTAAAATTTATTTCTCAAATGAAAAAAAAAATCACAGAGAATCAGAGGAAGCTTGGTTTAGCCACTTGGCAGTGTCTAAGATTTCCAAGCCAAGGAACCAGAAAACCACAGGCTCCTTAGTTCAATACGAGCACACTTCGCATATGCATCCTCATGCATGACCAGGATTTATGTTTCTCCCAGTTAATTCTATCATTAGCACACTGGTGGTGTGTGTGTGTGTGTGTGTGTGTGTGTGTGCACGCGCGTGCGCGTTATTATCCTTAAAAAAAGTTTGAGGGTTTTTCTGAGAGACGATCCGAAGTGTTTTAATATGACTGTGCTGCACCTAACATTATCACACATGAAACATCTCCTCAGTATTAACAGGTGACAGAAAAAACAACGCTAGCCAATTGATATCAATTATGCAGTGAAGAAATGGAGCTCCACGTTTTATGTACACACCCTGAAAAACATTGTAGAACACAGCACAGTAGCATGTGTTACAGATGCCACAGGAACTCACACCAAATTGTACAAGAAAAAAAAAGGAGGCTGGGTGCAGTGACTCACACCTGTAATCCCAGCACTTTGAAAGGCTGAGGCAGGAGGATCATGAGGTCAGGAGTTCAAGACCAGCCTAACCAACTTGGTGAAACCCCATCTCTACTTAAAATGCAAAAATCAGCAAGGCATGGTGGCACATACCTGTAATCTCAGAAGGCTGAGGCAGAAGAATCACTTGAACCCAGGAGGCAGAGGCTGCAGTGAGCCAAGATGGTGCCACTGCACTCCAGCCTGGGTGACAGAGGGATACTCTGTCTCAAAAAAAAAAAAAAAAAAAAAAAAAAAAGAGAAAGTATTTGATGATGTGCCTCATGTCTTTGCTACATAAATTTTTGACCAGGATGCTGTAAAATTTACAAAAACGTATGAAAAGATTATTATGTCTACTGCCGGAGAAGTTATCTACACACCCTATGTTCAGAATGTGTCCTCCTAAAAAAGAAAAGGAGGATGTTGTACCGGCCCGATCATAGAAAGTCAACGCCAAGACAAAAGTATGCCAAACTGCAGGGTCTTTTTTGTTGGTGGCCATGGAGGATTCGTGTCTTTCCAACCCGTGGCCCCGAAAGGAGAGTGTCAAGACCTTTTATACCCGTAAAACCACCTCGGGAGTGAGGGTGAGGAACAGGGATCGGGGTCAGGGACTTCAGAGGTTCTGAGGGCTAGTGGATTCTGTAAATCACCCCCTGAGTGGAGATGAGGGTGTGGGGGTTCCGGACATTCCAGTGGATTCCTGGGCGAAGATGAGGGTGAGGGGCTCCGGACTCTCGGAGGGCCAGGGGACTTTTTGACATTCTGATTGTTACTTAAGTGGTTCAGAAAAGTCAAGATTAGCATTTGTTTACACATTGTCTGGGTAGGGTGAAAATTACAGTCCTTAATTACCATTCACATTTGGGTTATAGAGAGCAGTTTCAACAGAAAGCCGAGGTATGGCTGAGGTATGCAGTTTTATGGGGCTTTTACCATGTCACAGACACACATTTTAAACGGACTGAGTCAAGAAATAACAGCTGTGAATGCCTCAAGCATTGCAGTTTACCAGTGGTGGGTCTGAGAAAGAAATCAGAGCTCTCTGCTGTTGCTTTCAGCTAGAAGTTTGGAGCCTGGGCACAGTAGCAGAACTTAGCTGGTAAGATTCTGTCTACATCAGGAAACAAATGAATTTGTTCTCAGTCACACACAACTAAGAGTATTGGAACTGTAATTCAATTGGAAACCATAACAGTTCCTTTCACTGGAGATGATAGAATAAATATGACATTCTATTTTTTTTTTTTTTTTTTTTTTAGAGACAGGGTCTTGCTATGTTGCCCAGGCTGGAGTGCAGCAGCTATTCACAGGCGTGATCCCACTACTGATCAGCACAGGAGTTTTGACCTGCTCCATTTCCATCCTGGGCTGGTTCACCCCTCCTTGGGCAACCTGGTGGTCCCCAGCTCCTGGGAGGTCACCATATTGATGCCAAACTTAGTGCAGACACCCGATCAGCATAGCGAACTACAGCCCAGAACCTCCGGGCTCAAGGGATCCTCTCACCTCAGCCTCCCGAGTAGCTGGGATTACAGGCATGCGCCACCGCACCCGGCAACATTCTATTTCTTAAACCAATGTACAACTGAAATACTATGAGGTTTTAATGTAAGTGAATATTTTTAACTTTAAAAAGAAATATTTGGCCGGGCGAGATGGCTCAAGCCTGTAATCCCAGCACTTTGGGAGGCCGAGGCGGGTGGATCACGAGGTCAAGAGATCGAGACCATCCTGGTCAACGTGGTGAAACCCTGTCTCTATCAAATATACAAAAAAATCAGCTGGACATGGTGGGGCGTGCCTGTAATCCCAGCTACTCAGGAGGCTGAGGTAGGAGAATTGCCTGAACCCAGGAGGTGAAGGTTGCGGTGAGCCGAGATCGTGACATTGCACTCCAGCCTGGGTAACAAGAGCGAAACTCTATCTCAAAAAAAAAAAAAAAAAAAAAAATATATATATATATATATATATATATATATATATATATATTTAATTTTAAAACCCCCAAAGAGATAAGGAGATAAGGCTTGAAAGAAATAAACCCTATCAAGTTACAAATGAAGAATATTTCTCAAATATGTGCCATTCACCAATTCTCTGAATACTTTAATGAGCTGTGCCTGCCTGCAAGTGGCAGCTTACAGTTATTTTTCAAAGTTGACGCTAACTCTGAAATTCTCAGTGCTAATACCCTAGCTCATGCCTTTTTTGCCATTTACCTCAGTTACTTTGAGCCTCCTGTGAGGGTTTTTGCTTTCATTCTTCCTTAAAGTACTCAGTGAATTCCCACTACTTATCAGACACTGTGTGGCAGGCCAGTGCCTCCAGCCTGTTTGACTACTCACTGGGCAGTTAAATATTAAAAGCTAAAGAAGTCAGTGCCGTTATGGGCACTTCAGTTCTGGGAGCCTCACACGGCTGTACCCCTGTACAGTTGCATACACGCACACATGCATACACCTGTGTACACGTGTGGACACGCATGCACACGGGTGCGTACCTTCCTCATGCGCACACCCAGGGACCTGACTAGAGGGCCACCCAGTGGAGGACAGACGTCTGGGGCCTGCTGGCCTCGGGGATTACAGGGAGGGGAGACAGCCCTGCCTGGGTGTGGACCTCAGAGGTCCCACAAGGGGAGGTGGAGTGGGTGCAAGGCAGACCCTGGCCCTGGCTTCTCTCGGGCTCCTCAGGTGAAGAGGGCCTGCAGGGGGCTCTGCTTTGCTTTCTTAACTTCCCTTAGTCCAGGGGTCCCCAAACTTTGTACACAGGGGGCCAGTTCACTGTCCCTCAGACCGTCGGAGGGCCGCCACATCCTGTGCTCCTCTCACTGACCACCAACGAAAGAGGTGCCCCTTCCTGAAGTGCGGCGGGGGGCCGGATCCATGGCCTCAGGGGGCCGCCTGCTCAGTCAATTCTCTCTGATCCTGTTTCCCCAGCTGTACACATCGCCATCTCAGAAGAAGAGGAGAGAAACACCACGTGTAGCTCAACAGCGGCGTGCACTGCTTCTGCGTCTCCTCGTCGTGCTTATCATCGGGGAGGGAGAGCTGTGTGTCTGTTGACACACGTCTTTCTGCAGCTGCAGGCGTATCCCCGAGTCTGCTTTTAGCTTCCCTATCTTAGTGCACCTGAAGGGAAAGGAATGTGCTTATTAAAGCCCTGTTTTGCTGGGGCCCATTGTATGAGGGTGCAGTTTGGCCGTGACCCGAGGGGCTTTCCGCCAGCTCTCTGTGCCCCGGCGGTCTTACCTGTGCTTTCCTGTTCATTCTTTCTGGCTGTTTGTAGTGAGAAGTGATTTCTCTAACACCCAAGGCTAACATCCTAATTGTTCCTTGAGATAATAGTCAGCTCTGTGTCTTAATTGTGTTTACTACTTAACTAAAGCATGATTTTCATTCTTTTTTTTGGATAGAGGGTCTCTGTCAGCCAAGGTGGCGTGCTGTGGTATGATCTCCGCTCGCTGGAACCGGCGCCTCCTGGAATCATGTGATCCTCCTCACTCAGCCTCCCAGGTAGCTGGGACCACGGGTGCACCACCATGCCCAGGTAATTTTTTGTATTATTAGTAGATATGGGCTTTTACCACGTTGCCTAGGCTGCTTTCCAGCTCATGGACTCAAGCAATTCACTCACCTCAGCCTCTCAAAGTGCTACGGTTATAAGCATGAGCCACTGTGCCCAGCCAGCTGGAGCATTTCTAAGGCTTATAATAATCATCTTATTACATATAATAGAGTACGTCCCTGAGTATTCTCTGCTTTAGACCATGAGCTGAGAAATGACCCCACCACTACTGCCAACCACCTGTGAGCTCACCATGTGTGTTTCACATTAATGACCACACTGAAGTCCAGCGTAAAATGTACCTACTCCTACCCTGAGTTAGGCAGCCCTTGAGACCTTCCTACAATGACAGACAGTGTCTGGGACCTCTCTAGGCTATCAGACTTCCACAGGCACACACAGATGCCAGAACCGCCTGGCAGAAAGAGTTACACCAGGGCCGCCTGGTGAATGCACAATAGTGCCCCATTGCATCAACTCTGCACCCATTCTTGAGTTCACATTTGCCTCTTCCATTTAGGAGATCAAGAAGCTGGGAAATTTACCACTGCACCGTCTCTATCTGAGAAGTAAAGATATAAAATTTTTCAGGTACAGCTGCGGTGGAGGATGAATGGGTTAATTTGTGTGAAGTGTGCAGCGGTGATACAATTTTTTAGGAAAATTGCTCCTTTGGCTGTGCTCTGCACCGGGGAACATGTTTTCTGGGTAAACGCACAGACACTCCCTAAGACATTCCCAGTCACTGCACACAGCCGTCTCCTCTATACCTCATCGCCCGGATGCACATCACCCTATTCCATCTAAACGGCAATTCTGCCTCCAGGGACTCGAGGGGATGGTCACCGTTCTTTATTGGATGGACTCTGTGTTTTTTACACCAAAGTGTCAAAACCTCCTTTCTGTCAGGAAGCTCAAACCAGAGCGGCCCTCCAGCCATAGCAGGAGAGTAAGAGCCACCTGTTGCCACACCGAAGATCTTTCCTTAGGGGAGCAGCGCTTCCAGAAAACACACCTTTTTCCTTGGTGGGTTCCTCTGCATGCTTTGAGAGAAAGAAAAACACCGTGAGCTTCAGCCCATCCTGAGGCTTGAGTGTACAGGGCTTTTCTTCACTTGGTGATGTTGGAAGACCAGATGGGAAAGAGTGTTCAAGTCAAAGGAACGCAGAAGAAGAACAGGACAGCTGACTCATGCTAAAGTCGGTCTTGCAGGATATTCCCTCTGAAGGTCCTGGGGCTTGGCAATGAAGTGACTTTGCCCCAAGCACAGAATCAAGCTGCTGGGGAGGAAGCTCACTGCCCCTCAGTGCGTGGCTGGTGCTGCCATTTTCTCCTCCTGCCTTAAATCAAGCCTCAGTGGGGAACAGACTCTCATTCAGAATTTCCCCCACCAAAAACGCTACAAGTCACCTATGATACATACGGTCAGATTCCCAGATCTTACTGAAATTCAAAAAGATAAAGTTAAGAAACCTTTTCTCCAACCAAACCGAGTGGCCTGACCTTCAACTGTCGTGGGGCTTCTTCGTCAAAAATATTATACGTGATGTCTTCCAACAGGGTATCCTCTGTGACGACTAAGAGGGCACAGAGTGACCGTCAGCAGGTGCAAGGGAGGAGCAGGGCAGAGAGGTTTTCTAGCCCCAGGTCACCTCATCAACATGAAATAGCCCATCTCTAAAATGAGGAAACAAAAAAAGAAAAAGAAAATTAAGAAACAAATAAAAAAGTAGTAGCCCATCTCGAACAGGGCACACCATCCAGGGCAGGCTAGTCAAAGGGGAACTGCCCATGCCAGTGGTTAGAACTTGAGTTCTGGCAAGCCTCACCAAGCTGGGCTGGAGCGCTTTAGGGCCCTAAGTGAACTTGAGAGGCAGTGTAGGCCAAATTTCAGCAATTCCTAGGCAAGTCCTTGGGTCGCGCTTTGAACAGGAGAACATGCTTTCTAGCAAAACGCACGCACGCTCCCAAAGACATTCACCATCACTCCACACAGACGCTCCCCTCCATGCCTCCCCACCTTGATGCACACCTATTTCTATTTAAATGACATCACTGCTTCTGGGAACTAGAGCGGATGGCCACAGGTGTTGACTGAACTCTTCATTTTTCTGACACCAAACTGCCCAAACCTCATTTCCAGCAGGAAGCTCACACCCGGGTGGCTCTCCAGCAAAAGAAGGGAGGAAGTGTCACCTTTCCAACACTAAGATATTTCCTTAGCAAAGGGATGACCCCAGAGAATGCATCACTTGCCCGAAGCGCTGAGTCCATCTGCAAAGAGAAAGAAAAACACTGTGAGCGTCAGACCATGCTGTGTCCTGTGTGCGCAGGTGTTTTGTTTACACGGTGACATAAGAAACCCAGACAGGAAATAGTGCTTGAGGCGGGAGCCCCAAAATAAAGCCTAAAGGGCACTCGTGGAAAGGCACAAGAGTTTTGCGTAACATGTTCGAAATGATTTTGGTGGCAAAGAAACCATCATTTTCAAGAAGAATGCATTTCCCAAGAGGAACATACCCTGCTATGCAGTTTGTCAGTAAAGCTGTCATCTGTGGGGGCCGTCTTGAATCAGTTCTTTGAATCAGTTGGTAATGGACTCGTACTTACATTGGCCCACCAAGAAATTCTGCAGTTCATCTACAATTTCCGTGGTGAGAATTAAATTCCAATCTCAGACAAAGAAAGAAGACTTTATCCCACAAAGAGATAAGGCGGCTTCTGGAGGCATCTCGCTGGTCACCGTTCCTGCCAGGTCTGTTGAAATCTAGGAAACACAGAGTCACTGTCAGCCGTGGGAGCTAATGAAGGCCCTCTGGCAGCCCTGGGTGCTGAGGACACAGGGCTGGAGTGTGCAGAGGAGGTGGGGTAGGAGCAGGGGCTGAGCTGCCCTCCTTGGTGGTGAAGGAAGGCAAAGGACACCATCAGGAGAGCCCTGGGGGACAGAGCCTCGGGTCTCTGGCTAAGCCTCACTTTAGGAGGCCGAGGTGGGTAAATCACCTGAGATCAGGAGATTGAAGCCAACCTAACCAACATGGTGAAACTCCATCTCTACTAAAAACACAAAAATTAGCCAGGTGTGGTGGCGGTCGCCTGTAATCCCAGATTCTCAGGAGGCTGAGAGAGGAGAATTGCTTGAACCCAGGAGGCAGAGGTTACAGTGAGCCGAGATCATGCCACTGCACTCCAGTCTTGGAGACACAGCAAGACTCAGTCAAAAAAAAGAAAAGAAAAAAGAAAAAGAAAGAAAGAAAAGAAACAAACTAGAAACAACCTTAATTCCGTTTTCTTACCTCCCACCTTAGGAAACTAGAGAAAAGTATAGTGTAATGTAAACCAGCTATAAAAATAGAACCAAAAAAATTTGCAGAAATCATTGTAATAGAAATAATTAAATAAACAAAGCCAAGAGCTGCTTCACAGGAAAAATAAATAGAATTAATAATCCTCCAGGCAGGCTAATCACAAAAGCTAGAAGACAGAATTTACAAATAATATAAATAAAAAGAGGAATGATTCCTGTTGATCCCATTAATATCAAGTAGATAATAGAATACTCAGAATAAATCTATGCTGACAAATTTGATGGCTTAGATGAAAATGACAAATTCCTCCAAAGGCAGAAACTATATCATAACCACCCAAAGGAGATTCAGATAATCTGAGCAGGCTTATATCTATTACAGAAATTGAATCAATAACAACTTTTTAAAAAATACCCATGTGACTTTACTGAATCCTACCTAATTCTTAACAAAGGAAAACATAGTCTTATTATATGAACAACTGACTAAAATTCTAAACATTTGCCCAGTTAAATTTTAAAATTATGCCCATTACAAAATCCACACAAGAATGAGGGCACGTGTATCCATGGTTGCCTGAACTGGAAGCAGCTGAGATGCTCTTCAGGAGGTGTGTGCACCAACCCACACCATTACATGGACCCAACGGAATATGACCCACTGGTAAAAATGATTCAGCCACTAAGCTACTAAAAGATATGAAAAATCTTGCATGTATATTGCTAAGTGAAATCAGTTAGTCCTAAGTGGCTGCATACTTTATGATTCCAATTCTATAAAATTTGGGGAAAAAATGTATAGAGGCAGTAAAATAAATATCTATAGCAGGCAGGGGTCCTGAGCAAAGAAGAAAGGGATTAAGAGGTGCAGCACAGGTCATGTTTTGGGGGCAAAACTCTTGTGTCTGGGTGATGAATGACATGAGTTTGTCAAAATCCGTAGGCTGAACAGCACGGGTGAGCCTCAATGCGAACTCCAGACTTTCATTACTAGGAAGACATCACTATTGGTTCAGCCACTGTAACAAATGCACCACATTCATGTAAGCTGTGACCACGAGAAGGATACTGAGCAGGGAGGGCGTCTGGGAACTTTCTGTACGACTTCAATTTTTATGTTCATTACAAGTTTCACCTGATGTTCGTTTGTTTGAAAATGCGGCCACACTATCTCAGGAAGAGTTCCATTTTAGCTACTGTCTAACAATCAGCTAAATATCTAAACCTTGCATTGAGATGTTCTTTACCATTAAAAGTGAACCAACGTGGAAGTGGAAATACAGGTTTACTTCGGCATTTGTAGCACTAGTGATCGACCTGATATATTTAAATTTGCACACATAAAATAAGAATAAAGTGCAGCAATTTTAGAGTTGTCTGCAGTGTGGGGCACTGAAGAATCTGGAATCCTTATGCTTGCAGGAGCTAGTGACTGAGTTTCCACAGTACCTTCAGGTGGCTGCTGGCGGTGTGAGGACGAGTATATGGTATGGGGTGCTACATTCATTGTAGCCGTTTTTGCTGCTGAAATCTTGATTGCTGCTGAAATCTTGATTGCTGCTGAAATCTTGGAGAAACCTCTTCTGCCTCTTCGGGGCAACATTCTGGGAAATGTATCAAAATAAAGACAGCTGTTGACATCTCGCTGCAGAAGACCATAGAGAAATGAGTAATCATTTATTCACAGTTTAACCCATTTCCTGTGTCCCCAAGAGCACCGTGCTGCCAGCAAGCTGCACTTTTATTTTCTAAATGGGAAATAGGTTAAATCAGGGCTCCCGACCTCTGGGCCACAGAGAGTTGTGGCCTGTTAGGAACTGGGCTGCACATCAGGAGGTGAGCAGCAGCTGGAGCAAAGCTGCACCTGTGTTTACAGCCGCTCCCCATCACTCCACCACCGCCTGAGCGCCACCTCCTGTCACAGGAGCCATAATATTCGAGTCTCAGAGGGGCACAAACCCTACTGTGAGCTGCACAGGCCAGAGAGCTAAGCTGCAGGCACTTTGTGAGAACCTAATGGCTGATGATGTGCCACTGTCTCCCATCACCCCAGATGGGACTGTCTAGTTTCAGGAAAACAAGCTCAGGGCTCCCACTGACTCTACATTATGGTGAGCTGTATAATTATTTCATTAACTAAAACGTAATAATGATAGAAATAAAGTGCCCAGTAAATGTGCTAGAATCATCCTGAAAGCACACTTCCACCGCATCCCACCGAATGAAAAATTATCTTCCATGAAACTGATCCCCCCTGTTGTCAGAAAGGCTGGGGACCACTGGGCTCCATGTTTGACCCATGGTCCACTGTCCACCGTCTGCAGGGATAAGCCTCCTGAACGTGAGTTGGGCGTTAGGAGGATCTCGTACCGTGCGCTGCATTTAAAACTGCGCAGACCGACTGTGCAGGCAAACCCCGTACTGAGATGAGACAAGGCAGAAAGGTGGCAGATGGAGGGACCAAGGGCATGGGGCTGGTGCACAAAGGTCTGGTCCTTATATGGAAAATACGTGAACCTGAGGAGTTCTATAGACCTTTCTGTGCCTCACTTTATTCTTCTGAGTGTGACGGTGTTCATGGGCTATGTAATGTTCTAAGGCTAAAAGTAATTAAACAGAGGTAATGTCTGAAGAAACGGAGTGCCTCCTGAGTTCCATTCATGTTCAGTCATTGTATGTCTGAAAGAGTAAGCCAGGCCCCTGGCAGTGGTTAATATAGAAAAGGTGCTGGGGGGTGGGCAGTGGGGGCTCCAGGGCAGCAGAGGATACAATTGTCTTCCTCCTTCACATGGGCTGGATGTTTCAGCACTCATGGACAGTATCTGTTATTTCCTGTGATGCCCACATTGGCCCGGACAGGTGGGCAGGGCAGGGGCCGCCACCCACAGTTGACAGCTCAGGGAAGTGAAATGAGATATTTGAAGTGACCTGCCCAGAGTCACAGCACTCAGGGGTGAAGGATCTGGGACAAGAATGTAGATGGTTCTCAGGGGCAGAGGTCCCTGAACACCTGAGACCTCTAAATCCCGGCCTGGACCCTGCACCAGGAGCCCTTTTCACTCCCTTTCCCAATCCTCCTCCCCACGGTCTCTTCAGGAAGGTGGATGCCGCGAGGTGGCTAAGGCCAGAGAAGAGCTCCAGTCATTCAAACAAAACTTCTGTCTCCAGATTTTAATTCTTGACCTAAAATATGGCACTTTCCTGCAAACAAAGCCTCTCTGATGAAGAAATTCAAATGCCTGGCCATCATCTCCAGCAGCTTCACACTGCCAGCTGCCTGATGGCAAGCACCCCCATGACCAGTGACCACCCTGAGGGACCAGGGGTCTGCTTGGCCCCCAAGATGGCTGAAACTCCGAACATTCTAAGCCAACTGCCACCTGATGGCTGTGCCAAGAATCAGCTTCCCTTCAGCTGACCAACCCTGCATGAGCAGTTAACTGAAAATAAGGCCATCAGGGCTGGTGCTTATGTGATTGAATGAATTAAATCTGTGACCCCCACCGTCTCACTGACTACCCATCTGAGCAACCCTCTGAGCAGGCTGAACTAAGGCCTGCCTGAGAGTGAGCAGTGTTTCAATGAAGTCTACTGAATACCTTAGCAGTCACACCTGATGAGAAGGGCACTCACATTGAATGAGACACAGCATGTGTTCGGTCATGAGTGAATGCTGGATTACAGAGGAACGTAAACAGAAGAGCTAGTAACTTGAGCAGGGGATACCTGGCTCTAACTAATAGCATGAGTTACCTGCTCACCTCAACATTAAGACATATCGAAAGGCCAAGAGTACAAAATCATGTTGCATCTGAGACCAACAATAATTTAGGCCTTTAGAAATAAGCAGTTTAGTATGATAGATGCAGAATTAGAGCCCGGGAGCCGGGGGAAGTTAAAGAAGCTGATGAAAATTTAAAGGAGAGAGTTATCATCCAAGCCAAACGTAAAAATGCACCTTTTCTAGGAGAAAAGAAACAGAAGGCAAGGATGTGGGACCTGTAACTTACGTGTAAAGAGACACAGTAAAAGTTGAACGTCTGAGGCATAAATCTGAGAAGTTAAAAAAAAACAAATTTCAGAATGAAAAATTATTACCTCTTATAATTTCATTGAGAACAAATTATCTATCTTAACAAAAGCTTATTTTTTAAATCAAAATTTTTGTTTGATATTAGTATATTTTAAATATTGTAGCTAATTTTAATAAGACCTTATAAATAAATCTAACCCCAGTTTTGACTGCAAAGTAAGATTTTCATCAAGCTTTTATAGTCTCTAATAATTTTTTCTATTTTATAACTTTTTATGTCCACTTGATCATATTTACTTTTAAAAATGTCTTTAAAACAATCCCTCAAAATCTCTTAACTAGGCTACTCTGTTTCCCATCAGAGAATCTCAGTTTATTTTCTAAAAATCTCTGGAGTCAAGCTTTCCCAAAATTTGATTTAGGAGTTTCACAGCTCAGTTTAGAAGCCGTTGGCCTGTGATGGATCTGCCTTTCATGGAATGGCTCCTACTGTATTTGGTATCAAGATCTCCTGACATGATTAAGGCAAGGTTGTTGTGTTTCTTCTGGATCTACTCTGTGAATGCGTGAACAAAATTGGCCTGGGAAACAGTACATTTTTCTAAACCAGAGAAAAATATTTAAGGCAAAAAGCTTGATAGCAGAATCAAAAATACAAATTGAGTCATAAAACAAACAAATTTGTAAATCTGTAGACAAACGGGAGTTGGGGAAAAGAATAATTCAGGAAGACATTTTTAGTGCACGTGGCCTAAAATCTCAAGAAACTGCAGTGAGAAGATGGAAGTGAACATACCTTCAAGGCAGGAGCAAAGGCACCCCATCTTCACCGGTAGTCTAGCTGACAGTTGAGACACAGTGGCAGTTGGGATGAAGACAGGATGTACATCATCACGTGACCTCAGCGACAGGTCATCAGAGAATATTCAAATGTACACAGGAGCACATGCCACACTACGGGGTCCAACTGCCGCTATCTAGATCAGGGCACTTTCCCAAGGACAGGGGTCACTCAGAGTCCATGTTTCATTTCAGAAATGGAATCCCAGACCCTCAGTACTGTTCTCTGTGTATTAAATAAACGTTAAATGAGCAAAAAAGAACTGCCTTCCAAATATATTTGATAGCGAAAATTTCAGGGTGAACAGGGTCAAAACTAATACATTCAGAATAAAATGAGCTTCCTACCTTGATTTGAAATACTATCTGCACCCATTCTTACTATTCCTGCATCATCAGCAATTTCTATATTCAGCAATTTAAAATTTGTTGTAATTTTGAGTTAGTTTTTCTTTTTTTTAAAAAAAATTTTAAGATGCCTTAGTATAAAGGTTAAGGTGCCTTAGAACAAATTCAGTTTTTCAAAGTTGATCTCTAAGAATATAACTCCTGTAGTAATTGTATAAAATCTTCTCTTATTGGCTATCTATATTATCTACTATTTTTCTCTGTATGCGACTAATTTGCATACTTACTAATTTCTGAATCTATAAGTTCTTGAGAGATCTCTCTGTGAATGTATACATGAAAGACTAGCAATTTACTTGGAGATGAAGAAAAAAGAAGCATTATATGTTCACCAATGTGTTGTTTGAAAATATATAAAGAATGATTTTCTAAGTGGGGTGTTCTGATAACCTCAAACTCCAGGATTAAATGTGTTCTGGCCCATCAGTCTTAACCCAGTGACACCCATTCTTATTATCTCGTCATGAGAATTAGCACTTGGAAAAGGCAATTGACAAGCCCCCCGAAATCTGGAACAACTGAAAATTAGAGAATAAAAATGAGTCATCATGTTTAAAACAAAGTAGATACCCATTAAGATATGAAATGGTTCAGTGCGAACTTCCATCACTGCAGATTCATCACAAGCTTTAAGAACTATTAAATTAAGTGGGGCACTGCTGAAGCATCAAAACTGCATTAATACAGACATTGCCATTTTTCCAGAAATTGCCTAGTTGAAAAGGTGATTAACAGGATTTGGGAAGAAACAGGTAATATTACCTGTCTAAATGGAGAATTATAATTGTTAATAACACAACAGAAAAATGTGTTTGTTGGCACATAATATGCACATATGTGCAAATACACATACATGTAAACATATGCATATATATGTATATATATGCATATATTTGTATGCGTGAGACAGAGGAGACAGTAGTGAGACTTAAGAAAAAACTGTAAAACAGATTCACATCTCCAATGCAACTTGGGGAAGAAATTTTTTTTTAAAAATAGAGAAGAAATTGAAAACAATAAAACCAGCAGGGCCCAGTGGTGCAAGCCTACAATCCCAGCACTTTGGGAGGCCTAAGTGGGCAGACCACAAGGTCATGAGTTCAAGACCAGCCTGGTCAATGGAGTGAAACCCCATCGCTACTAAAAATATAAAAATTAGCTGGGCATGGTGGCATGCACCTGTAGTCCCAGCTGCTCGGGAGGCTGAGGCAAGAGAATCACTTGATTTCAGGAGGCAGAGGTTGCAGTGAGCTAAAATAGCACCCCTGCACTCCAGCCTGGGCAACAGAGTGAGACTCCATCTCAAAAATAAAATAAAACCACCTTACTGGAGGAACAGCATTCACAAGCAATTTTTATAAGAGCAGCTTAGACTTTCATTTACAGGGAACAGTTGAAAGGAGCAAAAGGCTTTCCTTCCTGCTGCGACCTGAGTGTTTACAGAGAATGAAGACAAAATGGGTCTTTTACATTGGTAGGCAAAGCCCTTAGAAAACTTTGTCACAGTGTCAGGGCTATATGATTGTTCAATTAATAAATCTGGGCCAGGCATAGTGGCTCACACCTGTAATCCCAGCACTTTGGGAGGCCGAGGCGGGCAGATTTTGAGGTTAGGAGATCAAGACCATCCTGACCAACGTGGTGAAACCCCCATCTCTACTAAAATACAAACAGTTAGCCTGGCGTGGTGGTGCGTGCCTGTAGTCCCAGCCACGCCGAAGGCTAAAGGAGACTGGAGAATCGCTAACCCAGGAGACGGAGCTTGCAGTGAGCGAAGATCGCGCCGCTGCACTCCAGCCTAGCGACAGAGTGAGACTCCGTCTCAAAAATCAGTAAATTAATAAATTAATTTGGAAAAATGTACAAACTCTTAACAGCTGTTACATCAGAGGCAGGAGCTCGCAAGCTGCAGAAGAGAGAAACGCGGAAACGCCGATTTCAGCGTGCCGCCTTCTGTACCTTGTGAATGTGCTAGAAGCGTGTCATTCCTGGTTGGCCTATTGTGGATTTATTTATTTTTTTTAAATGAATACCCCAAAATACCGGTAAAAAACAACCATTTTGTTTTGTTCATGCTTTACAGGGATAGGAATTCAGGCAAGACACAGAAAAAATCGCTTCTTGCTACTTCTTGATGTCTGGGGACTGCAGAGAACGCTCACTGGCTGGGGCTGAATCCACAGCAAGGGTTTGGCGTCATCTGGAGGTGACATCACTCACAGGTCGGCCGAGGTCACCGGGCTTGGCTGGAGGACCTACAGGAGACTCTGGTGTCTTGGGCTTCCAAGTAGCCGGGCAGTCTCAGGACATTCAGAGCCTTGACTTGGTCGCCAAGGGCTCCACAGGTGGGTGACCGCAGTGAACCAGGCAGAGGCCCGTGGCCTTGTCAAACAGCATCCCCTCCACATCACCTGTCCGTGACAAGTGAGCACTAGTGCCCGGCCCCATGAGAGGAGGCACAGACCCCCACCTCTCAAGAGGAGAAGTGCAAAGAAATTGCAAACTCATTTAAAAAGCCACATGCACATTCCTGGTTGGAAATCTCCAGCACAGAGCCACCTCTCAAACACGAGATCAAAGACCTGCCGCTCTGTGACACACGCCAAGGCTGAGACAGGTGCGCCTTTTCCTTCTGCCTCAGCCACTGGGAGTTGACTGACAAGTTAACACAACACTCAGGGAAATTAACCAGAGGGTTAGGGAGTGACAAGGTAAAGAAAGCCAATGCAGATCTGAAATGCATTCTACAAAGAAACCATTTCATTCACTCCATTAACTTAAAGAAAACACAAGATTTGTACATTCAGAAAACAAGTGGAGACTTTTTTCCTCCACTTCATTTTAGGTTCAGCTTCACGTGCAGTTTGTTACACGAGTAAATCCTGTCGCTGAAGCCTGGCGTAAGACCTAATTAAACCAAAGAGCTTCTGGGAGGAGACTTGATTTCTTATGAAAGCCTATGGGCCCCAAGGTGGCCATCCTGCAGGCCGGGAAGTGTGCCTCCTGCCAAGGCCAGACCCTGGTTCACGGGCAGAGGAGCTGGGACAGGAGCTTTACTCTGGACAGGCTGGCTGAGTAGAAACCTTCAACAGGTTACAGGAGGAGCCATGAATATTCATGAGGTGCTCCTGATGCACGCATAGCTAATACGCGTACATGTAACACGTGACCATGTTCACTCTAGGGTGGAGACTTAATATTTAAATGTATCACAGTGAGGCCCTATACTTCAAAAGGTCTTTCCAGGACACACAGGCTCACACGGACACAGCCTCTGCAAACCGGCCAGACCCAACGCATGGCAGGCGGTCTCTTCCCAGGGCGGAGGTGCTGAAATCAGTCTCTTGTCCGTCGGAGCTGTGGCTATGGCTGCTGGAACAGGGGTTGGGGGCCCGTTAGTCAGTGCCGGACACTGAGCTACAACTGTGAATAGTGCTTATTTAGCCGCTAGAGAAAAAGAAACCCCGTGGCAGTCAGAACAGTTTATTCCTTAAGGTGAGGGGGGGGGGTGTCTCAACCCTTGCCAGGCCTGGCTTTAGGTGCTGTTTACACTTTGGTACCTCGCTGCCACAGAATCTGTTCTGTCAGTCCTGTGACCTCGACTGGAGCACGCATGCTGGGCAGTTGTTGCGTCTAAACGTAAAAGGAAGGGGCGTAACGAGGCATCAGGTCGCCCATCGCGCCATGGCCGGATGCCGGGCACTGAGCAGGTGTGGAGGAGAGGCCTGGGGCAGGCTGGAGTGACGGGACGGGCCGGGGAGCCTCACTCTGGGAGCGGCTGCCTCCGTTCACGGCTCCACGGCCCAGCTGCACTCATCTACAAGCCAGCGCCTCCGTCCGGAAAACCCGACGGCCTTTCCCATTTGTACTGCCCTGAATTGCAGCATCTCTCTGCCAAACCATCAAGAAAACCCCGGGCTCTGCAGATGCAGGCACAGCCTAGTGCGTACACTGGGTACCTCCCTGGTGTCTGATGAGGACAAAAGGCACCATCATGGCAGTGCAGCCTCCATCCCAGACTTATATTCCTTCTTCACAAAATGCAGAGCAGGGGACGCAGCCTGGGGTGCAGGGCCTCTGCAAACACCTCTCCTCCTGGGCCCCCAGCCAGGAGGGGTGGCCTGGAGGAGCAGCGGGAGGAGGAACAGAGATGGGAGCCAGCCCTGGCCGCGGAGGTGCCACCATCCCTGCACACACAGGCACAGCCCTCGCTTCCTCCAGGCTCCTCCTCCAACACCCGGCCTGAGCCACCCACTGGGGACACGGACATCCCTCTCCCCATTCTGTGCTGGGAAACGAAGGCCCAGCACTCGCCTCTCACACTCACGGTGGAACAGTGACTAGGACCCAAGTCTCCTCACACCCCTAAAATGACATGAGCTGAGGTTACAGGGAAGGAGGTCTGAGAATGTTCTCAGAGTTCCCGAGGATGGTGGTGACCCTGTGCCCACAAGAGAAATCAGATGACCCCACACCTGCCTCAAAAGGGACCTGGGGCTCAGACGCTGATGGAGACGCCTCTGGACGAAGCTGTTGCTCAGCACCCCTGGGTGCAGATGGAACAGTGAAGTCAGCCACATGGCAGGATGGCCACCCAGGAGACACAGCCACTTCTCAGAAGCCCTGGGTGGAGACATACAGTCAAGTCAGCCACATGGCAGGACAGTCACCCAGGAGACACAGCCGCTTCTCAGAAGCCCTGGGTGGAGACATGACAGTGAAGTCAGCCACATACCAGGATGGCCGCCCTGGGGACAATGGGCAGAGGCCTGAAAGAGATGCCGCTCCAATGAGATGCAGCTGGCCAGCAAGCCCAGGAAAAGATGTGCCCGCACTGTCACCAGGGAAAGGCAAGCCGGAGCCACAGTGAGATGGCCCTGTGCACCCACTGGGTGGCCAGAGTTAGACACGCACCAGAGAATAACACGGGGAGGTGAGGACGTGATAAACACTGACCCCTGTGTGCTGCTGCTGAGAATAAAACATGATTCAGCCACTGTGGAAAACAGTGTGGCAGCTCCTCAAGAAACCAAACAATTACCCAGCAATTTCACACCTGGGGCCTAGGTACATACCCAAGAGAACTGAAAGCAGAGACTCAGATATTTGTAACAGGAATGTCCCCGACAGCACTTTTCATAACTGCCAAAGGGTGGAAGGCACCCACATGTCCGTCCCAAGATGAACGGGTGATAGAACACTATTCACCCCTCACAGGAGGGGGGCCTGGCGCACGCCACAGCCCGGAGGAACCCAGAAGACCTTCTGCTGAGTGACAGAAGCCAGACAAAGGTCCAAATGAAACTTCCAGAAGATGCCAAGCCAGAGACAGAACGCAGGCTGGGGTTAGCAGGGGCCATGGAGGCAGGCAGGGAGCAACTGCTTAAGGGGTACAGGGTTTCCTTTTGGGGTTGCGGAAACGTCCTGGAATCACACAGAGGTGACGCCTGTGCTAAATGCCACCAAACCACCCACATAAAAATGGTAAATTTTGGCCAGCGCAGTGGCTCACACCGGTAATCCCAGCCTTCAGCCTGGGCAATGAGACCCTGTTTCCAAAAAAAAAAAAGGTTATGAATTATATGCCACCTGTGTCCCCTCCCTGTCCCCAGCTGCTGGGCCCACCACCAGCCTTTGCTGTGCCAGCAGGATAAGGGCGGAAGCGCCGGTGGGCAGAAGCATGGGCAGCCGCGGGCGGGAGCGTGAGCAGGCGCAGCCCCGAGTGCCCAGCCCCGGGTCCTCTGTACTCCGAGCCTCCCTCTCAGTGAGAAGGGCCGTGTGACCAGATCCTGAGGAACCCAGGCAAAGTGACAGCGGCCCCTCCCAGGCCTCAGAGCTCTTTAAGCCTCAGGCTCCTCGAGGCTCTGTGCCCTCCTGCGCACATGGCCGGATACAAGGGCTGGAGGTGCGGCCACCAATCCCAGAGCCTGGGGGACATGCCAGGCTGTGCCACAAGCAGGACATGAGTGGACAGACAGCATTAGCTCCTGAGACTGAGGGCGTCCTGTCACCACGTACAGTCTCACCTGCCCTCACGGGCACCGGTGGTCAGTGGCTGGAGGAGCAAAGAAGATTAGAGTCCTTCCTGGGTCACAACCCTTCACAGGTCGGTGGGGCGCCCTGTGTGTGACCTGCCAGAGGAGTCTCCTGCAGAGACAACCTGCGCCTGCCCACTGGTGCTCGGTCCCACAGCCAGGCGGGCCCTCGCCATGGCAAAGCAACATCCCACGCCACCAAGCGCCTGTGAGCCCTGTTTCCCCAGGTGAGGAGAGCCAGGCCCAGAGCCCCGCCTCAGCTCAGTGTGGGCTGGAAGGGAGCCCAGGCTTCCTGGGGTGCAGCAGATGCCCCACAGGCCATGATGGACGAGCAGGAGGGGTGCAGACCAGGAAGACACCCCTGGCCCACCCAGGACCAGCCCCTGGCTGCCAGGTCTGTGCTGGCCTCAGTGGCAGTTACGGTGTGAGAAAGAAACCCAGGGAGCCCCGCCCGCCCCAGCTCATGCTGCACCCCCGGCTCGCCACCCTCAGGTCCCGGCACCAGGAGTGCACACTTCGCCCAGCGTCCCCTAGATCATTGCTTAAATTCTAGCAAATGACATTTTTTCTTTTTCTCTTTCAGGAATACAAGGGTGAGAATTTTCTAGAATCACAGAGACACAAGAGGGAACTGGAAGCGACTGGGATGGCCCCTGTCCTGCCTCCCCTGCCTGCTGCCCGGGGCCACACTGCTCCTCAGGTTCTTCCTTGGGACATTGGGCTTCTGCAGGACACAGACGTCAGCAGCCCAGGGCACCGAGGAGCCCAGGGCCAGGACCGGAAGCCCCGCTGCCAGCACCTGAATCTGGGAAGCGGCTCCGGTGCCCCAGGACCTGGGCCTGCAGGGCCCCCGACATCTCCCCCGAGCCGGCCCCAGCCCCTCTTGTATTGCTGATACCCGGGAGGAAAGCTTGTACCCACTGGCCCATCAGGTGAGTGCACACCTGTCCAGGTGCACAGGTGAACTTCCATGTGCTGACTGGGCTGCTGTAATTTGTGAAGCCACCCAGGAGACAAAAGCCAACAGAGATGTCTGCTCAGGACTCACCGCCGGTCCCCCCAGGACCCAGGTGCGCCTGAGCTGCCACCCTCCAGGCCCTGCCTGCCCCGTCTCCCTGCCCGGGCTCTCTAGGGGGCAGGAGCCAAGCAGCATGGCGCTGCGGGAATAAAGACACCTCGCTGCCTGCTCTCATCCAACCCCCGCTTTGCCTGGGCTCTCAGAGGGGACAGCTCAGGATCCACAGAATTCACAGCCTCTAGGCTTGGCGGCAGAGGGGAGTGGATCCCGGAGGCCCCCACGATCACACAACGGGGCATCCGCTGATGCCCAGAGCTCCATGGAGGCCCAGGATCATCTGCTCAGAGCCATCCACAGGCCTGGGCCTGACTCTAGAGCTCCAGGAGGGAGGCCAAGGCTGGGAGAAAAGGCAGGACCCCAGGGGCTGCCAAGTGTCCTCGAGCCTGGGTCAGGAGAGGGCCCGTCCTCCAAGGTCCCCTGGGGGAAGTGGAGCCTGCCTCTGGGGGCACAGCGTCACCCCCTTCAGCCCCAAGCCCGAGCCTCACTGCCACTTTGATGCAGGAGCCAGGCGGGGGAGACCTGGAACCTTCTCAGCCCTCCCAGCCCCTAGGGACACAGTGCCTGTGTCATGGCCCTCAGGGCCCCCCCACCGCAAGCTTGACCTCTCTGAGTCACACTGACCTGCAGCCTCCCAAGAGGCCCCATGGAGCATGGAAGATGGCCCTGGCAGGCCCAGGCGCAGACGGGCAGGGAGAGGCAGCCCTGCTGCTGTGGTCCCCTGCAGCTGGGACCGGGACACGCTCCCTGTCTGGCAGCCACCGCCTAGTCCCCCACACATTGCCACACACACGTGTGGAAGAAATCATGACTCGGGGTCTTGACTGGGGCCTCTTCCTGCCGTGCGACAGCTCCTGAGGTCCCTGCGGCGGTCTCCCTACGGCACCCCCAGCCCTAGAGCAGCAGGCAGGAGCTGAGGCTCCCCCTGGAGCGCTCCCGGGCTGCCCATGGCTGCTGTTCAGGATTCTCTGAAGTCACTCACAGGGAAACCGCTGTGGAAAGAACAGGAAGTGGGGTGCACAGAGAGGGCGCAGCTGGGGTGAGCAGCACAGCACCAGCCCAGAAAGCGGCCTTAACTGCTTTCCTCGTCCAGAAGAAGCCATCCACAATCAAAACGCAGCCACCTCCAGAGGCCAGAGGGAACTGACGGCCTGCGCTGCGCTCTACTCGGCCTTACTCTGGCTTCCTTCTCCCAGGTGGTGCCGGAGGACCCTGTCCTGAAGAAGAAAACACAGATGCACCCCTGCCCCCATGCCCGGCCCCTGCCCAGTAGGCCCTGTCCTCAATGCCACTGCACCCCCAACCCGACACCCAGCCCCCACCCTGCAGCCCCTGTCCCCAGCACACTGCACCCCTGCCCCGACACTCAGCCCCCCCATCCTGTACCCAATCCTCAGCACAGCTGCACCCCTGTGCCCTAACACCCAGCACCTCACCCGGCACCCCCTGTCCCCAGCACAGCTGCACCCCTGCCCCGATACTCAGCCCCCCATCCTGCACCCAGTCCTCAGCACAGCTGCACCCCTGTACCCTAATACCCAGCCCCTGCCTTGCATACCTGGTCCTCAGCACAGCTGCACCCCCACCCCCTGATGCCCAGCCAATTCCCTGCACATCCTATCCTCACACAGCTGCACCCCTGCCCCCTGATAGCCAAACCCCACCCTGTACCCCCTGGACTCAGCAGAGCAGCATCCCTGCCTTTTAATGCCCAGGATCCCTGCCCTGTACCGCCTCTGTCCTCAGCACTGTAGCAACCCTGCCCCCAACACCCAGCCCCCAGCACTGCTCCTTCTGTTAGCACAGCGGCTCCCCTGCCCCCTGACAACCAGACCCCCACCTTGGACCCCCTGTCCTGAGCATAGCAATAACTCTGCCCTCTGACACCCAACCCCCAACCCTGCTCCCCATTCTCACCATAGCCGAACCCCTGCTCCCTGACAATCAGGCCCCCACCTTGGACCCCCCGCCCCCCGCACAGCAGCACCCCTGACACCCAGCCCCCAAACCTGTACTCCCTATTCTCAGCACAGCAGCCCCCCTTGTAGGAGTTAAAGAAAGAGGAAGGAAACACAAAAGGTGCGTCGCCAGTCAGCACAGGGTTATTTTAGAGAAAACAAACCCAGAGGGCGTCTGGCTGAGTTAGGTCAGAGCCCACTCTCCTACAGATTAAAAGTTTTGGTAATTAAAAGATTACATGCTCAAGCCTGTAATCCCAGCACTTTGGGAGGCCGAGGCGGGTGGATCACGAGGTCGAGAGATCGAGACCATCCTGGTCAACATGGTGAAACCCCGTCTCTACTAAAAATCCAAAAAAAATTAGCTGGGCGTGGTGGCGCGTGCCTGTAATCCCAGCTACTCAGGAGGCTGAGGCAGGAGAATTGCCTGAACCCAGGAGGCGGAGGTTGCAGTGAGCCGAGATCGCGCCATTGCACTCCAGCCTGGGTAACAAGAGCGAAACTCTGTCTCAAAAAAAAAAAAAAAAAAAAAAAAAAAAAAGTTTTGGGGCTGGGGGCGTTGACTCACTCACACCTGTAGTCCCAGCACTTTGGGAGGCCGAGGTGGGTGGATCTCAAGGTCAGGTGATTGACACCATCCTGGCTAACAGAGTGAGTCTTTACTAAAAAGACAAAAATTAGCTGGGCAGAGTGGCGCGTGCCTGTAGTCCCGGCTACTCAGGAGGCTGAGGCAGGAGAATCACTTGAACACGGGAGGCGGAGGTTACAGTGAGCTAAGATCACGCCACTGAACTCCAGCCTGGAGACAGAGCCAGACTCCGTCTCCAAAACAAAACAAACAAACAAAAAAGTTGTTAAGAATTCAGGGTGGGAGAGTTTATCAGCGGCTTGCACTGCTTCTGCGTCTCTGTTGTGCTTACCTGGGAGGCAGATCGGGTGTCTGTTCCCACGCAGCTCTCTGCAGCTGCAGGCATGCCCTCAAGTCTGCTTTTAGCTGCCCTATCTTAGCGCACCTGAAGGAAAGGAACTGTGCTTATTAAGGCGCACCGTTTTACAGGGGTCCATTGTATAAGGGTGAAGTTTGGCAGTTACCCCAGAGACTTTCCCCCTACCTCCCTCTGCCCAAGCTGTCTCCTCTGTGTTTTACTGTCTGCTCCTTCTGGCTGCATGTAGTTAGAAGAGAAGTGATTTCCTTGAAATGTGTGAGGCTAGAAAGGGAGCTGGAATTTACAGTGGCGGTGTTTGCCTGAGATGGCGGTGCTCCTGCTCTGTCACCCCGACTTTTGATGCCCAGGACCCCCTGCCCCGCATCACCTCTGTCCTCTGCACTGCAGCAACCCTGCCCCGACACTCGGTGCCACACACTGCACCCCATCCTCAGTGCAGCAGTACCCCTGGCCCCTGACACCCAGCCCTAAAATATGCACCCGTAAGTGTTGGCCCTGAGCCCTCCCATGGCCCCAAAGCTACATCTTCAGATGCCCTGCCAGACAGCGGCACAGGATTCCCAGGCTGCAGGCTGGGTCTCGGCATGCTGTAGCCGCCCCTCCAAGTCTTCATAGACATACCCTCCACACTGCCTTTATGGTCAAGGGCAAATGAGATCCTATAGGCACACAAAATTATATCTGACAGTTCCCAGGAATGACTGACACACCTGTGGACTGCTTAGAAGACCATGCGACCTTTATACATTAACAGAAAGACTTGCTTTTATTTATTTATTTGAGACAGACACTTACTCTGTTTCCCAGGCTGGAGTGCAGTGACGCAATCTTGGCTCACTGCAAACTCTGCCTCCCAGATGCAGGCAATTCTTCTGCCTCAGCCTCCCAAATAGCTGGGACTACAGGTGCCCACCACCACACCCGGCTTATTTTTGTATTTTTAGTAGAGTTGGGATTTCACCATGTTGGTCAGGCTGGTCTCGAACTCCTGACCTCAAGCGATCTGCCCGCCTCAGCCTCCTAAAGTGCTGGGGTGACAGGCATGAGCCACCATATCCAGCAACACTTGCTTTCCTAATGCCGTTTCAAATTGGTTGCATTACTCCTTCCTGAGTCAAGCTTTAATTTGATATTTAACCATAATAATTCTAGAGTCTTTTTTTTTCCCTCAATAAATGCTGCCCTCATATAAAGCTGTTTTATTTTACTTTTATTTTTTATTTTTGAGATGGAGTCTGTCTGTCGCCCAGGCTGGAGTGCAATGGCACGACCTTGGCTCACTGCAATCTCTGCCTCCCAGGTTTAAGTGATTCTCCTGCTTCAGCCTCCCAGGTAGCTGAGACTACAGGTGTGTGCCATCACACTGGCTCATTTTTGTACTTTTAATAGAGACGGAGTTTCACCATGTTGGCCAGGTGAAACTCCTGACCTTAGGTGATCCCCCCACCTCAGCTTCCCAAAGGGCTGGGATTACAGGCCTGAGCCACTGCACCTGATCTCTATTTTTATTTTATTTTATTTTATTTTATTGAGATGGAGTCTCACTTTGTTGCCCAGGCTGGAGTGCAGTGGTGCAATCTCGGCTCACTGCAACCTCTGCCTCCCAGGTTCAAGAGATTCTCCTGCCTCAGCCTCCTGAGTAGCTGGGATTACAGGCACTTGCCACCATGCCTGGCTATTTATTATTATTATTTTTAATGGACTCTTCCTCTGTCACCAGGCTGGAGTGCAGTGACGTGATCTTAGTTCGCTGCAACCTCTGCCTCCTGGATTCAAGCTATTCTTCTGCCTCAGCCTCCTGAATAACTGGGACTACGGGCGCGGAGCCACCATGCCCAGCTAATTTTTGTCCCCTGGGGAGAATTAGAATTTTGTGGCTGAGCCAGGACAAAGAAGGCAAGTGTGGGCCCTGGCAGGCCAGTCTCATGTTTGGCCATGAGCCCCACACAGCACACAGGTGTGTGCTGTCACCTGTGCAGGTGGGAAGTCCAGACTATTTGGGTCTGGGGCCCCCTGACGTTCTGTGCCACCTAAGCACTGTACACTGGTCACTTGGGCCTTATGGCCTCAGCTCCTCCAGCTGACTGGATTGAGGCTGGTAACAGAGCAGAGCGGCATCAGGCAATCACACACTCCTACCCTTGCCCAGGCTCGCCCTGCTGCTACCGCGACGTGTTTCGACCCCTGCCAGCCGGTGCCCCGCTCCTGCCTGCGTCCTGCACCTGCTGCACCCTGCTCCCACCCCTACTCCACCCACGCCCCACTCCTACCCGTGCCCTGCCCCTAGCTAAGCCCAGGCCTTGCCCGGCTCCCACCCGCCGCCTTGTGCTGCCTCTTCCCGCTCCTCTGGAGCAGCCTGCACTGCCTGGCCCGACGGTGATCCGTGATCCGAGCAGAGCGCGCAGCTCCGGAGTCCCTGCCCCGAGGTGACGCACCCACGTCTGCCACACCCGGATGACAGCGGGCGGCCAGGCTTAGCACCGCACCCCGTCACCGAGACCTGCCGGCCAGAGCCACTGTCCCTCCAGCCGTGGCCCCAGCACGCACTGGGGATGGCAAAAGCGACATCCGGTGCTGCCGCAGCCGCAGCTGCTAGGTAAAGGTAAGTGTTGCTGGCTGCGGGTTCCCGGACAGGCCAGCGCAAAGGTGGCCTGGAGTGCCAAGCGATGGAACCGAGGCTTTGAGAAGCGCCTTTCTGCTTGCGCTGGGCAGCCGGCTGCATTCACTGGCCACCTGGCCTCAGCTGGGAGCGCACTGGCAGGCAGTGGGCGTGCAGGGCAGGTCTCCAGCGCCAAAGCGGCAACCTGAAGCAAACAGGATAGCCCTTTCCGGGCAGGCGTGGATGAAGAGCCAGGGATCCCAGAAAGCCCAAGCTGGCGCGGGACTTGCTGTTTATTTATTTATTTATTTTTAATTTTTTTTTTTTTAATTGCATTTTAGGTTTTGCCGGAGACGGCGGAGTCCTGGTTTCCTTTTTGAGCTCTACGTCCCTTATTTCTCTTCCAGCTCTGCAGCTTTGGATGGCAGAGGAGTCTGAGGCTCTTAGTGTGGACTTTGCAGCTGCCTGTTTCATGAACAATAGGCTTCATTTAAAGCAGATATAACAGACAGAATTTCCAGCAAACTAAGTTGAAAAAGCAAGAAATCAGCTAACATTAGCAAGCACAAAATGGCTATATAAAGGTGCTTTTTTGACAATTTGTTAACTGAGAGTAATGTCTTCTTGTTTATTTTTAAATGTTCATTAATTTCTAGAGAGAGTTAAAACAGTTCATTTTTATTGGCAATATACATTTTTTCTTTCCTGTATTGCTTCTGAGTTATTTGTTTATTTGTATATTGATATAGTCATTTTTTTTTTTTTTTTTTTTTGAGACGGAGTTTCGCTCTTGTTGCCCAGGCTGGAGTGCAATGGCGCGATCTCGGCTCACCGCAACCTCCGCCTCCTGGGTTCAGGCAATTCTCCTGCCTCAGCCTCCTGAGTAGCTGGGATTACAGGCACACGCCACCATGCCCAGCTACTTTTTTTTTGTATTTTTAGTGGAGACGGGGTTTCACCATGTTGACCAGGATGGCAGGTGGATCACAAGGTCGAGAGATATAGTCATTTTTTATTAGCATTTAAGAGCTCTGTAGATTAGGGATACGAATTCCTATTCATACCTGTTGCAATAGTCTTTTTTTTTTTTTTTTTTTTTTTTTTTTTGGCAATAGTCTTGCTCTGTCATCCAGGCTGAAGTGCAGTGGCACCATCTCGGCTCACCGCAACCTCCGCCTCCTTGGTTCAAGCAATTCTCCTGCTTCAATCTCCCTAATAGCTGGGGCTACAGATGCATGCCATCATGCCCCACTAATTTTGTATTTTTAGTAGACATGGGGTTTCGCTATGTGGGCCAGGCTGGTCTGGAACTTCTGAGCTCAAGCAATCCACCGGGCTTGGCCTCCCAAAGTGCTGGGACTACAGGCATGAGCACCGAGCCCAGCCACATGTTGCAACTATTTTTGACAGTTGGCTATTTGTCTTTTAGCCTTTCTCAATGAAGGTTTCCTGAGAGAATTAGCACGAATTCCCTACACCTGTTGTATGTAAGGAATTAACTTCTGTCTTAAACATCTAGAATGGTACCTGTTTTGTAGAACTGGTAGATGTCTTAGAAATTAATCACTCAAAAGGCCGGGCGCGGTGACTCAAGCCTGTAATCCCAGCACTTTGGGAGGCCGAGGCGGGTGGATCACGAGGTCAAGAGATCGAGACCATCCTGGTCAACATGGTGAAACCCCGTCTCTACTAAAAATACAAAAAATTAGCTGGGCATGGTGGCACGTGCCTGTAATCCCAGCTACTCAGGAGGCTGAGGCAGGAGAATTGCCTGAACCCAGGAGGCGGAGGTTGTGGTGAGCCGAGATTGCGCCATTGCACTCCAGCCTGGGTAACAAGAGCGAAACTCCGTCTCAAAAAAAAAAAAAAAAAAAGAAAAAAAGAAATTAGTCACTCAGTTCATTTTCTGTGTTGTTCGGTTCAGATGAGGACACCCAGGTGGGAAACCTGTTTTTAGTGGTTTCATCTATCCCACTTTATTATTTTATTTTCTTTATTATTTGGATCAAAATGTTATGCTTTGAATCACCTGAAATTTATTTTGCTATGTGCAGCAAAATAGTCATGGAATTTCCTTCAATCAGCTAAATAGTTATTCCAGTGTCATTTACTTAATAGTCAGATGTCACCTCACTGATTCATAAAATCATAATTTTTCATATACTGAGTTCTCATGTGTATGTATATATGGGACAGCCGAGGACTCCTCATTCCTTTTCATCAATCAGTTTCTCCTTTCCAGTTCCAGCACCACTGTGTTTTAATGATTGAAATGTAAGAATTATAGATATCTTTTAAATGTCTAATTTTCTTATCCAAACACAAAATGTGTCTTGTTGTTTCTTCCAGACTTCTCTTATGTCCTTCAGGAATTTAAAAAAAAAAAAAAAAGATATTTTTGAGATGGAATCTTACTGTGTTGTCCAGGCTTGAGGGCAGTGGCAAGGTCAAGGCTCACTGCAACCTCCACCTCCCAGTTGTCTCAGCCTCTAGAGTAGCTGGGTGCATGCCACCATACCTGGCTAATTTTTGTATATATATATATTTTTAGTAGAGATGGGTTTCACCATGTTGGCCAGGCTGATCTTGAACTCCTGACCTCAGGTGATCCACCCCCCTCAGTCTCCCAAAGTGCTAAGATTGCAGGCATGAGCCACCGTGCCTGGCCAAAAAAAAAAACAAAAAAACAAAAAAAACAAAAACCACATGTTAATAGGCATTTTATAAATTGCAAAAGTCATATACAATCTCTGTAAAAAGTCAACTCAGGAAAAAACAATCATACATACACACACCTGGATTAATCACAAAAACCTCATGTTGAGAAGAATTTTTCTTTTCTTTTTTTTTTGAGACAGGGTCTCACTCTGGTACAACCTTGGCTTACCGCAAACTCTGCCTCCCAGGCTCAAGCAATTCTTCTACCTCAGCCTCCTGAGTAGCTGGGATACAGGCGTGCGCCACCACATCCAGCTAATTTTTGTATTTTTAATAGAGACAGGTTTTCACCATGTTGGCCAGGCTGGTCGAAAATTCCTGAACTCAAATGATCCACCTGCCTCAGTCTCCCAAAGTGCTGGGATTACAGGTGTGAACCACGGTGCCTGGCCAGAATTTTTCTTTAAAAAGCAACTTCAATATATCATACCCTTTATACAAGGTGTTTAAATGTGCAAAATAAACATTATTTAAAGGTTTAAAAATGATTATATGTTAACTTTTGCATGGTTTTGTTAGAGTGCTGTTTTGAGGTGGGCAGGCCTATGCAAACCCACTCTAAAGTCCGAGGAAGCTGAGAGGCCAAAGAAAGAGGCTGACAAATCCAGTTTCTTAGAAAGAAACATTAAACAGGGCCTGACAGCAGAAGCCACATCTGTGCCCCGAGCTGTGGCCAGGCAAGACGGTGCCTGCTCCTCAAGACTCAGGAGTTCTATAGTGGAGGGGAGGGGTTCCCGTGTTTCAGAGGGAATGGGTAGGACTTTGCCCTAAGTGCATATTTACAGTAAGTACCCACTTACCTACTCTTGCACAAGGAACCAGCTCGGAGGCATTCCCAGAACGGGGTTAATCCAAAGTTCACTTGGTGGCTTAGCATCCGAAAGAGAACGTCTAGCCCCTCATCTGAGATAGAATTCCTTTAGCCTCCACCAATGCATGCGTAGGAAGTAAACTCACAAGGCACGCGCACAAACGACAGCACGTTTTAGCAGTGGAGAGCACAACGTGACACAGGAGCTGAGCCCAGGGGCACTCAGGGCTATCTGGGTGGCTTCATGTTTTTACACTAGCCTATGCTAATAGCTTTTTCCTTTTTAAAATTAAAAATGGGATCCTGCCGGGCGACGTGACTCATGCCTGTAATCCCAACACTTTGGGAGGCTGAAGCAGGCAGATCGCGAGGTCAGATGATGGAGACCATCCTGGCCAACATGGTGAAACCCCGTCTCTACTAAAAATACAAAAATTAGCCGGACGGGGTGGCGCTTGCCTGTGATCCCAGCTACTCGGGAGGCTGAGGCAGGAGAACTGCTTGAACCCGGGAGGTGGAGGTTGCAGTGGGCCAAGATTGAGCCACTGCACTCCAGCCTGGCCACAGCCTGAGACTCCGTCTCAAAAAATAAATAATAAATAAAAATGGGATCCGGCTATATATATTAACTCCTTAATGTCTTTTTAAAATAACAACCTATGGACATCTTGCAAGTGGATCACACAGATATTTCTGTTTTTGTTGCTAAGTGGCTGTTCCATGCGCTGCTCAGCCATTCCTCTGTCAATCGAGTCAGAGTTTGTTTGCTGTTTTGTTTTGTGCCTCTGCAGTTGTATTGGTAAAGGACTGTGTTTTTTTTTTTTTTTTTTTTCTTTTCTTTTCTTTTTTTTTTTTTTTGAGACAGAGTTTCACTCTTGTTACCCAGGCTGGAGTGCAATCCTGAGATCTTGGCTCACCACAACCTCCGCCTCCTGGGTTCAAGCAATTCTCCTGCCTCAGCCTCCTGAGTAGCTGGGATGACAGGCAAGCGCCACCATGCCCAGCTAATTTTTTGTATTTTTAGTAGAGACGGGGTTTCACCATGTTGACCAGGATGGTCTCGATCTCTCGACCTCGTGATCCACCCACCTCGGCCTCCCAAAGTGCTGGGATTACAGGCTTGAGCCACCGCTTTTCTGTCGAACTCCTCAGATAGCACAACTGGAATTCTGATTCTTACAGAATCCTGCAGATACTTATCAGGCACCTACCTAGTGCCAAGCAAGGAGCCAGAAGCTGGAGATTTGTCTTGGATGCGAGAAGTCCCTGCTGGACACTGGAACATGGCAGGGCAGGATCACGTGAGCCCAGGCCAGGCTTCTAGAGGAGATCCTCTGCCTCTCTCCCGCGTCGGAGACTTGGCTCCACTCCGTGGAGGTCCGCTTCTGAGCACACCTGCAGACACCGTGTTTTGTGCATTGCAGGGTGTTGGAGGGGAAGAGAATGTGAAGGCTGGACTTGGGCCTTCTTTGTATGATTGCAGTTTGCCTATGGAACAGAGAGTTGCTTGGCTGGCAGTGACTGTCCCAAGATTATCTATGGAGTTCCCTCACTGTCTGTACTTGCCCGTCGTTCTCTCTCTCTCTCTTTTTTTGTTTTTGGATCCTGTATACTAGATATACAGGAAATTTTCCTTTTTTTTTTTTTTGAGATGAAGCCTCACTCTGTTGCCCAAGCTGGAGTGCAGTGGCATGATCTCAGCTCACTCCACCTCTCAGATTCAAGCAATTCTCCTGCCTCAGCCCCCTGAGTGACTGGGACTACAGGCATGTGCCACTATGCCCAGCTACATTTTTTTTTTTTTTTTTTTTTTTTTTTTTTTTTTGAGACAGAGTTTCACTCTTATTGCTCAGGCTGGAGTGCGATGATGTGATCTCGGCTCACTGCAACCTCTGCCTCCCGGGTTCAAGCAATTCTCCTGCCTCAGCCTCCCAAGTACCTGGGATCACAGGTGTGTGCCACTATGCCTGGCTAATTTTGTATTTTTAGTAGAGACAGGGTTTCACCATGTTGCCCAGGCTGGTCTCCAACTCCCAACCTCAGTTGATCTGCCTGCCTTGGCCTCCCAAAGTGCTGGAATTAGAGGCGTGAACCACTTTGCCCAGATGGTTATTCACCTTATTTCTTAATAATGGTTTAAAAATGTTCACTTTGATAGGAGGAGTCCCTTGACTCTTCTGCCTTTCCCATCCTCATTAAGCTAATATTTTTATTGGCATCTGTAAGACGCATGAGGGGAAGCTGACCCAGCAAATTTGATAAGGCTTCTTGGACTGTTCCCCGACTTTGCAGCAGTAAGTTTATGTGGGAAATCCCACTAAAGGGGTGACCTTATTAACCACATTTACCATGACCTGGCTATGGGCATTTTCAGTGCGTGAATGTCCTGATTATCACAAAGCCAGTCCCATGTGTCCTGCATACAAAACATATCAGTTGCTTCATCTGGCCATTGACAGTGGGAGACAGGACCGTCCTTCTCAGAGTAAACAGATCCAGAGTAAACAGTAGCCTTCATCCAGTCCAGTCCTGTATTATGTCCAGTACCATGGAATCTGTCCATTGAAATGGATGCTTAACATTAAAGGTCCAATTAAAGTATTTCCAGAACTTAAAAAAGAAAACAAATATTTTTTCTTGCAGTTAAGTTCTATAGTAGAAAAAAAGACAAATACAGTTAAATTTTAATGTATATAATGAAATAATGTGTCTATAGTATTATTTCAAACATACCATTGTCTAATAAAATGTTAATAATTGTGTAAGAGATTTTAGCTATGCTTGCACCTAGTCTCAGATTATTAAAATAAGCACTTTTTAGGTTTAATAAATAACATTAAGGAATGTCTGTAAGAACTTATTTTCAGAATTAATATAAATGATTTATATCACTTCCATGCTCATAAAATTAAGAAACTCAAATGTCAATTCTAATTAAATATCAAAAATTACTCATAGAAATGCCATAATTTGGAAACTGGGAAGTTACTGGATTTTATAACAAAAAAAGTATAAGCTCCTCTTTAAAAATCAAAATAAAATATACTATACTTATTCCAGGGTATACTTAAAGAGCAATAAACTGAAGCAATATAATAGCAAATAAATTAGGAAGTCAAAACAAGACTAATCTGGACATTATATGGAATTATGTGTCTATTATTTTAGCTCATTCAGAATACAGTGGTGCAGGCATTTTCTAGAAGCTGTATATAATACAACAATACGTTTCTGTTATTTTTCTGGACTAAATGGGATTTGCTAGTAGATGAACAATATTGACTTACTTTATATGATGGCTCAAATATAATTTAATATTTTATATTTTAAAGTATAATTTTATATATAATTTTAACTTTACTATGTCTGAACACAGTGTACAAAATCTGCATGGGTAAAAATGATGCAGCTTAATTTTAAGTAGTGAAGCAAAGCTAACTGTATTCTGCTCAGAACAAAGTTGTTTTTCTTTAAATACGTTAAACATAAAGGAAATATTAGTAGGACTTGGTGAACAACAGTTGATAGTGATACTTGAAACCATCCAATCACCTACCCATATACTATATTACAGTATATGCCATTTATCATTAGGAAATGTCATCAAAGTGCTACACTGTGTAAAATAAAACATGCTGCCTGATTTTTTTAGGGCCCTTAATCTTTATGGAAGAATTTCAACCTAAACCAAAGTTTAGAAAATGAATTCTGTTGAAACTTGAAAAATTGTGAAACATTTAGATCTCCCTAACCAGGAAGCAGGGATAGACACTTAGTTACCAACCGGCTTCCTACGGGCCAGGGCTGACAGGAAAGGCAAAGCCCTTTCTATATAATGGAGCTGATTTTACAACTCAGATTGTTACCCATCTTTCAGTAAGCTGGGAAGAAAGGCAAGGAAATATTCCTTTCTTTTTTAATGTTAAAAAAGATTAAAATGGTATGTATTTACCATGTAGGACGTGATGCTTTGAAGTACACATACATTGTGGAGTGACTACATCTAGCTAATTAGCATATGTGCTACTGCACGTTTGCATCATTTTTGTGGTTGAAACACTTAACATCTCTTAGCGTTTCTCCAAAGTACAACATGTTATTAAGTATAATTCACCGTGTAAGGTAGATCCACTGAACTTATTCCTTCTATCCACCTGAAATTTTATATCCTTTGATTAACGCATATGCAGCCCTCCCCTATCTCAACCACCCCAGCCTCGGGTCACCATGATTCTACTCTCTGTTTCTTTAAGTTCCGTCATTTTAGCTTCCACATGTAAGTGAGAATTGCGGTATTTGATTTTGTGCACCTGGCTTATTTCACTTATTATAACGTCCTGCAGGTTCATCCACGATGACAGGATTTCCTTCATTTTATGGCTGGATGGTTCTCCATTGTGTATATTTGCCACATTTTTTTTAATAAACAAAAGAGGTTTAATTGAATCACAGTTCTTCATGGCTGGGAAGGCCTCAGGAAACTTATAATCATGGTGGGAGGTGAAGGGGAAGCAAGGTACATCTTACATGGCAGCAGGTGAGAGAGAGCGCACTGGGACGGAGGGGAACTGCCAAACACTTTTAAAAACCGCGAGATCTTATTCAAACTCACTGTCATGAGAACAGCATGGGGGAAACCATAATCCAGTCACCTCCCACCAAGTCCTTCCCTTAACATGTGGGGATTGCAATTCAAGGTGATATTTGGATGGGAACACAGAGTCTCACCATATCAACCCAGGGTTCATATGGGAATTATGTTTTTTGGGTTTTTGAGAAACATTCATATGATTTTCCATAATGGCTGTACTAATTTACATTCCTACCAACAGTATGCTAGTGTTCTTTTTTTTTTATATCCTCGCCAACTATTTACCACATTTTTAATCCATTCATCTGTGGATGGGCACTTAGCTTGATTCCATATCTTGCTATTGTGAATAATGCTGAAATGAATATGGGAGTGAAAAATACTGATTTCACTTATTTCGGATATAGATCCAGTAAGAAAATTGCTGGATCACATGGTAGTTCTATGTTTAATTGTCTGAGGAACCTCCGTACTGTATTCCATGATGGCAGTACACATTACGTTCCCAAAACGCACAAGGGTCCCCTTTACTCCACATCCTCACCAACACGTATCTTTTGTGTTTTTGATAACAGCCATTCTAACAGGTGTGAGGAGATACCTTGTGGTTTTGATTTGCATTCTCCTGATTAGTGATGTTGAGCATTTTTCCAGACATCCGTTGGTTATTTGCATGTTGTCTTTTGAGGAATGTCTATTCAAGTCCTTGCCCATTTTCTTTTTTTTTTTTTCCTTTTTTTATGAGGCAGAGTCTCACTCTGTTGCCAGGCTGGTGTACAGTGGCGCAATCTCGGCTCACTGTAACCTCCACCTTAAGCAATTCTCCTGCCTCAGCCTCCCGAGTAGCTGGGACTGCAGGTGCACGCCACCATGCCCAGCTAATTTTTATATATTTAGTAGGGATGGGGTTTTGCCATGTTGGCCAGGCTGATCTCGATCTCTTGACCTCATGATCCACCCACCTTGGCCTCCCAAAGTGCTGTGATTGTAAGTGTGAGGCACTGTGTCTAGCCTCAAATTTCTTTGTTTCTTGCTAGTGAGTTGTTTGAATTCTCTGTGTATTTTGGATAGTAGCCCTTTGTCAGATGTGTGGTTTGCGAATATTTCCTCCCATTCTGTAGGTTGTGTCTCCACTCTGTTCACTGTATCCTTTGCTGTGCAGAAGCTTCTCAGTTTGCTGTAATATCGTTTGTTTATTTTTGCTTTTGTTTTCTGTGCTTTTGGGGTAAAATTCAAAATGTCATTGCCCAGATCAATGTCATGGAGCTTGAGCTCAGGAGTTTGAGACCAGCCTGGGCAACACAGACCACGTCTCTACACACACCCAAAATTTTAAAGCCATCTGTGGTGGCATATGCCTGTAGTTCTAGCTACTCAGGAGGCTGAGGCAGGAGGATCACTTGAGGCAGGGAGGTGGAGGCTGCAATAAGCCATGATCATGCCACTGTACTCCAGACTGGGTGACAGAGACTGTCTCAAGGGAAAAAAAACATGTCACCTGCAAATGGACAATTCAATGTTTTTCTTTCCAATTTGGATGCCTTTTGTTTCTGTTGCCTGATTGTTCTAAGACCTCCAGTACTATACTGAATAGAAGTGGTGAGAGTGGGCATCTTTGTCTTGTTCTGGATCTTTATTTGCTGGTTATGATGCTAGCTGTGGCTCTGTCATATGCGGCCTTTAATGTGTAGTTGCACATTCTTTACATACCTAATTAGTTGCCAGTTTTTTATTATTAAAAGATGTTGAATTTGTCAAATGCTTTTTTCTGCATATATTTGAAGGCTCACAGAGTCATGTGGTTTGATCTCTGTCCCTACCCAAACCTCACGTTCAATTGTAATCCCCAGTGCTGGAGGTGGGGCCTCCTGGAAGGTGATTGGGTCATGGGGGCAGTTTCTCATGGTTTAATGCCATCATGGCAATAGCAAGATATCGTGAGATCATGTTTAAAAGTGTGAGCACCTCCCCTCCCTCCTGCTCCAGCCATGTGAAGTGCCAGTTTTCCCTTCGCTGTCCACCGTCACTGAAGCTGAGCGGATGCTGCCATGCTTACTGTACACCCTACGGAACCATAAGCCAGTTAAACCTCCTTATTTTCTTTCTTTCTTTTTTGTTTTTGAGACAGAGTCTCACTCTGTCACCCAGGCTGGAGCGCAGTGGCATCCTGGGAGTTCACTGCAACCTCTGTCTCCTGGGTCCAAGCAATTCTCCTGCCTCGGCCTCCTGAGTGGTGGGATTACAGGTGCCTACCACCATGCCTTCCTGATTTTTAAAATTGTTTGGTAGAGGTGGGGTATTCCCATGTTGGTCAGGCTGGTCTCAAACGCCTGATCTCAGGTGATCTGCCCACCTCAGCCTCCCAAAGTGCTGGGATTACAGGCGTGAGTCACCATGCCCAGCCTAAACCTCTTTTCTTTGTAAATTAACGAGTCACAAGCATTTTTTTTTTTTTTTTGGTTGCTTCGAAATTTATTTGAGAACAACAGAAGATAAACGTATCAAAAGAACACACAGGTGGGTGGGTGGGGGCACGGCCAGCGGCGGCGGCAGGGGTGGGCATCCGGACTAAGGCGTTTACGTGGCTGCAGACTGGCCGGATTTCGCAGCTTCTGGGCCCCCGAGCTGGGCCCGCGACTCGAAGGTGACGGGGATGCTGACCTCGTGGGGCTGCGTGGCCGGCTTGGGCGTGGGGGCCTCCACGGTCAGTGTGCCCTCAGGGGACAGGGAGGAGGAGACCTGGGTGGGGTCCACGCCGGGGGGCAGCGCGTATTTCCGGGTGAAGCGCCGGGAGGTGAACCCGTGCTCATCCTGCCGCTCCTCGTGCTTGCCGGTGATCTCCGCCGCGCCGTCCTTGGTCTAGACCGTCAGCTCCTGGGGGCGAAGTGGTTGACGTCCGGGGACACGCGCCAGCGGCCCGCCGTGTGCCGGATCTCCGAGCCCCCGCTGCTGAGCGCGCGGCTGTAGGCGGGCGCGGCCACCGCGGGGCCCCGGACGGCGGCGGGGGCAGGGGGCGCACGGAGCCCGGCCAGCTGCTGGTGCCGAACCGCTGCGACCACTCCTCCGGCAGCCGGGGCGTCCCGAAGGCCCGGTGGAAGAGCCGGCTGTGCGGGGACCAGTCGCGGAAGGGGTCCCAGCTGGGGCTCCGCAGGAGCGAGAAGGGGACGCGGCGCTCGGTCATGCTGGCCGGCTCTGCTCGGGACGTCTGCTCGGAGAAGTGCCGGCATTTCTTTATAACAATGCAAGAATGAACTAGTACCAAAAATTGGTACTGGGAGTGGGACATTGCTATGAAGATACTTTAAATATGGAAGCAGCTTTGGGACTGGGTAGTGGTCAGAGGCTGTAACAGTTTGGAAGGCTCAGGAGACAGGAAGATGAGGAAACAATTCAAACTTCCTAGATGTTCCTTAAACTGTGATAGGTAAGTCATGTGGACAATCAAGCCGGGCTGATAGATAGGCATGTGAACTAAACATGCAGACAGTCACGTGGACAATGAAGTCCAGGCTGAGCAGGTTTCATATGGAAATAAAAACCTTATTGGGAACCGCACTAAAGGTCACTCTTGTATGCGTCAGCAAAGAGACTGGTGGCATTGTGCTCCTGCTCTAAGAATCGGTGGAACTTTGAACTTGAGACAGTTTAGGGTATCTTGTGGAAGAAATTTCTAAGCAGCATAGCATTCAAAACTTGACCTAGTTGCTTCTAAAAATCTATGCTCATATGCCTGAGTAAAGAAATGGCCTGAAACTGGAACTGATATTTAAAAGAGAAGCAGAGCTTAAACATTTGAAAATTTTGCAGCCTGGCCATGCAGTAGGTAAGAAAAATCCGTTTTCAGGGGAGGTATTACAAGCAGGTTGCCGAAATTTGCCCCAGTAAAGAGGAGTCAATTGCTAATAGACAAGACAATGGGAAAAAGGCCTCAGAAGCGTTTCAGAGCCCACTGTGAGAGTCCCTCTCATCATGGGCCTGGAGGCCTGGGAAGACGGAAAGGCTTTATGGGCCAGGCTCAGGGCCCTGCTGCTCTGTGCAGCCTCAAGACAGGATGCCCTGCATTTTGGCCACTCCAGCTCCAGCCATGGCTAACAGTGGTGAAGGTATAACTTGGGCTGCTGCTTGTGAAGGTGCCAACTGTAAGCCCTGGCAACTCCCACCTGGTGTTAAGCCCGCAGGTGCACAAGGAGGCTTAGGAACCTCCACGTAGATTTCAGAAAATGTCTACAAAATCCAGAGAACCGGTAACTGGGATGGTGTGGAGGGGAGAAGGGGGGTTTGAGCCTCCATATAGAGTCCCCACTAGGGCACTGCTGTGAGAGGAGAGCTACCATCCTCCAGACCCCAGAATGGTAGAGCCACCTGATACCAGAAAGGAGTCCAAATCCAGAGCCCAAGAGAGGGTTCTTGGATCTCGTGCAAGGAAGAATTTGAAGCAAGTCCACAGTGCAAAATGGATGCAACTTTATTAAAGGGGTGCAAGAATAGCGACCCCATAGACAGGGTGGGGCATTTCCAAAAGTAAGAGGAGACAAGCATCCATCCTAGGTACAAAGCATATTTAAAGCTAGAAATGCTTTTGTTCTCAAGGTACCAGGAGATTCTGGGTCTGTCAAGGCCAGAGTCTGTTTAGGAAACATCATTAATCTGTTCCCTGAATGTTGACATCTGGAGGCTAGGAATGCTTGACCTCCTGGGAATGCAGCCCAACAGGACCCAGCTTCATTTTTCTTGGCCCATATTCGAAACAGAGTCACTCTGGTTTGAATGCTTCTAACCTATCCCCCCCACCCTTTTACAAGAGGACCCTTAATTCTAAGGGTTGCAGAAGGATGAAGGTCCGTCTTCTGTAACTTCTTCATGCTGAACAGGGGCGATGATATTTCCACGTATCTATTAGGGTCTCTTGTATTCAGGGTAGAGAGGAGTCAGTCAGAAAGCGTTGGTACATTAAGCGTCATTTGTACCTCTGTGTTCCAGCAAAAGGTGAAACCTGGAAGATTAAGAGGTGTCCAATTTAAGAAAGTATTGAGTAAGCTTACCCTGTGTTTCTACACAAAGAGTACAACCACAATATATTCAACAACAGCAAAGCAAAATAAGAAAGATGATCCCAGGTAAGCTAACAGGAAGGCTTTCCGAACACTGGGCAGTTGTTGGAGCCAAGCCACCATGGAGGTGCCTGCCAGTGCGGCGATGGCAGAGACAGGAGTGCCTCCAGCTTTCTCAGCTTGGGTAATGCTGTGTCAGTAGTCTGGAGCATGCAACATTTGGTTTTGATCAAAGCACAAGTTTCCCCTTGAGCTGCTGTTAAAATGGCTTTGCCATACAGTTTGTTAAGGCCACCTGCCTAATCTGAGAGGCGTCCTCAGGAGGGTAAGGGCATGGTGCGTGCTATTCAAAGCTGCAGCCGTGTGTGTGGCCAAGGCTTCAACACTGATTGTGGCTGCCTGTGAAGAAAGTATAGCCATCTGGTAGAAGCAGATGGCTTCTAGAGTGAGCCCTTACAGTTTCCCAGTTAGATGAAGACAGTCCAATTTGGTGAGGATACATCCCAGAGGATAAAGATGACCCCACGTACACCTTCCAGTCCACTTATAAGATACATATGACCAGCTGAGTTCCACAAGGCTCTAACAACCTTGAAAAAGAAGAGACACTGTTTTTCTGTGAATTACATTGCCATCTCATCCACATTTTGTTCTTCTTTTAGAAGGGTCTTACTCGAATTTTGGGAAAATCAGCAGCTAATAAATTATTTAAGCTGTGTGTCCATGCCTCCTCTGCCTTGTATTAAAAGAGAAAGCTGAGACCCTTTGCTACTGGCATCTCTGGCAAAGCCTTCCACAGGTACAATGACTGGAAAAGACTTAACCTGAAAGAAACATTACTCACAGTTTTCATTTTTTTTTTTTTTTTGAGATGGAGTTTTGCTCTTGTTACCCAGGCTGGAGTGCAATGGCGCGATCTCGGCTCACCGCAACCTCTGCCTCCTGGGTTCAGGCAATTCTCCTGCCTCAAGCCTCCTGAGTAGCTGGGACTACAGGCACGCGCCACCATGCCCAGCTAATTTTTTGTATTTTTAGTAGAGACAGGGTTTCACCACGTTGACCAGGATGGTCTCGATCTCTTGACCTCGTGATCCACCCGCCTCGGCCTCTCAAAGTGCTGGGATTACAGGCGTGAGCCACCGCGCCCGGCCCACAGTTTTCATTTTTATTTATTTACTTTTTACCAAGTAAAAAACTATGGTCATTATTTTAAAGTAGTAGCACTACCAAGTGGTAATGGGAGAGGCTGGGCTTCCGTAGAGTCAGATAACCAGTTAAACGCCCTCAGAGGTTAAGAACTAACTAGCTGCTGCTTGAGGGAAGGGGAACTATTCCTGCCACAGGCTTCTGAGAGCTGTTCCTTCCAGAGGTCCTTTTAAAGATGAATTTGTCTAATACGGGGAGTCTCAAAAGCCCAATTTTACAGTAAATACTAAATCCCATTTCCTAGGGTCTGCTCCTTTGAGGTGCTCCATCTGGTATGGTCAGGAAGTGTGACTCCTAAGGCTGGTGCCTCAAATTCACTTCTGTGGGTTTTGCTAACTCATGGGGTGACCGATTGAAAAATGTAGCTCACCGAGAGGCTGAATGGGCTGCATGTTTTCTGCACAGCTCTCTGCAAATCTTTCTCTTGGCTGGCTTTTGAAAATACCAAGTGGCCATGAGTTTGAGGTGATAAAACTCCCTCTTCAGCAGGCCCCGTGCTGTGGTCGTGTGTCAGGTGCTCTTTGCAGCTGGTGAAGGCAGAATCAGGATTGGAATATATGTTAAACAAAGGCCGAATCTAGACACGTGCACATCTAGAAGGCTTTCCCAGTTCTTTACAATGGAGCTTCATCAGTGTCTGTTACAACAAAATTGTCCTCCAAACATTAATCTGGGATCTTCTCCAGTACCTGTACAGAGTGGACTGTTCGTCTGTCCGACACTTACTGTGTTCCACCAGGAAGGACACCTTCCAAAGCAAGAAGCTGTTGGACAAAATCAACAGACTGTCTGGGCGTGATCCACGTGGCAGAGGTTTACTTCCCGAAGAACGGACTTCACCTTTTATCACCACTTCACGCTGAGGTCCAAATGGCTGCACAGACATTTTTTAGATCCTAATAGAGAAAGAAAGTCTGAGTTGAAGATTCTAAATTCAATTCTTTTGTCAACTATTTCCTGTATTTCCTTTGTCCAAAAGACTAAGCTAGGGAATACAATGGTATCCCACCCTTAGAGCTTATGCTCCAGAGAAGAACGTAGGGAAGGAGAGAGACGATCACAATACCATCTGCACAGCGGGCGTGAGCAGCCCCGGTGCTACAGCATGCTGCTCATGAGAAACCTGGGAAGAGGAGAGCAAAGCTTCCCAGAAGGAGCCAGCCCAGGGAAGTTGAGGACCAGCAGTCCAGGCACAGGTTTTCACTCACGCTGGGGCAGGCAGGACTCTTGCCTCCTTCTGTTAGGTCCTAATAGCAGCCTGAGCACACAAGAGAGTTCTGTAACCCAGGCAGGAGGATTAGCCACGTGTGACTCAGAGGAGAGTGCCCTTTAAGCAAGGGTCACACAAGCAAGACTGATACTCTTGACAGGGGAACTCTGGCTGTCAAGTTGATATTCACTTAGGACTTGGAAGCCCAGAATTCATGGGCCCATAGAAGACATGAAGGAATATAGTTCAGCAGCTGACAAAATCCACTAGTAGCTTCTGGAAGAATAAGAAAAGTGAATGAAAACCCAGGCATGGTGGTTCGTGCCTGTAATCCCAGCACTTTGGTAGGCCAAGGCGGGTGGATTACGAGGTCAGGAGTTTGAGACCAGCCTGGCCAATACGTAAAACACCGCGTCTCTACTAAAAATACGGAAATTAGCTGGGTGTCGTGGCGCGCGCCTTTAGTCTCAGCTACTTGGGAGGCTGAGGCAGAAGAATTTTTGAACCCAGGAGGTGGAGGTTACCGTGAGCCGAGATCATGCCACTGCACTCAGCCTGGGCAGCGGAGTGAGACTCTGTCTCAAAAAAAAGAAAGAAAATGAAAAATGAATGAGAAAAATCAATATTGTTGTTTCATTATTTACTTTTGTCAGAATATACTTAAAAATAATGATTTCTTAATATATACTCAGCTGGTTTCAAAGGAGATTATCAGTCACAAAAAGAAGAAAATCTGAAGCTAAATTAGAGTTTACACTGATTCACAGCATCTATTCGCGAAAGTAAGATGTGGACTTCGTCATTCAAATTGTGGATCTTGAAGCACATCCCAGCGAGTGGCTGTTTTGAGAGATGAGTAAAACCTTGTCATAATAAACGTATTTATGTTACCCTTCCTCCCAAACTTTGGATCCTTTGGAGAAAAAGAAAACTATAACCTCATGTTCCTCTCCAGGTTTCACAGATAGATTCTCTAGATCCACTGAGAGGGACGTCCTCATCCCGGAACCTAAACAGTCACGGAATCATAATGAAATGCTGACTTACAACATGCAGCTCTCGCTCAGCGACTCCTGCCTTTGGTTCCTTCCTCGTTTACTAGGAGAGGTGACTTTTCGTGTCTCCTAGTCCCTCACAGTCTCAACTCATCCTGTTCCCTTGGAAAGCGCCTCTTTTCCGTCTTTTTCTTCCATAACAAACCTGACCTCCCACAAACTGCACCCCCAATTTCATGTCACTAACACCCTCTCATGCACCTTCACGTCACAGAAAGAGGTCAAAGTGTGTGGGTCACTCTTTTTCAACTCCAACCGCAGGCTGACACGCACATTTTTCAGAAATCAATTCAGCACTTGGTTTTCCTATTCAAGACATTGGGCTCTACACTGAGAGCACCACAGCACACATACACTTCAGGCTAGAGAAACAGCCAGCTTTTCAAACTCTCAGCAATGCCACCAGCTGCTCCTCAGGGCACCCTGAAGGGACAGGCAGCACCAGGGCCCTGAGAAGGCAGGGAACTCTCACAGTCTCAGGAAAGATGAGTTGATGGTGCTCTGACAGAAGTTCATAAAATCCATATGTTGATTATCTAAACTTCGATGTTCCCAGCATTTCTCGGAGGTAAGGGCAGCTTTATGGATGAGGCCACGATGGCCACCAAATGCATCATCCAGAAGCTGGAGCGAGACAGACTTTCAACAATCTGTCACCATTAAAGTGACATCAGTCTGAATACAAGACACTGACGGCAGAGGACAGGACTGAGGCGACCTGTAAGTGCCTGGGAGCACGAATTTTAACTCTTTCTGCGCGTTCTTGGATATCAACACTTCTCAGAACTGGCGTAGGCTTTGGGCCGTCAACTTCTATGTCAACTCTTGCCACGAAGTCTCCTCCTGAGTCTTGAACCTCTAAAATTAAAAAAGGCCATTCCTTCTGCCAATTTTTTTCTAGAAGAAAAAAAAAAAAGGTTATTCTTTTAGTTCAGAGACCAGAGCATCAGCACTCCATCACAATGCCCTTGGGGCCACACAAAAATGTAGGCAAGAAGATTTTTTAAAGACTTAAAAGAGGACTGGAAATGAGTGCAGAAGCAGAAAAAGCAAGAGCACAGTCAGCTGGTAAGTGAGATGAGATCAGTGTAGAGAAAGTATCCCCATAGGCCCTCGGAGGTACTTGCTGTGGTCATGACCCAAAACAGTAAGCCCTCTACCTCACTGTCAGACCATTAGATACTTGACAGATGACTGGGAGTGTTCACACTCACTGACAGAGGAAATCAGTCTCAAATTTGTCGTGTATTCAGATATAGAGAAAAGCAATTTCCAGAAAATATTAACATGATATCTAAAGAGCCAAGCGGCTTCTGGAAAAGAACTGAAATTTTCAGAAATTCTGGACCTTATGAGAAAAAAAATTAATATGTACTAGTATTGTTTCCAATACGAATGAAAGAAAAGCAGTTTGGAAAACCTTATCTTTTTTTTTGTTGTTTTTTAATGGAAAGCCCACGCTATCCTACCTGTCTCTCATAAATGGCAGGTATCACGTGGTTGACCACAAAGCAGCCTGCCAGCCAAGGGACCACTCAGTGCAGGGAGCAGCTCCCACAGGAGCTCAGCCGGGTTCCTTGGAAAACGTCAGACTCTGCCAGACCACGGTGTTCTGTTCAGAAAGAGAAGACTCAGTTTCAGTAAAGCCAATAGCAGTAAGAATGTGAACTGTGTTAACAAATCTTTAACAAAAGCATTTCTGTTCATAGAAATGACATATTCTGGGAAGAGTATTTTTCACTGTACATTTGTATTCACAACACTGAGAATCAGCTTGACTGGTACAGTGGTGTATGTCTGGTTCATTGATTTTTTTTGGCAGGGACTTTCCAGCCTTCACAACTTCAGTCACCAAAATCAAGAATGTCTTTCTGTTCTGTTTCTACCTAATTACAAAAAAGGAAGTGATTTATGAAAAGCAATATATTAATAAATAGCATTACTTATGTTCACATTACTGCCATTTCTAGCCACAAATTAAGAGTCAGGATTCAGGAGTTTAAGAGCAACCTGGCCAACCTGGTGAAACACAGTCTCTAATAAAAATATAAAAATTAGGTGGGCCTGGTGGTGTGTGCCTGTAACCCCAGCTACTCAGGAGGCTGATGCAGGAGAATCACTTAAACCCAGGAGGCGGAGGTTGCAGTGAGCTGAGGTCACAGCATTGCACTCCAGCCTGGGCAACAGAATGAAGACTCCATCTCAAAAAAAAAAAAAAAAAAGGCAGGATTAAGGAGAACTTTTCAATTGCTTTTCTACAAAGATAAATGTTAAATTCTTTTTGTGAGGTCATCTCTATACCTAAATAGGCCAGAGAATTAAGCTGCTGCAGCCTGGAAGAGACTAATCTTCAGATGAAGTGACAATCACATAAATTATACAGACCTCCTTTCTATTGTCAGGAAGTTTTAACAATAAGTTCTGCTATTAGAATAACGACTTCTCCATTCCCTTCAAAAAGTCACTAATATCTTGGCATTTTCAGATTTTATTTTAAAATGTTAAAAATTATATAAAGTTCACAACAAGTGTCTATGATCATGATGAACTGAGTTCCTTCATCAGAGGCGACCAATATAACTGAGACCGCTGAGGCCCCCCCGTGTGGAAATACTTGAAGCTATGGGAGCCCCACTGGACATCACCATCCGTGCAGGTCCCTGACATGACATGGCGCCGTGCTTGCGTGCAGCCGAGGCACATCCTCCTTCATACTTCGAATCACTCCTAGATTACTCATAATACCAAACAGGGTATAAATGCTACGTAAATAGTTGTACATTATCAGGTAGAGAATAAGAACAAGGAAGAAATGCCTGCACACGTTCAGTACAAACGCAGCCGTCTTTTTTATGGGAGGGGCGTGGATATTTTTGATCCAAGCTTGGTAGAGCGTGAGGATGCAGGACGCACAGATACAGAGGGCTGCAGAGATTCCACACACACACACATTTTCCTTTGCCCTATTCAACCATAAAATGAAGGGAACTCAAAGGCCGCCTGGCAGGAAGGAGCTGACTTGCATGGCGGCCAGAAGAGTCTGGGGTCCAGATTCACCCTCAAGGTGGTAAAGCTTTAATGCCTTCCAGAGAACAACTGATGTGACTTCAAGTTTGTTGTGGACGGGTCGAGGCTAAAATAAAATCTGAATTCTACACAAAGTCCAGAAATTCAAAGAAGTGCCCTTTCTAGAAATAAAAAGAAAACTGAAAAAAGTCTGACGGCATGTCTGTGAGGGTAACAACGAGCCTGTCCAGAGGTGGGTGGCATCGAAGACTGTTAATAGGAGCGGAAAGCCTGGGCCTAGGTCCCAGCAGGCGTGAGAGCCCCAGGCTGAAAATCACCGAGGCTTTCAGTGCCTCCAACATTTCTGCAAAAGGCTCTCTAGGGACATTTCCAAAGACAAGGACACATGGGATTCCTAGAGCAAAAAAGCCTCAGTCAATGTGCGCTTGCATGAAACAATTTTAAATATATATTTTAAAAAATGGAAACCACTCAAAGAAAGTCAGGACGAATCAACAAAAGTAACTGGTGGAAACATTAGTATCTCAAGAAACAGAAATCTGAAATAAACCACACAATGAGTTGGTTTTAAATACAGACCATGAAGTCTATAAACAGAGGAAAAGGCAAAATATTCATGAAGCAATGGTGAGCACCAAGAAGTATCAATAGCTTGATCAATCTCTAAAACCTTTTTAATGTTGGGGTTTCAAAAAATGTTTACAACTAAAATATCGGTCAAAGGTAATATGGAAGGAAAAGATGAGCATTTAAATGAAGAAAGCGACTGTGTTGCTTGAGAATCGAACAGAGCTCCTGATTCACTTTAGATTTGGGTAAGCAATATGCGACGAGTGGAAATGGAAACACAGGCGGGTGCAGTGGTTCAGGCCCGAAATCCCAGCATTTTGGGAGGCCGAGGCAGGTGGATCACCTGAGGTCAGGAGTTCGAGACCAGCCTGGCCAACATGGCAAAACCCAGTCTCTACTAAAAACACAAAAATTAGCCAGGCGTGGTGGTGAGTACTTGTAATGCCAGCTATTCAGGGGGCTGAGGCAGAAGAATCACTTGAAACCGGGAGGCAGAAGTTGCAGCGAGCCGAGATCGCACCACTTCACTCCAGCCTGGGTGACAGACTAAGACTCAAAAAAAAAAAGTAATAAAATAAATAAAAAATAATTCTTTTTCTCTCTTTTGTCTTAGAGTCAATTTTGTCTGGTGTTAATATTGTGCATCATGTTTCTTTTGCTTTCTTTCTTTTTTTGGGGGGAGGGATGGAGCCTTACTCTGTCACCCAGGCTGGAGTGCAGTGGCACAATCCCAACTCTCTGCAACCTCTACCTCCTGGGTTCAAGTGATTCTCGTGCCACCAAACCTGACTAATTTTTTATATTTTTAGTAGGGACGGGGTTTCACCATATTGGCAAGGCTGATCTTCAGCTCCTGACCTAGTGATCTGCTCACCTCAGCCTCCCAAAGTGCTGGGATTGCAGGCATGAGCCACCGCACTCAACCCTATTTTATGAGTTTTAAACTTTTTTAGGGTCAGAGTCTTGTTCCGTCACCATTCCTGGAGTGCAGCAGCACAATCATAGCTCACTCCAGCCTGGACCTCCTGGGCCACCACAACTGGCTGATTTTCCAAAACTTTTTTAGAGACAGAGTCTCACTGGGTTGCCCAGGCTGATCTAAAGCTCCTGGCCTGAATGAAGTGGTCCTCCCTACCAGGCCTCCCTAAGTGCTGGAATTACAGGCGTGAGCCGCCAAGTCTGGCTAAGAATTCTTAAAACGAACCATTGCACATAGAAGACAAAACAATCCTAAGCCTAAACACATGTAACAATATAGCTGCGTAATACCCAAGAAAAAAGTGATAGGATGTATAATTCCCCTTGTAAGAGAAATTTCAGATCTACAACCATCTCTCAGAAGCTGAAAGGTTAAGCAAAGAAAAATATGAGGAATGATTTCGAAGATTTGAACTACAGAGAAATAAACCAGAGCCGAGTACACGTAAGAGCGCTGCACCTGAGAGACAGTCCTTCTGAGCTCACAGGAGACGCCGACATCAGCTGAACACACCCTAGGCTACGGAATCAACCCACCTGCCTCCATCCCACACTCTGGCCGTGAAGGGGGACGTGGGTGCTGGGGAGAAAGCGGCCAAGTATGACAAAGACTCATTTACAAGTTCTCACCTTCATAACAGGACTCCCCACAGTAACAGAGTGACACTAAATGCTGGCTAGACCGGATTTAACCTTTTAACACCACTTCACACTGAGGTCCAAATGGCACAAATATTTTCCAGATCCTAACAGAGAAAGAAATCCCAATGGAAGGTCCTTGTATCTAATTATTTTGGCAAGTATTTTCTACATATTTCCTTTGTGCAAAAGACTGAGCCAGGTGCTGAGGATATGAAAGATATTCCCACCTTTAGAGCTTATGCTCCAAAGAATATAGACAAGGAGAGAGACGATCACAATGCCACGTGCACAGGGGGTGTGAGCAGCCATGGTGCTACCGGAACGCGGTTTATAGGAAGTCTGGGAAGAATGGAGGAAAGTGTCCCAGAAGGAGCCAGCCCAGGGAAGCTGAGGACAAGCAGTCCAGGCAGAGGCACTCACACTGGTGCGGGCAGGACTCGTCTTCTTCTGTACGGTCCTACGAGCAGACTGAGCACACAAGAGAGTTCTATAACCCAGGCGCGGGGAGAAGCCACGTGTGTCTCAGAGCAGACTGTGCTTCAAGCGAGGGTAATACAAGCAAACTCAACACCTTGGCAAGGGAGCTCTGGCTGTAAGTTGATATTCATTTATGGTTTGAGGGCCCAGAATTCACGGGGCTGGAGAAGAAATGAAGAAATATATCTTAACAGCTGACAAAGTCAACTAGTAGTTTCTGGGAGAAAAAGAAAAGGTGAATGAGAAACATCAATACACGGTGCGGTGGGAACAAAGAGCCAGGCTCATCACTGAGGTCCCGCAGCCCCACGCCACCCCGCCTGTGACGGCAACTCTGGCCACCCGTCCCTTGTCACTCTCAGTGGGGATCTTCTCTTCTGCTCCCAACTTCCAAAGACATCACTGCTCCATTCACAGACTCCTGGATACCCCTAAAAAGTCTTCCCAGCCCACCTTTCACCTCAACCCTTTCCTTCAATCACCGGCTTTTCATCCAAGCTGAGGATCTGAAAGTAGAGGGGAAAAGCCAGGACAGGGGAGGTGGGGAGGGCAATCTGATTTTACCAGGTAAACAAGGGCCACTAAGAGGCACGGGCGAGGACTAAACCTCTCCACCAATGCTGGTTTGCAAGTAGCGGTCACGAAACTGGGACACTGAAAACCAGCAGCTGCTGACCCTGTTCCCTGCCCCACTCCCTGCCGTTCGGATGGTCGTCGTAACCAGGAAAGATGTGGAGTCTGGAATCACAGCAGCTGCAGTTGAGCATGTGGGAGACTCTTGCCTTCAGAGCTCATGTTAAAACTGCATTTCCAGGTATTTCAAAAGCTTATGTAAGGCAACTGTCAGATAAATGAGTAAAAAGGACTCCCCTTACCAAGTGAAGGCAGAGCCCCAAGATTGACTTGTTTCTCTCCTTCTTTCTTTTGATAAATGACAATAAGTTACATTCAGTCCCATTTTACAAAATTAACAGTAGAGGGACCAGGATCTCTGAGCTTTCAGTGATTGTAATAATAGGGCTACAAACAAATGTTTATGATTTTATAAATAAACAACAATGACATATAAATAATGACACAAAAAGTAAAATATTCAGATTTCAGTGTACATTGGAACATGTACTACGACAAAATGAGGAGAAGCTCCATGGCGGTGCCGGTGTGAGGTGGAAAGGGGCAGGGAGAGCCGGGCCCCGAGAAAGGAGAAATCACGCGCTGACGCCGAGTGCAACTGTTACATCAAAGGAGGGCACCCGGGAAGGCTGCCTTCTCCCCACGGGCGTGGAGCTGAGGACCCCGAGGCCAGCTGCACTGAGCACAGGAAGGCGGGTCTGGGAAGCTGTCCCAACACAACAGCCATGGGGAAGCGTCCCCTCCTCAGGCACTCGGACACTCCCTGGGTGAGAATAAGGCACAAAGATGCAAGTGACAGCAGACCTGACCAGAGCTCAATCGGTTCAATGACAACGAGTCTATGAGACGGCCTGTGTGTTGCTCAGAGCTACAGCTCAAAGTGCTCCAGAGGCAGGAGTCCTTGTCCCTGCCTGAGCCTCAGCAGAGGCCTACCGACAATTTTTTCCTGCCTCCATCCAGCCCGGGAAAAACAAGTAAGATTACATCGAACTCACCATTATAGCTACTGAATTCTTCGGTGTCACTGCCAGTCATGTCTTCCTGTTTTCTCTCACAAATCCTAAGCCACTGCTTAACCTAAAAGAAAACCACAGAGGCTCTAACTTTCCAGATGTGGAGCCTATCCGACTCCAATACTACCACCCGTCTCTGCCCCGTCCTCACGCAGTTGCTCCGGAGGGCAGAGAAGACAGCACCCCAGTAGCATGTGTGCCATGTCAGGAAAAGCACCACTCCCAGCTATGGGGGTGCGGTGACCACCAGCAAGAGAGCAGCTGCCCCACAGCTGCGCCCGAGGGGGCTGCCTCTCCACCGCGACAGCCACCCGGAGACTCACAGGGGGAAGCGCTCGCTCGCTCTGGGATTCAACTCTAAACGCGACGTCTCCTAGGTGAAATCATCACAAACCTGCAACAACAGAGCAAAAGAGAGGTAAGGAAGACAAAGCCACAGGCAGCCTGTCACCTGCACGGATGCTTGGGGTGTTCTAAGCCATCTTCAAGAACGCTTGCACAAAAATATGTTGTGGTGCTCTCAGCTGAAGACAAAGCACAAAGCTTACAAGAAGTGAAGGCCAACCAGGAACTCCATGAAACAAACTAGCTTTGTGGGGTCATTTGAAAAAAATCCAACTATTAAATAACAACAACAACAGAGCAAAAGCATCTCACCCCATCCTGATGTCACTCTTGAATCCCGTGGTGCATTTCCGCAGTTTGAACCAACAGACTGCACAGGAAAGGGTTTCGCTGCGCTCAGCGGGTTCCCATATAAGGCATTAGAATCTGGGTTGCAGATGGAAGAGGAACCCGTCCATCCGGAGCCAGTATTTGGTCCCAGATTCCCAGCCACAGAGTTCTGCACATGTTCCCCCAGGACAGCTGGACGGGGACAGCCTCCTGAGAAGCCACAGACTGTGGCACTGCCAGCCTGGCACTGAGACAAGGCGACACTTTCAGCTGAAGGGAGTGTTCTTAAATTCCTCTGAGTGAAGGAAGCTGTGCCGGGAGGGGTCACATCAAGAGTGCAGGCACCGCAGCGGGCACGTTCCGCATCTCAGCTGCAGAGCCGTGAATGGTGCCGCTGGGAACAGGTCCTGGTCTCCGAGCTCACTACTTGAGCTGACAGAGCTGTAAAGATGATTCCTTGATCTTCATCCACCGTCCCCCGGTAGGACACAGGGAGGTGTGAGTGGCTGGTCCCGTCTGATGACTCAGACCTGACTTGCTCAGGAGAGCCAGCCTGACTGGGTCCACTTCCTTGAGGCTGGAGGTCAAGTCCACCTCACTGGGTTCCAACAGATGTCCACTTTTGGAGGAGGGATCTTCACATGATCGAAGGTTGGGCTCTCCATCTTTAGGCTGGCTACTCAGAGAAGCGGTTTCAGTCATTATTTCATAACAGAGTTGTTTGGATCATAGATGGCAATGTTCCTTTTCCTGTGTTCTGAAATCAAATCTTTTCTCTCAGTTTCTCCACAGCCTGTTCCTCTGATGGGGCTGGGCTGGCTGGAACAATTGTGCTCGTCTCACTGGTGATATCACTCTGACTGTGACAACATTTTAAAGAATAATCAAGATAAACGGAATATCACAAATTCAAGTCATGCTGGTATAAACTCAGATAATGTAATAAAGAAATCTACATGGGTTATCTTTCTGAAATAGATGTGGTCTACACAAAAGAGTTATCTTGCAACTGGGCAAGCAGGCTATTAGAAAGTTTACATTTGTTTCTTTGTAAAAATATAATATGAGGAAAATAAACAGGACATATACACCAGTTGTATCTGAAATTTACATAGATAAAGGATGAGAGGCAAGTAAGTTTTTGAAAATTTAAGAAACTTGTGTAAACTTTATAATGAAAATCTAAATACATTAGTCATGGGGGGAGTGGGGATCAGAGGGGCAGCCGGCTTGCGGCTTGCGGGGCCCACCCCCACAATCTGTCCCTGCTGCTGCCTGTGCTTGAGGAGTCAAAGACGTTGGCTCTTACGGGCACGCATCCCTCTCCTGTGTCTAAACGTGTGTGGCTCTATTAATGCTTGACTTATCGCTGTAATTCCACACCACTGGACATTTGGGAGAAGCTTAGTACAAGCAGTGGATAGAATAATGTCTCCTCTGGCTCCTTCTAAGCCTGTCCGCATTAAGGCTGGGCTTGGCATGAGCACCATGGCTCCTTCCAGTTATGGAGGAGCCCAGGCCCTGGGGGTGGCAGCACAGCATCTTCACAGGCTGAAGCTCCAAACGCCGTGACCTGCCGCTCTGCAGACCGAAGCCAGGCTATACTTTCCCCGTCAGAGGCTATGCTGATCAGCAAGCTCACTGCTTCCTTTAAATGCTCTTATTCCTTCAGATTTCATTTCTCTTTTTTGTCACTTTACTTCCATCATTTCTATCCCGCTTCTTAGTCTTTACTCCCAAACAGGTTGGTATTTATAATGACTCATTTATCAGAACATTTCTTTTTTTTTTTTTTTTTTTGAGACGGAGTTTCGCTCTTGTTACCCAGGCTGGAGTGCAATGGCACGATCTCGGCTCACCGCAACCTCCGCCTCCTGGATTCAGGCAATTCTCCTGCCTCAGCTTCTTGAGTAGCTGGGATTACAGGCACGCCCCACCATGCCCAACCGATTTTTTGTATTTTTAGTAGAGACGGTGTTTCACCACATTGACCAGGATGGTCTCGATCTGTTGACCTTGTGATCCACCCACCTCGGCCTCCCAAAGTGCTGGGATTACAGGCGTGAGCCACCGCGCCCGGCCCTATCCGAACATTTCTTTTGCTCAGGACAGAATTTTTTTTTTTTTTTGAGACGGAGTTTCGCTCTTGTTACCCAGGCTGGAGTGCAATGGCGCGATCTTGGCTCACCGCAACCTCCGCCTCCTGGGTTCAGGCAATTCTCCTGCCTCAGCCTCCGGAGTAGCTGGGATTACAGGCACGCGCCACCATGCTCAGCTAATTTTTTGCACCATTAGTAGAGACGGGGTTTCACCATGTTGACCAGGATGGTCTCGATCTCTTGACCTCGTGATCCACCTGCCTCGGCCTCCCAAAGTGCTGGGATTACAGGCTTGAGCCACCGCGCCCGGCCCCAGGACAGAATTTTTAAAGTGGACAAGCAAAGCCTAACGTCCCTTCCAGCCCTGCAATACTATGCAGTCTACACGGAAGTAGAAGAGTGCTCTTCTCACTCATTGGCTTTGCTTCAAGAAATGGGCCGGCTTCTGCAATGATGAAGACCAGCTCACTCAAACCTTGGTTCCCATGAAAATAACTGAAGAGCTTTCAGAATACAATGATAGTCCCAAAGGGATCTGATGTGACTGACCAACATACACAAGGCAACCTCAGAAACACCATTAGGAACAATGAAAATGGTACAATCAATGTGCTCATCCATATACGTACAGCCAGATCTCAAGTTTCAGTCATCTCTTCACATTTTGTTTGCACGTAAAAGATGTGTAACAGGCAAGGTCCATGACCCCTCTGCCCTCCTCATTTTCATAAGCCACATTCCGTGTGAGATTCATTTCTAAAAAACAAAATTCCAAAACTATCCATTGACACATACAACGACTCAAATGATAAGACATTCTCACATAATTGTTTTATCTTAGTTATCAACAGTACTGAAGTCTGCTCAATATTTGTTGGAAAAAGAAAAATCCATTTCCCCGAATAAAACCTCTCTTTGATGGCAGAGAAGCCAACCGTGCTCATAAAAACAAGTCAATAATTGAGAATGAGAAAGAAAGAAAAAGAATGCTAAGACACAGAAAGGTACATTTCTGCTAGAACTCTGATGAAAGATACTATTTCTGAGGAATTCTCCTTACACTAGTATGTTTGAAATTTTGTTTGAACTATGGAACACATATTTTAACCTAAAAGATTGACACAGGCCACATGAATATATATCCTATTCAAAATGTACAAATACTTCTTTTTTTTAATAGTTATAATGACAGTTTATTATAAAGGATACAAGTGACCCGCCAGATGAAGATACGCAGAGCAGCAAGGTGTGGAGGGGTGCTGGGTACAGAGCTTTCGTGCCCTCGCAAACTGGCCTTTCTAGCATTTCAATACATTCACCAAGCAGGAAGCTCTCCAAGCCTTATTGCTGAGAGATTTTATTTACGTTTCATTTTATAGGTATAATTGGTTAAATCAGTGGTCATGTAATTGGGCTCAATTCTAACTGCCTTCATCTCCCCAGAGATTGAGAGGGCAAAAGTTCCTACCCTCTAATTACATGATTGGTTTTTCTGGCAAACCTCCTTTATCCTGAAGCCATCCAGCCAGTCTTCCAGCCCCACATCCATGAACCGTCTTGCTGGCATAAATTCAGGTGTGGTCCAAAAGGGGTTGTATGAACAACAAAAGACACTCTCATTCAGGAAATGCCTAGGGTTTGTGAAGCTCAGTGCCAGGAACTCGAGACAAAACCCAAATGTACTTTTAAATTATACCACAAACTTGGAATGTGAGAATGGTTAGTACCCATTGGAAGTGGTTGGTACCTATCTAAAAGCCTCAGTCCAAAGTGAGAGGTGAAGAATATTATTTTAACATCCTATTACAGAGTGAAGGTGCAGCAGAACTACTGCAACGTCACACGAGTTCAGATAGGACAAACATGGTCTTTAAATTGGGGTGTGATTAGTTTTAAATGTTCTTAGATTTTTTTTCACCAAGTTAGGTCATTGTAAGTGAAAGAAAATGATGGAGATCAAAGAAATTGTCAAAAAATTGCCTCCCTGATAATTAGTGACACAGTTTTAATATTTGTTATAAACACCCCGTAGCGACTGCCTTTAGTGAACCAATTTAGATGAGATTCCCTGCGTTATCGAAGCCATGAGAACAATGGCATATAATGAGAAGGATATTTTCCTATTTTGAAAGGTTTGTGCTTAGAATCTATGTGCTTATAAATCTTAACAGAGGTTTGGAAAGGAATGATTTATCAGTTAAAAGGAATACTTGAGTCATCAGCGCTTCTGGTGGGGGAAAGGAAGTGACCAGAGAACCACTTAATAAAAGTGAAAAAACTAATACTGTTCCTCTGAGACACATTTTTACTAAAATTATATTTTCTTTTCATTTGAAGATCAGAATCAAAGGCAAATTTAACTACAGTGAAAATAGCTGTTTTTAATAATTGAGTCTATCAAATATGATGTTATGCATGTAGATAACATAATACGGTTTCTTTAAAGTAATATAAACCTAACCATATTCACATAGTTACAGATGAGCAAAGGTGTTTTAGCATCTAGTGACACATTTAGGTAGAAGGTACCTATTCTTTAACTGTATTACTTTAATTATGATCTAAATAAAAACGTTTCCTTTATTCTGTTTTTCAAGCCCACTTACCGTCTTTTTTCAATGGACTCAGGACATTCACATGCTCTGTTTTCATAAGTTGGTGATGAAAGCGTATTAGGTGAAATTAATTCTGTGGTCACTAATGGGATTCAGAGATGCTGTGTCCACAGTTTCTCAAAGGGACACTGTAGGAGTCTCAGTTTGTAAACATCCATCCGTGTAAAAAACTGTCTCTGCATCTGATGCCACATGCTCATGCTGATGAGGAGACTGTGCCTCCTCATACAGGGTCAGTCAGGTCAAAACCACTTTTGTGGGCATTTGCATCATGAAAATTACAGAGATGAGTGTCACACTAGCAGCCTGAGGGTCTTCACTGGAACATCTTCTCTTTCATTTTCCTTTAAAAAAAAAATCAGTAACAGATTCAATAGTAAATTTTATGTTTCATAACTCATTGTAACATTTATGGGAAAACTCAGTTGATATAAAAGGTTTCTTATATGAAGAAACAATATACAGTACTTACCGCATTCCAGACTACCTGCGAACCAAAGATAAGCAGTTGACCAAAACCAAAAGCTGTGATGTGGTCAGGAGAAATACACAAATCAACAGATTCAGATACTCCTGGGCCCCAGACACCAACAGATTCAGAGATCAAAAGTGGGTCCTGTGTATCCATTACACGAGAGAATGATAGAAATGTCAGCTTAACTTTTGTCATTACCAATCCATGTCTCCACAAGGGTGGCCAGCCCATTAGTGTGACCAGCTTCCTAAAATTAATATGGATAGCAGCCCCTGAAAACACAGATATCAGCACCTTTTAATAGGAGTAAAATAGTGGATACTACAAATGCCCCTGAAAAGTCCAGTAAAATTTGTATCAGACACAGCAAATTTAGCCAGTGCCTTAACCTTATGGTCCCTGTCACATTTTTCAAAGTGGCACATCTTATTCTCTCCTAAAATTGTAACTGCTGAAAAGGGGCTCAGATGTCTTCAATACTGCTTGTGGACATTGGGCTGCCACCATGGTGTCGAGGACAATAAAACCCCAAAACAGCAGTTTCTTCTGCTGTAAGATGAGCAGCAAGGAGAGTAACCTGATGAGGCCCCGCTTTCTAAAGTTACAACACCAAATTTTTGAATAAAATATGCTGAAAGACTTAGATGGGAGGCTACTTGAGGTGGCTCACACCGGTAATCCCAGCACTTTGGGAGGCTGAGGCAGGCGGATCATGAGGTCAGGCGATCGAGACCAGCCTGGCCAACATGGTGAAACCCCGTCTCTACTAAAAACACAAAAATTAGCTGGGCATGGTGGTGTGTGCCTGTAATCCCAGCTACTCAGGAGGCTGAGGCAGGAGAATTGCCTGAACCCAGGAGGCGGAGGTTGCGGTGAGCCGAGATCGCTCCATTGCACTCCAGCCTGGGTAACAAGAGCAAAACTCCATCTCAAAAAAAAAAAAAAAAAAATTGCAAACCTTGGAGGAAAGTAAGGATCTGACTTCCTGAGTTGCCACATTTTAACTTTAAAATGTCCAGTTTCCAACCAAAACCAATCCAAGGCATGCAAAGTAACCAGAAAGCACAACCTGTCAAAAAGAACTAAGTAAGTGAATACAAAATGTGCCTGAGGGCGGGGCGCGGTGGCCCTGCCTACAGTCCCAGCACTTTGGAGGCCCTGCCCAGCGGATCACAAGGCCAGGAGATCAAGACCATCCTGCTAACATGGTGAAACCCCATCTCTACTAAAAATATAAAAAATTAGCTGGGCGTGGTGGGATGTGCCTGTTGTCCCAGCTACTCAGGAGGCTGAGGCAGGAGAATCGCTTGAACCTGGGAGGCAGAGGTTGCAGTGAGCCGAGATCACGCCACTGCACTCTCCAGCCTGGTGACAGAGTGAGACTCTGCCTCAAAAAAAAAAAAAAAAAAAAAAAAAAGCCTGAGGATGCCCAAACATGAGACTCACTAGACAAAACTCTGTAAAATGTGCAAAGAGCTAAAGGAAGAAACGGACAAAGATGGGAAAACGATCCTCGTCCAAAATGAGAATGTCAATGAAGAGGTAATAGTTAAAAGGAATCCCAAAGAAATTCTGCAACTGAAAAGTAGAATAACTGAAATCAAAATTTGCTAGAGAGATTTAAAAGCAAATTTGACTACATAGAGAAAAAAACTAGCAAATTTGAAGACAGAACACTTGAAATGATCGAATGTCCAGAAGAGAAAGAAAATGGCTAAAGAAAAATCAACAGATCCTAAGGGACCCGTGGGACACCATGAAGTGGACCAACGACAGTTTGTGAGAATCATGGAAGAACAGACAAACAATGAATATTTCAAGAAATAATGAAAATTTCCCCAATTTTATTTAAAACATTAATATAAATATCCAAGCTGGGCACAGTGGCTCATGACTATAATCTCTGCACATTGAGAGGCTGATATAGGAGGTTTGCTTGAGGCCAAGGAATTTGAGATCAGCCTGAGTAACATAGAAAGACCCTGTCTAGACACACACACACACACACACACACACACACACACAAACACACAAACTAAAATTAAAAATTAGTGGCCAGGAGCGGTGGCTCACACCTGTAATCCCAGCACTTTGGGAGGCTGAGGCAGGCAGATCACCTGAGGTCAAGTGTTCTATACCAGCCTGGCCAACATGGTGAAACCCAGTCTCTATTGAAAATGCAAAAATTAGCTGGGCATGGTAGTGTGCACCTGTAATCCCAGCTACTCAGGAGGCTGAGTCAGATGAATCACTTGAACCAGGGAAGGGGAGGCTGCAGTGAGCCGAGATTGCTCCACTGCACTCCAGCCTGGGCAACAAGAGTGAAACTCCATCTCAAAAAAAAAAAAAAAAAAAAAAAATTCTTGAAGCTGCTGAATAGGCAACTTCTAGATAAGTCATGCATTTCTGTCCACAATAAAGTACTATACTGTAGAATACAATTATTACAATAGGAGTCAGATATAGTCTAATATTAATAAAAAGTAACTCAGGACATGACCTAAGACTGGCAAGATGGTTATATTTTGGATAAGGAACAGAAGGGAAAAAATGTAGAAAGTAAATGAGACAGATAACATGGGCCAGATGATACGGTACCTTAAGAAGTATTAATTTGAAACATAGGAAGATAGAGAATATTACACACAAAGAAAGCCACTGTAACAAGATTAATCTGGTGGTTTCAGGCTTGACAGAAGTGAGATACTGTAGATGGGGCAATGAATCAGATGCAGTCATTAGCACCTTGAACTCGAATTGGTGTAAAAGAAATAAACAGGAAAGAAGAAATCTAAGATCCAGGCTTGGTGCTGGACGGCCAGGACTCAGGTCTCTGAACCTCATCTCCCCTAAGACGACAATCTCATCTCTTGCTGCTTTAGTACACTCGCAAAATTTTTGTGAGGATGGAATGACTGTTTCCATAGCACACACACCCCTCCAAATAGTACCATTCCACAATCCTGAGTCATACGTTATTTACAAAGGGCATAATGAATAGGTAAGGGTCAGAAATGACAGCCACGTTTCAAACACAGAAAAAATGAGGTCCTACTAACAAACAGAAAAAAATAGAAACAACGAAAAACAAAGATGCTTGAGTGAGGTAAAAGGTCTGTTTGCTTTTTCTTTAATGACTTGACATTGAGCAAAACAACTTTCCACATGAATAACCTAAATGCAAGTCATTAAATATTCAAAGGCAAGAAAATGTATACAATTATATGAAAGATACTTACAAACATACAGAAGCACTATTGGTAGTAATTTTTATACATTTCTATATTTTTCAGATGTCACCAGTAATTGCTTCTATGGAAAAAAAACCCTGATATACAAACACAAAAGACTCCTTATTCCCTTTCATAGGACATCTAAGGAAAACACATAACGTACTCTGCTAAGATCTGGAAATACCCTTCACATTTTTCTGCCATTTCTTTCTCAATTCTCCAAGTACTAGAGGAAAATGGCATGATCTGTGTGCCTCCAGTACCTACAGAATTATCTGGAAATACAGTTAATGGAGCAGTATCTAATCTCGGCAATCTAATAACTGTATCTTGCTCATCAAATTATTATTTTATGTAAACCTAATACTTAGCATTTGCATGACAAATTTCACAATTTGCATAGAGAAAAAATGAGCAACAGTAAGTGACAATAATAAACATAAGAAGCTGCTACCAAATGAGAGCGTTCACATCTCATTTCCGATGTCTGGGTAGAATACAATCATTCATAATATTTAACCCAAGAAGTACATACTATGGGTTTTCTAATAACACCAATTTACTCAGGTATTATTAAAAGTTCTTTTGAAAAGCTTTAGACTTAAGGGACTGGAAAAGTTAATAGACACTAAATCATATCAAAGAAATAATTTTTTAAAGGTAAAGTCAAACTTAGAATTTAAGAACAAAAGAAACATTTCAGCACTTACTAGTCCCAGGGAGACGAATAACCTGGCCCCCATTTGAGTGAGAACCGCTTCCTCAGGCTCTCCGAGTTGTTTCAGAAGAGTGTGAGCCACAGAAAGCCGAGGGCTGTTGGCTTCTGATCGAAACTTAGTTGAAACTGTGGTTTTCATTTGCCTGTTGAAAGAGTATCTTGGCTGTATTAATCTTTCAAGTTAAAATCAAACATTTTGAAGAGGAAAATGGAGGGAACGGTCAATGTCTGCTTCAGTGAAAAACGCAGGCAAAGTCGAAGGAATCAGAGGAATCACCACTGCTACCGTGAATGTCATCAGTGCTCCCCAGGGGCTTCAGCGATGGCACTGAAAGCAGCTCTGAAGGGTCTTCAGGGAACAGGATGTTCACAGGGCCTAGACGTCTCATCCCACAGACGCCTGACCGATGACAAAGGGGAAAGGCCACCTTCACAAGGAGACGCCTCGCCGGCTCCACCTTAGCCAAAGTCACCAAATAGAGCATCACAAATCACAAGACAGACGGACTCGAACGTGTCCTGGTGTGAGGTCATGAGACACACATCACGCTGCCAGTGTGCAAACTGAATCCACTCATGAGAAAACAGTTTAATCTGTATTCTTGCAAAAACACTTAATCTAATCTAGTCACCCGGGGAGCAATCAGATGTATCTAGATTATGAGTCACTCTTAAAAAAACACAAAAAGCCTGGATTTTACAAAAGGATTCATGTCATGAAAGGAAGACTCCAAATTAAAAGAGCATGCAGAGCTATGACAACCCAAGGCAGGGCTGATCTTTAGACGGTGGCTCTAAAACAATAAAAACGAAGGACACTGGGGAGAGAACTGGGCCAATTTGAATGCGGATGTGCATTAATTCATTGTATCGAAGTTAGAGAGTAGAATTGGGATTATGTAGAAAACTGTCCTTACTCACAAGCAATAGATGCTGAAGCGTTGAGTAAAATGTCATGTTTCTGCAACGTACTTTCAAATGATTCAGGGAAGAATGTCTGAAGACAGAAAAAATGCAAAGATGGCAAACACCAGCAACCGGTTAACCTGGGTGAAGAATACGTGGTTCTCCATTGAGTTAGCCTTTTAATTTTCCGTAGGTGAGGGAGAGTTAGGAAGAAGGAAGGCGCTCCTCATCAATTCTTACCTGGCAACAATGGAGTCCAGAGAAAACCAGAGGCTTAAATTTCATGTGAATATCCAATGACAACAATAGTAATTTTGTAATGTCAAATTTTGGAAAAGCCATGAAGACTGGAACATTGCTGACTAGGAGCACTTGCAGGTGACTTCCTATCCTTTTCTGGAGGCTCCAGTCCTTCTAGATCTTCATAGGTTTAGTTTCATCATTCTCGGAATTGTCAGTTGTTCAAAGTAAGCCTTCAAAGGATCACCATCAAACATTTCATCATCAATATCATGTATTGATAAAATTTAGGAAAAAATAGTCACATTTTAAAGTTGTGACTAAAACATGAATAATTTGTAATAAAAAAGTTGGAGACATAAATGAGTCAATGAACTATAAGATTTTGCTGTTATATTTGACATGAAAAACTTGTCAGTTATAACTCAATATGAAAAAAATATTTCTCTCCCTTTGAGAGAACAGTAAAAATTGATCCTGGCATGTTGTCAAAAGTTACGATGCAACTGGGCAGAGTGGATCACATCTGTATTCCCAGTGCTTTGAAAGGCCGAGGAGAGTGGGTCACCTGAGGTCAGGAGTTTGAGACCAGCCTGGCCAACATGGAGAAACCCCGTCTCTACGAAAAATACAAAAATTAGCCAAGCATGGTAGCAAATGCCTATAATCCCAGCTACTCGGGAGAATTGTTTGAATCCAGGATGCGGAAGTGGCAGTGAGCAGAGATCGTGCTACTGCACTCCAGACATGGCAAACAGAGTCAAATTCTGTTAAAAAAAAAAAAAGTTAGGATGCAATACATGTGGCATCACAGATAAATGGGAAGAGAGTAGGAGGCTCTTTAAAAAATGATATATAAATATATACATAAATTTATATTTTTTATTTGTTTATATTTATATATTTTTAATATGTACTTTTAATTTTTATATATATTTTATTTTTATATATTTTTAAAAAATATATGAAAATATTTTTTAAATGATTTTTTGAAAATAAAATATATATTTTATTTATATATTTTACATATATAAATATATAAAAATATATGTAAAATATATCATATATAAATATATTTCACTTATAAAATCTGTAATATATGATATATTTTACATATATCATGTATATGTAAAATATATCATATATAAACATTTTATATATAAAATATATTTTTTATTTTCATATATACTTTATTTTTAAATATTTTTTAAAAATATATGCAAATATTTTTAAAATATTTTTTAAAATAAAATGTACATTATATTTATATATTTTACATATATATTCATATATATGTAAAATATATATGTATATATAAAATATATACATAAAATATACGTGTATATATAAAATATATACATAAAATATACGTGTATATATAAAATATATACATAAAATATACGTGTATATATAAAATATATACATAAAATATACGTGCATATTCTATATATATAAAATATACGTGCATATTCTATATATATAAAATATACGTGCATATTCTATATATATAAAATATACGTGCATATTCTATATATATAAAATATACGTGCATATTCTATATATATAAAATATACGTGCATATTCTATATATATAAAATATATGTGCATATTTATATATAAATATATAACAATATACACATTTATATTATATATATTATATATAAAAATATATATTTATGTATTTATATATTATATAAGCATATATTATAAAAACATATTATAATATAAGCATATATATAAATATATATTATGTAATACATATAATATATATTTATATATCATATATTACATATAATATAAATTATATATAATTATATATAATATCTCTATATAATATATATTATATATAATATACAATATATAATATATCTTATATAATATATAATATATAATTATATATTATATATTACATATTTATTATATATTATATAATTATATAATTATATTACTATTATAATTATATATTATATATAATATAATATACAATATATAATATTATATTATGTAATATTATATATAATATAATATATTATATTATATATAATAATTACATAATATAATATATATACAAGATATAATTATATAATATATATAATATATATAATATATAATATTATATATATAATTATATAATATAATATATATAATATATATACAATATATTATATATAATAATATTATATATATAATATTATATAATATATAATATATCATATATATTATTATATATAATTATATTATATATAACAATATATATAATATATATAATATTATATATGTAATATAATATAATATAATATATATATTATATTATATTATATTATATAACATAATATATATACAATATATATACAATATATATTATAATATATATACACTAATATATATACTATATATATACACAATATATATACAATATATATACTATATATACAATAATATATATACAATATATATACAATAATATATATATACACTATATATACAATATATGTACAATATATATATTATATATATTATATAATATTATATAACATAATATATATACAATATATAATATTATGATATATAATATAATATATATTATATATTGTATATATATTAGATTATATTATATAATATTATATTATATATTGTATATTATATAATATATAATATATAATTATAATAATATAATTATATAATATATAATAAATATATAATATATAATATATCTTATATAATATATATTATATAATATATAATATATAATTATATAATATATAATATATGATATATTATATATTATTACATAATATATAATCATATATAATAATAATATATAATATATAACATAGAGATATTATATATGATATATTATATAATGTATAATATATAATGTACTATATATAATATATCATATATTATGATATATTACCTATAATATATATCATATACATAATATATAATACTATATATGATATTATGTATAATATATATAAAATATATATCATATAATATAATATGTAATATTATATATCATATATTATTATATATGATATATCATATACAATATCTATATATTATATGTCATATATGGTATATATAATATATATTTATATATATTATACATTATATATTAGATATAATAGATTATATAATATATAATAAATATATCAAATATCTATATATTATATATTATATATCATATCTGATATATATAATATATATATATCAGATATGATATATATCTGATATATATAATGTATATTGTATAGATATTATATATAATTATATATTATATGTTATAGGTTATATATTATATATAAATATACATTATATTATATTACATATATTACATAATGTATATTTATATTATATGCTTATATTATAATATATATTTATAACATAAGCTTACCAAATATATTATTATATTTTATATATGATATATGATATATAATATATATATATAATATATATTTATAATATATGCTTATCTAATATATATTATATATTATATATGATGTATATGAAATATATAATATATAATATGAGTAATATATTATATTATATATATAACATATATTATATATTACTCATATTATATTACTCATATTATATATATGAGTAATATATTATACATTATATATGTATTATACATAATATATGATATATATGATACATATATGATATATATGATATATATTATTACATATGTATATATGTATGTATATATCATATATGTATATATTTATATATTATACATTATATATTATAAATAATATATATTAAAATATATAATATGTATGATATATAATATATATTATACATAATTATATATATAATTTTTATATTTATATATAGTTTTTATTTATTTTATATAAAACACAAAGTATATATTATATAAAATACATATAAAAATAAAGTATACATTATATATATTTCATATATTATATATAACAACATAAAATATATGTAAATATATAAAATATATTTAAAAATATATAAAGTACATGTATTATATATTTTATACATTTTTATATATAGTATGTATTAATTTTTATATATAATGTAGAAATATATAAACTATTGGTATTATATATATTTTATATATAGGTCATAGATTTTGATATATATTTTATATGTATTAATATTTATAGTATGTAAAATCGATATACATACTTATGTATTTTTATATAAAATACATATAAAATACATAAAGTATATAATATATATTATATATTATATTACATACATTAAATAAAATATATATTTTTCATATGTAAAATACATAAAGTATATATATTATATATTATATTATATATATGAAAAATATATATTTTATAAAAAATATATATGACATAATATATAATAGATATACTTTATGTATTTTATATGTATGTTATATAAAAATACATAAGTATATATCATAAGTATTTTACATATTATATGTAAATATTAATACACATAAAATATACATCAAAATTTATAACACATATAAAAAATACTACATATAGTTTATATATTTCTACCTTATATATAAAAATTAATATGTACAATATGTTAAAAATGTATAAAATATATATGTACTTTATATATTTTTAATATATTTTATATATTTATATATATTTTATAAGTTTTTATATATAATATATGAAACATATAATATATACTTTATTTTTATATGTATTTTATGTACTTTGTTTTTTATATAAAATAAACATATAAAATTATATATAAAATAAACATAAAAATTATATATATTATATATGCTTTATGTATTTTATTAAAAATACATAAAACATATAATGTATATATATTATATATGGTTTTTATATTATATGTAAAATATATAAAAATATATAATACATATTTATATGTATTATATATATTTATATATTTTATATATATTAATTTTAATATACAATATATAAAGTATGTATTAAAATTTATAAAGTATATATTATATATACTATATGTTTTTATTTATATATTGAGATATAATTATATATATTAATATATACTATATATACTTTAAATATGTATAATTATGTATATTAAGATATAATATATAGTTTACATAAATATATATGATTATATATACTTATATAATATATACTTATATAAATATATAATTATATAATATTAAATTATATAATATATATCTTATATAAATATATATAATATATAAATATACTTCATATATTTTTTGTATTTTTATATAAAATGCATTTAAACATATGTATAAAGTATATATAATATATATTTTATTTTTATATGTATTTTATATATATACTTTAGATTTTTTAATATATATTATATGTAAAAATACATTTAAAAATATACATGTTATATGTATTTTTATATATAATATATTTATTATATATACATTAAAATCCATAAAGTATATGTTATATATATAATATGTATGCTTTATGGATTTTTTATGAAATACATATAAAAATATACACAGTATATATGTTATACATGTTTTATATATTATACATAAAAATTATATCTAAAATATATATAAATGTATAAAAAATATATAAAACTAATCCATATACTTTACTTTTTATATATTTTGTATATTTATATATATTTTAGATACATTAATTTTTATATATAATGTGTGTAAATATGTAATATATATTCTAAGTATTTTTTTATATTTATGCTATATATAATATATACTTTATGTATTTTACATAAAATAAACATATATGTTATACATATACTTTATATATTTTTATATAAAATACATAGATTATATATATTTTATATAAAAACATATGTATATATAATAAATATACTTTATATATTGTACATATTTTTATATATTTCATATATTAATTTTTATATATAATATATAAAAATATATAATATATATACTTTATATTTTATTGCATTTTAGGTTTTGGGGTACATGTAAATAACATGTCAGATTGTTGCATAGCTACACACACGGTAGTGTGGTTTGCTGCCTTCTTCCCCGTCACCTATGTCTGTCATTTCTCCCCATGTTATTCCTCCAATTCCCCACTCCCCGCTGTCCCTCCCCTAGTTCTTCCCCATAGACCCCAGTGTTTGAATGATGGTTTCCAGGTTCATCCATGTCCCTTCAAGGAACATGAACTCATCATTTTTTATGGCTGCATAATATTCCCTGGTGTATATGTGCCACATTTTCCCTGTCCAGTCTATCATCGACGGGCATTTGGGTTCCTTCCAAGTCTTTGCTATTGTAAACTGTGCAGCAAGGAACATTCATGTGCATGTGTCCTTAGAACGATTTTTATTCCTTTGGATGTATACGCAGTAATGGGACTGCTGGGCCAAATGGAATTTCTATTTCCAGGTCCTCGAGGAATTGCTACACTGTCTTCTGTAATGATTGAACTGATTTACCCTGCCACCAACAGTGTAAAAGTGTTTCTATTTCTCCACATCCTCTCCAGCATCTGTTGTCTCCAGTTTTTTTAATGATGGCCATTCTAACTGGTGTGAGATGGTATCTCAATGTAGTCTTGATTTACATTTCTCTCTCTCTTTTTTTTAATAACTGCATTTCAGGGCATATGATGTGGTGCTCTAACAGATACAGATATAGCATTAGAGTTCAAAAGTAGGAATGGAGTTCTGGCTAGTGACAAGTGGGAGACTTCCTCTGCCTTCATACTTGATTCATTTCCAGGCAGTCATCTAGAAGGTTCCTAGTCATACTGGAGATGGCATACATTCTTCTAACAAGCAGATTGAAAATCTACATTTCTCTAATGACCAGTAATGATGAGCATTTTTTCATATGTTTGTTGGCCTCATGTATGTCTTCTTTTGAAAAGTGTCTGTTCATCTCCTTTGCCCACTTTTGAATGGGCTTGTTTTTTTTTTTTTTTTTTCTTGTAAATCTGTTTCAGTTCTTTGCAGATTCTGGATATCAGCCGTTTGTCAGATGGGTAGTTTGTAAAGATTTTTTCCCATTCTGTTGGTTGCCGATTCACTCCAAAGACTGTTTCTTTTGCTGTGCAGAAGTTGTGGAGTTTGATTGGGTCTCATTTGTCTATTTTGGCTTTTGTTTCCAATACTTCTGGTGTTTTGGTGATGAAGTCCTTGCCTATGCCTATATCCTGAATGGTTTTGCCTAGATTTTCTTCTAGGGTTTTTATGGTGTTAGGTCTTATGTTTAAGTCTTTAATCCATCTGGAGTTAATTTTAGTGTAAGGTGTCAGGAAGGGGTCCAGTTTCTGCTTTCTGTACATGGCTAGCCAGTTTCCCCAACACCATTTATTAAACAGGGAATCCTTTCCCCATTGCTTGTTTTTGTCAGATTTGTCAAAGATCAGATGGTTATAGATGTGTGGCATTGCCTCTCAGGCCTCTGTTCTGTTCCATTGGTCTATAGCTCTGTTTTGGTACCAGTATCATGCTGTTTTGATTACTGTAGCCTTGTAGTATAGTTTGAAGTCAGGTAGCGTGATGCCTCCAGCTTTGTTCTTTTTGCTTAGAATTGACTTGGTGATGCAGGTGCTCTTTCGGTTCCATATGAAGTTTAAGGTGTTTTTTTCCAGTTCTGTGAAGAAAATTGTTGGTAGCTTGATGGGGATAGCGTTGAATCTGTAAATTGCTTTGGGCAGTATGGCCATTTTCACGATATTGATTCTTCCTAACCATGAGCATGGAATGTTTCTCCATCTGTTTGTGTCCTCTCTTATTTCGTCGAGCAGTGTCTTGTAGTTCTCCTTGAAGAGGTCCTTTACGTTCTTTGTTAGTTGTATTCCTTATTTTATCCTCTTTGTAGCAATTGCGAATGGCAGTTCATTCTTGATTTGGCTCTCTTTAAGTCTGTTATTGGTGTACAGGAATGCTTGTGATTTTTGCACGTTGATTTTGTATCCTGAGACTTTGCTGAAGTTGCTTATCAGTTTCAGAAGATTTTGGGCTGATACGGTGGGGTCTTCCAGATATACAATCATGTCGTCTGCAAATAGAGACCATTTGATTTCCTCATTTCCTAATTGAATGCCCTTTATTTCTTTTTCTTGCCTGATTGCTCTGGCTGGAACTTCCAATACTATATTGAATAGGAGTGGTGAGAGAGGGCATCCTTGTCTAGTGTCAGATTTCAAAGGGAATGCTTCCAGTTTTTGCCCATTCAGTATGATATTGGCTGTTGGTTTGTTGTTAATAGTTTTTATTATTTTGAGACACGTTCCATCAATACCTAGTTTATTGAGGGTTTTTAGCATAAAGGGCCGTTGAATTTTGTCAAAGGCCTTCTCTGCATCAATTGAGATGATCACGTGGTTTTTGTCTTTGGTTCTGTTTATGTAGTGAATTACGTTTATGGACTTGCGTATGTTGAACCAGCCTTGCATCCCCGGGATGAATCCTACTTGATCATGGTGGATGAGCTTTTTGATACGCTGTTGCAATCGGCTTTATGTATCTGGGTGCTCCTGTATCGGGTGCGTATATATTTAGGATCATTAGCTCTTCTTGTTGCATTGATCCTTTTACCATTATGTAATGTCCTTCTTTGTCTCTTTTGATCTCTGTTGGTTTAAAGTCTATTTTATCAGAGATGAGAATTGCAACTCCTGTTTCTTGTTTTGTTTTGTTTCTCTCCATTTGCTTGGTAAATCTTCCTCCATCCCTTTACTTTGAGCCTTTGTTTATCTTTGCGTGTGAGATGGATTTCCTGGATACAGCACACTGTGTTTTGGCTTTTTATCCAATTTGCCAGTCTGTGTCTTTTCATTGGGGCATTTAGCCCATTTACATTTAGGGTTAATATTGTTGTGTAAATCTGAGCCTGCCATTTTGATGCTAGCTGGGTTTTTTTTTTTGCCTGTTTGTTGATGAAGTTTCTTCACTGTGTCGATGCACTTTACCATTTGGTATGATATTGGCTGATTTCCAATTCTTGGGCTCAAGTGATCCTCCTGTCTTGGCCTCCCAAAGGGCTGGGATTACAGGTGTGAGCCACCACGCTTGGCCACTGACACTTACATATGTGAAAATATGTACAAAATATAAACTACTAAAAAACATAAAAATACTGTGTCTTACTATAACTTACTGTACCATGGATTTGTTAAAAACTAAAGTAAAAGTCATTTAAGAAAATAATACAAAGTATAAAACATCTATCAAAATTACAAAAATTCCAGAAGAACTGGACAAAAATCCAAAAACACTAATAAAACAATTGAACAATTTCTTAAGCAATAAAATGTAAGCTACAATGACATAGTGACAGCTTGTGTCTTACAAAAAGCATATTAAAGTAGATTTTTTTTTGTTTTTTTCGAGATGAGAGTCTGGCTCTGTCATCAGGCTGGACAGCAATGATACCATCTGGGCTCACTGCAACCTCCATCACCAGGGTTCAAGTAATTCTCCAGTTTCAGTTCACCGAATACTGGGATAACAGGTGCCTGCCACCACACCCAGTTAATTTTTGTATTTTTAGTACAGATGTGGTTTCACCATGTTGGCCAGAATGATCTCAATCTCTTGACTAGTAATATGCCTGCCTCAGCCTCCCAAAGTGCTGGGATTACAGGCATGAGCCACCATGCCCAGGTATGAGCCACTATGTCCGGCCTAAAGTAAGAATATTTTTTTTTCTTTTTTTTTTTTTTTTGAATATTTTAAACAAAAATTAAATGGGAGAATATAGAAGTCCAAAGAGTGTAGCGCAATCCCCCAAACTCTCACGATCCAGATGGTCACTGGGCCATGGTGAGGTCTTGTGTCTTGGCCCTTCCAGATGTCCAAAACCCCTGCAACACAGACAGAGGTGTGAGGGTCACTGGGGGGCGCAGAGGAGGAGGGAGGAGGGGCTCCCTGGGGTGGGTGTGCAGGTCTCAGAGGGCTCCTCTGGCCCTGGAAGGTGACCTTGGGCCCCCGGTCTCCCCAGAGTCCGTCCACAGGGCTCTGAGGCCTGCGTGCTGCTCTCTGTGAGGGGGTTACCTGTGCACAGAGAGTGTCTATAAATGTCCTGCAGGAGGCACTGAGCCCAGGCACACACACAGGCACCTTCAGGGGGCTGGACCCCTGATACTGAAACAGATGCAGAGGGAGGGGGAGGCTCAAGGATCCACAGGCAGAGTCCCATGTCTCATGACACAGGGCGGGGTGGTGACCTGCCCCTCCCCCTGGACCCTCCGTGCCGTCCAGATGGAAGAACTGCATGTTAAATGCGTGCAGCTTCCTGGAGCACGTCACTGTTACTGCCTAAGAAGACTTGGTCCTTCCAACACCCCACCATCCCTGTCTGTGCATTTTCGTTTAGGAAATCATTAGGCTTTGGCAAACACACATTTCCCACTTAATACATTCCCGCATAAAAGGATTACAGAAAACACTACTATTTAAAGAATAAAAAACGGTGTGTGTGTATAATGTATAATATTATATATATATATATGTAAAAAACACACATTCATATGTATATGTTAATTTGGAATAGGAAAATACATTTAAAACAGTGGCTCCCTGAATCGTGCCCCTCAACTCCTCCCAACTGACCACAGCCCTGACTTGTCTTCAGGGGTTTCTTTGGTTGGCATCTGACAGACACAGAACTATCGATGCCCAAGCCAGTGCTCTCTACACATAGAAGCCTCCAACCTCATCTTGAGAAATGGGGCCAGGAGGCCACCCCAGGCCCCAGGGCTGCATGGAGGCTGAGGGGCCGCTGGGACTGGGCACACCCCAGGGGGTCCTGGATCCTGGTTTTTCCCCTGCTTGACGTGAGGACCTACTGAGTGCCTGTGGGTGCCCAGTGCTGGGCTGGGTGGGCTGCCTGCTGGCATGGCAAAGCCGGGGGGTGCCTCCCTCCCTCTCACACCTTTCCCAGGAGGCGTGAAACGTGGGGGTTCATGGTCAACCCCAATGTCTGCTCATGACAAACTGGTGATGCTCCCTATTGGCTTCAGGGGGCTGGGAGGGCAGGGCTGGGTCCCCTCAAATGAGCTTCAGTGGCACTGCAGACAAGAACACGGTGTGTGGCCTGCACGTGGGAGCCTGACCAGCGCCTCAGCCTCTCCCTCGTGACAGCAGCCTGTGGAGGGCTCAGCCCGGCAGGCTCACGGGCTGCTGTGGACAGGGTGTGCTCCCTGGAGGATGTTCTCTGGGCATCCTTCACTTGCCTGCAGGGATTTCCAGCATGACACACAAAGGTCACAACAGGGCAGGCAAGCCTCTTCAGCATCCTCGTCCTCCTTGAACTCGTCGGATGTCCTGATGGGACAGCAAGAGAGTGGGGCAGACACGGGGACACAGGCACCGTCTGCCTTCCCCTGGTCACGCCGCCCCGGCACACTCACATTTCTTCTGCCTGTTCCGGCTTTGTCTCTATTGCTTTTTCCACAGGTGCCTGGAGAGGACTTGCTGGCATCTGAGAGAAAGAAAACAACTGTGCATGTCCAGAGTCCCCAGTGCAGCTTCGGGGGGTGGTCCCCAGAGCAGACCCAGATGTCACTGGGAACCCCTCCAGTAGGGTGGGGCCCCAGCCCGGCTTCCTGCCTGGACCCTGTGGGGTCGCTCAACAGGATTCAGCGCTGCAGCCTGGGGGCCAGGAGTCGGGGCAAGGGCGAGACCGTGGGCGGGAGGGCTGCAGACGGACTTTACAGGCACTGAAGACCCAGAACATGGACTGCCACGATGAGACCAGGTCCCTCAGGAGGATGATAAGAGAGGAGAAGGGGGAGAGGGCCGGAGCAAGAGGAGCTCAGGAGTCAGGGGTGAGAGGGGAGGAAGGAGACAATTACATGCTGATGGCCGTCTGCACTCCTGGACTCTTCCACATCTGCTCCAGAAGCTTCAGGGTGTTGGGAGCAGCAGCCGTGATGGGGCGGCCATGGGAAGAAAAGGGGAGAGTGAGAGTCGAGCAGGCACTGGGGCCCTGCCGTCCTGAGGCTGCGGAGCCAACCCCACAGGCTCCAGTGTGCTCATCTCCAGAGCTTCTCCGCAGCCCGGGTCACTTCCTACAGCGAGGGAGGAGCCCCCGTCTCCCACACACTTCCCCAGCCCCCACATCCTGTAACTGTGCCCAGACAGGGAAGGCCAAGGCCGTGGCATCTCATTCCTCCAAGAGGCGGCCACCATCTCCAGGACGTCGTGCACAGCATGTGATTCCCTCCCTCCCTCCTCCTCCAGGGCCTGCCTCCGCTCTTCTGATGAATCCCGTGTCTTTTCTCCCTGTTGATCACCAATCCCGCTGCTCTCCAACAAAAAACACAGGAGGGAAGGGCAGGGCTGCACCGCCAGGCCCTCCATAAACCCGTGGGTCGCACCCTCGGTCGGCGGCACCTGCCGCAGGCCTGGGGCTGAGCGGGGCCTGTGGGACAGGTTGACAACCGATGTCACAGATTGAGTGACTGCTGTATGCCTGGGATGACCTTAGGGACCTGGAAAATACTGAACCCTCACAAGAATCCCACAAGCTTCTGAAAGCTTAGAAACGCTGTCACGGGACTCTAGGGAAAGCCCCTTGTCCCACTGCCTTAATCCTCAAGTGAGGCTGCGGTTGTCAGCACGTGAATGAACGGGCCCTGCCAGGTTTTGCCTGAGCTGTGGGAGGACTGGGCGGGAGGGCATCTGGCAGGCCTGAGACAGGGAGCAAGCTGGGCCTGACTGCAGCGTGGGGTGCAGGACAAGGCTGTCAGGCCACAGCGGAGAGTGTGACAAGACAAGTGACCCCGATGCCAGCTGCCCAGCAGCTCTGTCCTGGGCCCAGTGGATTCCAGGAACCAGGTTATAAGGAGAGTAAGAGCCACTGCCCACAGCAACACAGCAGCCACTTCACACACACACCCTAGGATTCCTGTTGGACACCAAGAGTCTTGGTGACAACTGGATACTGAATTCTCAAAACCAATTCAGCTTCCATTCCTAGCTCAAGGATTTGGGACTGGGTGAGAAGTGGAGGCCAGAGCCGTGCTCGAGCATGAGATTCCCACTTGGGTCTCTAGGACGGGGGCACACAGTAATCCCAGAGGAGGATTCTCTGCCTCAGGAGACCCAGGGAGTGCCCTGTGACCAGGAGCAGATGCTGGACAGGAAGGTGCTGCTGCAGGTCCCCAGAGTGCAGAGGGAGAGGGTGGACTCCTGCCACCTTCTGGCACACGCATGAAGGACTCTGTGTCCAGGGTCACAGAGCAGCTGTGAGGGGCTGTGTCCCACCTCACTCCCCGTACAGCACTCAATGCCACACCTGCATACTCATCTCTTGTTCTCCATTCACAAAGGACACTACTCGCTCCCCTCAACACACACACAAAACCCAGGGCTTTGGTGTTCACTGTGGCGGCACAGGCAGGAGAGATCTGGTCTTCTGGAAAAGGTCATCTTGCCCATGGAAACAAAACTCCTTCCATTTCTCATTAACATGCAGAAAGAACAAACCACACCCCTACACCTATTTCCTTTTATATTTACTGACTTTGCAGCTCCCAGCTGAGGTGCAAAAACCACAGGTGTAACCCAACTGTCCCCAAGAACCCTGTGCCCCAGCCCCACCTGGAGTGTCTCCGCTGCTGGCAGAGTCTTTGTCATCACTGGTTTCAGGACTGCTGTCCTCAGAGCTACCTACAGAGACACAAACATCAGAGAAGGGTGACTTCAGAGTGACTGGAACAGCACTCCTGCTCCACGCACAGCCACACTGGGTGACACCAGGTGCCCTGCTCCACCCTCTGTGATCTCAGACTCTCCCTGCGCTCTGTGGACTCAGCTGGGAGCCTTCAGATGAGACAGAAAACCTGAAAAAAATCCCCCTTCACCCATTCACCTCAACTGGCCCATTATGGCTGTCAGCTCCCCTCTGAGAACCCTGAATTTCCAACACAGATGCACGCGTGTTGAGTTAGGTGAGTGCAGTGGACAGAACGTGGGACAGGCTCATGACGGCTGGCCCGGAGAACGTTCTGACAGGACGGCACTGCTCTCTGCAGTGTGAGCATTGAAATACTGGGTACTTGAAGCATGGCTCTTGAGAGGAGGTTCTGAATTGTTTACTTTTATTTCTTGAAATTAATTTAAATTAAATATAAATAAGCACAGATGCCTGCCAGGTGCCTTTCCACCCAATTGTGCCACAGCTCAGGCAAAACCTGGCAGGGCCCCTTCATTCACGTGCTGACAACCGCAGCCTCACCTGCGGATTAAGGCAGTGGGGCAAGGGGCTTTCCCTAGGGTCCCGTTACAGGGCACATAGATGGGTCGTGGAGGGTCAGTTCTGAAGGCTTTAGTAAGAAAGGCTTGTGGAGGAGGGAACTGAAAACACTGAGGTGTCAGGACCACTCCAATGGCAGGAGGAAAGAGGCAGGCCTGCTACCAGATGAGACTTATTAGAAAAACGAGGTTTAGAAGCGGATTCCCAGTGAAAACAAATGAGTTCGGAGAGATAATGGAAACAGTTTTGTTCTGTTACTACCCAGTGAACGTTTGCCCAGGCGTTGGCAGGATTTCCTTTAGGTTAACCAAAGTGTCCTTAGCGTGGAATCAACTGCATTCTTTGGTAAGATTATGCTTTCCTTTTTTTTTTTTTTTTTTTTTTTTTTGAGACCCAGTCTGGGACTGCCGGCCAGCCTGGAGTGCAGTGGCCCAATCTTGGCTCACTACAACCTCCACCTCCCAGGTTCAAGCTATTCTCTTGCCTCAGCCTCCCAAGTAGTTGAGATTACAGGCACTCACCACCATGTGCAGCTAATTTTTGGTATTTTTTAGCGGAGACAGGTTTCACTATGTTAACCAGGATGCTCTCAAACCCCTAACCTCGTGATCCATCCGCCTGGTGCTCCCAATGTGCTGGGATTACAGGCATAAGCCACCATGCCGAGCCAAGATTGCACTTTCAGTGACAACTACCCCACACACACCCAGGCACACTGAGCACCACAGCATATGCATTTACACAGATGCACGCCAGCCCTGTGCACACAACTCCATCCCAACTACAGAACACAGAGCTGCTCCCAGGGACTGAAGAATGTGGCCATCGTCCCTTATCTCAAAACAATATTTCTCTCATTGACAAAAGGAAGCTCAATTCAGGCTTTCTGTCTACAAAAAAGCAAGTGAGACAGTACCACGTTCCTCATCATGTAAAATACTCATCCACACTGAGGAGGGTCCCCAATACGTACCGTTCTCCAAGACTCCTGAGGCCAACTGTAAGAAATGGAAACATATTGCTGTTAGCAACAGACCATGCTGGATCCTGTGTACACAGATGTCTTGTTCACTTACTGACATTAGAAAAGCAAATTGGAAAAAGGCAAAGTAACTCATAATGGAAACAGGACAAAAAACATCATGTGAAAAGCATAAGTCTTTCTTGGAGGATGTTTCCTCCAAGTTTATGTGGCTTGGCAGTTAAGTAATTTTGCTCCAAAAAGACAATCAAGCAACTGAGGAATAAAACAAGTGCCCCTCAGTGCATGGCTGGTGCTGCCATTTTCTCCTCCTGCCTTAAATCAAACCTCAGTGGAGAACAGACGCTCACTCAGAATTCTCCCCACCAAGGACACTGTATAAATCACCTATGATACATGGGGTCAGAGTCTCCTACCTTACTGAAATTCGAAAGGAGAAAGTTAAGAAACGTTTTCTCCAACCAAACCAGGTGGACTGACCTTCCATTGCGGTGGCTCCTCCTCCTCATCAAAGGAATGGTGCGGGCTGACTTCCACCACCGCATATTCTGCAGAAAGTAGGGGAACACAGAGTGACCGTCAGCAGGTGCAGGGGAGCAGCAGGGAAGAGGGGTTTTCTAGCCCCAGGTCACCTCATCAACGTGAAATAGCCCATCTCAAACAGGGCACCGCACCCAGGGCCGGCTGTGTGTCCCGGCAGCCTCCTCAGGGCTCCTGCCTCCTCATCTGACCTGAGCTCACTTGCCCTCCCTTCCTGAGTCCTTCCAAGCTCATTTCCTCCCTAGAATCCACGTCTGGTGCTTCTGTGTGTGTCAGTCATTCTGCGATATGTTATACTCGGTAAAAAGCAACCTTTCTTCTGAGATATCTCGTTCTAGCCAAAATATATGGAATATTCACTAATCTTTTGTGTTGAGGACAACACATTTTTGAAAATACTTAGTTATCCTCTCCTTTCAAGGTAGCCCCTATGCAGCAAGTGCGATCTGTCCTTGCACTCGACCTTCCCAACGCAATGTCTGCGTGTGTCGGGAGTCCTTGCTGCTCACACTGACACTGGCTCTGACACTGGAACAGCCCGTCATGGGGGCAGCAGGCGGGCACTGACCCTCTCCATCCCAGATGTGCCGGAGGTTCCCGCAGGGAAAGTGGGTGGCGGCCCAAAACCCAAGTGGTTCTTTGAGATCATAGTCAGTGCTGTGTCTTGACTGTGTTCACTACTAAACTAAAGCATTTTCCACTTATTCCTTTTATTTCTTCATTTGGCAGATAGCCAGTGTTACCGAAGCTGGAGTGGTGTGACATGATCTCTGCTCACTGGAACCTGCACCTCCAGGGATCAAGTGATCTTCCCCACTCTGTCATCCAGGTAGCTTGCACAACAGGTGTGCCACCACACCCAGGTACTTTTTGTATTTTTAATCGATATGAACTTTTACCACGTTGCCTAGGCTGATCTCCAACTCCTGGACTCAAGCAATGCACTGGCCTTGGCCTCTCAGAGTGCTAGGATTAGAGGCATGAGCCACGCACCCAGCGCACCTCAGCACGTCAAATGCTGGTGAAAATCCGGTTATAAAACACAATAGAGTACGTGCCTGATTATCTCTCTGCTTTAGACCACGAGCTGAGAAATGATGCCACCACTACCGCCAACCACCCGTGAGCTCGCTTCTCTGTGTTTCACATTAATAAATACACATAGAAAAGTCCAGTGTAAAATGAACCTCCTCATACTCTGCGTCAGGCAGCCCTTGAGACCTCCCTAAAATGACAGACAGTGTTTGAGACCTGTCAAGACTCTTATCCTTCCACATGCACAGATGCCAGAACTGCCTGGCATAATGACGAGTTATACCAGGGCCACCTGGTGAATGCACAATAGTAACCCACTGCATCAGTCCTCCTCCTGTTCCTGAGTTCAAATTTCTCTCTTCCATTTAGGAGATTGAGAGCCTGGGAAATCCATCTCTGCACCATCTCTATGTGAGGAGTGAGGATATTACATTTACCTTCAGGTACAGCTGAGGTGGAGGATGAATGGGTTAATTTACATGAAATGTGCAGTAGCGATTCAATGTTTTAGAAAGTTTTTCTGAATTTCTAGTTAAATGCACATACACTCCCAAAGACATTCCCAATCACTCCACACGGCCGTCTCCTCCATACCTCATGGCCCTCATGCACACCGCCCTATTCCATCTACATGGCGACTCTTCCTCCAGGGACCCCAGGGGATGGTCACAGTTCTTTACTGGATGGACTGAGGGTTTTTTAAACGAAACTGCCCCTATCTGCTTTCGGTCAAGAAGCTAAAACCAAAACAGCTGTCCAGCAAAAGCAGGAGAGTAAGTGCCACCTGTTGCCACACTGAAGATCTTTCCTTAGCCAAGGGGCGCTTCCAGAATACACACCTTTTTCCTTGGTGGGTTCCTCTGCCTGCATGGAGAGAAAGAAAAACACCGTGAGCTTCAGCCCATCCTGAGGCTTGAGTGTACAGGGCTTTTCTTCACTTGTTGACATTACAAGACCAGATGGGAAAGAGAGTTCAAGTCAAAGGAACGCAGAAGAACAGGACAGCTGACTCATGCTAAAGTCGGTCTTGCAGGATATTCCCTCTGAAGGTCCTGGGGCTTGGCAATGAAGTGATTTTGCCCCAAGCACAGAATCAAGCTGCTGGGGAGGAAGCTCACTGCCCCTCAGTGCGTGGCTGGTGCTGCCATTTTCTCCTCCTGCCTTAAATCAAGCCTCAGTGGGGAACAGACGCTCACTCAGAATTCTCCCGACCAAGAACACTGTATAAACCACCTATGATACATACAGTCAGATTCTCCTACCTTACTGAAATTCAAACGGATAAAGTTAAGAAACATTTTCTCCAAGCAAACCAGGTGGACTGACCTTCCACAGTGGTGGCTCCTCCTCTTCTGAGGATTCGTACGAGAACGGTTCCACCAGGGTATATTCTGTGGGAAGTAGGAGGACACAAAGTGACCGTCAGCAGGTGCAGGGGAGGAACAGGGAAAAGAGGTTTTCTAGCCCCAGGTCACCTCATCAACGTGAAATAGCCCATCTCAGACGGGGCACCGCACCCAGGGCCGGCTGTGTGTCCCGGCAGCCTCCTCAGGGCTCCTGCCTCCTCATCTGACCTGAGCTCACTTGCCCTCCCTTCCTGAGTCCTTCCAAGCTCATTTCCTCCCTAGAATCCACTTCTGGTGCTTCTGTGTGTATCAGTCATTCTGCGATATGTTATACTCGGTAAAAAACAACCTTTCTTCTGAGACATCTCATTCTAGCCAAAATATATGGTATATTCACTAATCTTTGGTGTTGAAGACAATAAAGCTTTGAAAATACTTAGTTATCCTCTCCTTTAAACGCAGCCCCTATTTAGCAAGTGCTGTCTGTCCTTGCACTCGACCTTCTCAACACAATGTCTGCGGGTGTCGGGAGTCCTTGCTGCTCACACTGACACTGGCTCTGACCCTGGAACAGCCCGTCATGGGGACAGCAGGCGGGCGCTGACCCTCTCCATCCCAGATGTGTGGGAGGTTCCCACAGGGAAGGTGGGTGGGAGCCCAACACCCAAGTGGTTTCTTGAGATCATAGTCAGTGCTGTGTCTCGACTGTGTTTACTACTAAACTAAAGTACTTTTCCACTTATACCTTTTTTTCTCTTTCGGCACATGGTCTCTGTTACCGAAGCTGCGGTGGTGTGACATGATCTCTGCTCACTGGAACCTGCACCTCCAGGGATCAAGTGATCTTCCCCACTCTGCCATCCAGGTAGCTGGCACAACAAGTGTGCCACCACACCCAGGTAACTTCTTGTATTTTTAGTCCATATGAACTTTCACCACATTGCCTAGGCTGATCTCCAACTTTTGGACTCAAGCAGTCCACTGTCTTCGGCCACTCAACATGATAGGATTATGGGCTTGAGCCATGCACCCGGCCCACCTGCGCATGTCGAATGCTTGTGAAAATCCGGTTATTAAACACAATAGAGTATGTGCCTGATTATTTCTCTACTTTGGACCAAGAGCTGAGAAATGCGGTCACCATGACCGGCAACCACCCGTGAGCTGGCTTCTCTGTGTTTCGCATTAACAAATGCACATAAAAAAATTCCAGCATAAAATGTACCTATTGATTCTCTGCGTCAGGCAGCCCTTGAGACCTCCCTAAAACGACAGACAGTGTCTGGGACCTCTCAAGACTCTTATCCTTCCACATGCACAAACATATGTCAGAACTGCCTGGCATAATGATGAGTTATACCAGGGCCGCCTGGTGAATGCACAATAGTAACCCACTGCATCAGTCCTCCTCCCGTTCCCAAGTTCACATTTTCCTCTTCCGTTTAGGAGATTGAGTGCCTGGGAAATCCCATCTCTGCACCATCTCTATGTGAGGAGTGAGGATATTACATTTACCTTCAGATTCAGCTGCGGTGGAGGATGAATGGGTTAATTTATGTGAAATGTGCAGTAGCGATCCAATGTTTTAGAAAGTTTTTCTGAATTTTCTGGGTAAATGCACATACATTCCCAAGGAAATTCCGAATCACTCCGCACGGCCATCTCCTCCACAACTCATCGCCCTCATGCACACCGCCCTATTCCATCTACATTGCAATGCTGCCTCCAGGGACTCCAGGGGATGGTCACGGTTCTTTACTGGATGAACTGAGCCTTTTTAAAACCAAACTGCCCGTATCTGCTTTCAGTCAAAAAGCTAAAACCAAAACGGCTGTCCAGCAAAAGCAGGAGAGTAAGTGCCACCTGTTGCCACACTGAAGATCTTTCCTTAGCCAAGGAGCCCTTCCACAATACACACCTTTTTCCTTGGTGGGTTCCTCTGCCTGCATGGAGAGAAAGAAAAACACCGTGAGCTTCAGCCCATTCTGAGGCTTGAGTGTACAGGGCTTTTCTTCACTTGTTGACATTACAAAACCAGATGGGAAAGAGTGTTCAAGTCAAAGGAACGCAGAAGAATAGGACAGTTGACTCATGCTAAAGTCGGTCTTGCAGGATATTCCCTCTGAAGGTCCTGGGGCTTGGCAATGAAGTGACTTTGCCCCAAGCACAAAATCAAGCTGCTGGGGAGGAAGCTCACTGCCCCTCAGTGCGTGGCTGGTGCTGCCATTTTCTCCTCCTGCCTTAAATCAAGCCTCAGTAGGGAACAGACGCTCACTCAGAATTCCCCCCACCAAGGACACTGGATAAACCACCTATGATACATACGGTCAGATTCTCTTACTTTACTAAAATTCAAAAGGAGAAAGTTAAGAAAGCTTTTCTCCAAGCAAACCAGGTGGACTGACCTTCGGCTGTGGTGGCTTCTCCTCTTCTGAGGATTCGTACGAGAACGGTTCCACCAGGGTACATTCTGTGGGAAGTAGGAGGACACAGAGTGACCGTCAGCAGGTGCAGGGGAGGAACAGGGAGAAGAGGTTTTCTAGCCCCAGGTCACCTCATCAACGTTAAATAGCCCATATAAAACAGGGCACCCCACCCAGGGCCGGCTGTGTGTCCCGGCAGCCTCCTCAGGGCTCCTGCCTCCTCATCTGACCTGAGCTCACTTGCCCTCCCTTCCTGAGTCCTTCCAAGCTCATTTCCTCCCTAGAATCCACGTCGGGTGCTTCTGTGTGTATCAGTCATTCTGCGATATGTTATACTTGGTAAAAAACAACCTTTCTTCTGAGACATCTCATTCTAGCCAAAATATACGGAATATTCACTAATCTTTGGTGTTGAAGACAATAAAGCTTTGAAAATACTTAGTCATCCTCTCCTTTAAACGCAGCCCCTATTTAGCAAGTGCTGTCTGTCCTTGCACTCGACCTTCTCAACACAATGTCTGCGTGTGTCGGGAGTCCTTGCTGCTCACACTGACACTGGTTCTGACCCTGGAACAGCCCGTCATGGGGGCAGCAGGCGGGCACTGACCCTCTCCATCCCAGATGTGCCGGAGGTTCCCACAAGGAAGGTGGGTGGGAGCCCAACACCCAAGTGGTTCCTTGAGATCATAGTCAGCGCTGTGTTTGACTGTGTTTACTACTCAACTAAAGCATTTTTCCACTTATTCCTTTTTTTCTCTTTTGGCACATGGTCTCTGTTACCGAAGCTGCGGTGGTGTGACATGATCTCTGCTCACTGGAACCTGCACCTCCAGGGATCAAGTGATCTTCCCCACTCTGCCATCCAGGCAGCTGGCACAACAGGTGTGCCACCACACCCAGGTACCTTCTTGTATTTTTAGTCCATATGAACTTTTACCACATTGCCTAGGCTGATCTCCAACTTTTGGACTCAAGCAGTCCACTGTCTTCGGCCACTCAACATGATAGGATTACGGGCATGAGCCATGCACCCAGCCCACCTGTGCATGTCAAATGCTAGTGAAAATAAGGTTAGTAAACACAATAGAGTATGTCCCTGATTATTTCTCTACTTTAGACCAAGAACTGAGAAATGAGGTCACCATGACCGGCAACCACCCGTGAGCTCGCTTCTCTGGGTTTCGCATTAATAAATGCACATAAAAAAATTCCAGCGTAAAATGTACCTATTGATTCTCTGCGTCAGGCAGCCCTTAAGACCTCCCTAAAATGACAGAGAGTGTTTGGGACATCTCAAGACTCTTATCCTTCCACATGCAAAAACAGATGCCAGAACTGCCTGGCATAATGACGAGTTATACCAGGGCCGCCTGGTGAATGCACAATAGTAACCCACTGCATCAGTCCTCCTCCCGTTCCTGAGTTCACATTTCCCTCTTCCGTTTAGGAGATTGAGAGCCTGGGAAATCTCATCTCTGTACCATCTCTATGTGAGGAGTGAGGATATTACATTTACCTTCAGATTCAGCTGCAGTGGAGGATGAATGGGTTAATTTATGTGAAATGTGCAGTAGTGATTCAATGTTTTAGAAAGTTTTTCTGAATTTTCTAGTTAAATGCACATACATTCCCAAAGACATTCCCAATCACTCCACATGGCCGTCTCCTCCATACCTCATCGCCCTCATGCACACCACCCTATTCCATCTACCTGGCAATTCTGCCTCCAGGGACCCCAGGGGATGGTCACGGTTCTTTACTGGATGGACTGAGCCTTTTTAAAACCAAACTGCCCCTATCTGCTTTCGGTCAAAAAGCTAAAACCAAAACAGCTGTCCAGCAAAAGCAGGAGAGTAAGTACCACCTGTTGCCACACTGAAGATCTTTCCTTAGCCAAGGGGCGCTTCCAGAATACACACCTTTTTCCTTGGTGGGTTCCTCTGCCTGCATGGAGAGAAAGAAAAACACCGTGAGCTTCAGCCCATCCTGAGGCTTGAGTGTACAGGGCTTTTCTTCACTTGTTGACATTACAAGACCAGATGGGAAAGAGAGTTCAAGTCAAAGGAATGCAGAAGAACAGGACAGCTGACTCATGCTAAAGTCGGTCTTGCAGGATATTCCCTCTGAAGGTCCTGGGGCTTGGCAGTGACGTGATTTTGCCCGAAACACAGAATCAAGCTGCTGGGGAGGAAGCTCACTGCCCCTCAGTGCGTGGCTGGTGCTGCCATTTTCTCCTTCTGCCTTAAATCAAGCCTCAGTGAGGAACAGACGCTCACTCAGAATTCTCCCCACCAAGGACACTGTATAAACCACCTATGATACATACAGTCAGATTCTCCTACCTTACTGAAATTCAAAAGGATAAAGTTAAGAAACATTTCCTCCAAGCAAACCAGGTGGACTGACCTTCCGCTGTGGTGGCTTCTCGTCATCTGAGGATTCGTATGAGAACGGTTCCACCAGGGTATATTCTGTGGGAAGTAGGAGGACACGGAGTGACCGTCAGCAGGTGCAGGGGAGGAGCAGGGAAGAGACATTTTCTAACCCCAGGTCACCTCATCAACGTGAAATAATCCATCACAAAGTGGGTACAACTTAGGGCCGGCTGTGTGTCCCGGCAGCCTCCTCAGGGCTCCTGCCTCCTCATCTGACCTGAGCTCACTTGCCCTCCCTTCCTGAGTCCCTCCAAGCTCATTTCCTCCCTAGAATCCACGTCGGGTGCTTCTGTGTGCATCAGTCATTCTGCGATATGTTATACTTGGTAAAAAAAAAAAAAACCTTTCTTCTGCGACGTCTCATTCTAGCCAAAATATATGGTATATTTACTGATCTTTGGTGTTGAAGACAATAAAGCTTTGAAAATACTTAGTTATCCTCTCCTTTAAACGCAGCCCCTATTTAGCAAGTGCTGTCTGTCCTTGCACTCGACCTTCTCAACACAATGTCTGCGGGTGTCGGGAGTCCTTGCTGCTCACAGTGACACTGGCTGACACTGGAACAGCCCGTCATGGGGGCAGCAGGCGGGCACTGACCCTCTCCATCCCCGATGTGCCGGAGGTTCCCACAAGGAAGGTGGGTGGGAGCCCAACACCCAAGTGGTTCCTTGAGATCATAGTCAGCGCTGTGTTTGACTGTGTTTACTACTCAACTAAAGCATTTTTCCACTTATTCCTTTTTTTCTCTTTTGGCACATGGTCTCTGTTACCGAAGCTGCGGTGGTGTGACATGATCTCTGCTCACTGGAACCTGCACCTCCAGGGATCAAGTGATCTTCCCCACTCTGCCATCCAGGCAGCTGGCACAACAGGTGTGCCACCACACCCAGGTACCTTCTTGTATTTTTAGTCCATATGAACTTTCACCACATTGCCTAGGCTGATCTCCAACTTTTGGACTCAAGCAGTCCACTGTCTTGGGCCACTCAACATGATAGGATTACGGGCATGAGCCATGCACCCAGCCCACCTGCGCATGTCGAATGCTTTTGGAAATCAGGTTAGTAAACACAAGAGAGTATGTCCCTGATTATTTCTCTACTTTAGACCAAGAGCTGAGAAATGAGGCCACCATGACCGGCAACCACCCGTGAGCTGGCTTCTCTGTGTTTCGCATTAATAAATGCACATAGAAAATTCCAGCGTAAAATGTACCTATTGATTCTCTGCGTCAGGCAGCCCTTAAGAGCTCTCTAAAGTAACAGACAGTGTTTGGGAACTCTCAAGACTCTTATCCTTCCACATGCACATACAGATGCCAGAACTGCCTGGCATAATGACGAGTTATACCAGGGCCACCTGGTGAATGCACAATAGTAACCCACTGCATCAGTCCTCCTCCTGTTCCTGAGTTCACATTTCCCTCTTCCGTTTGGGTGATTGAGAGCCTGGGAAATCCATCTCTGCACCATTTCTATCTGAGGAGTGAGGATATAACATTTACCTTCAGGTACAGCTGAGGTGGAGGATGAATGGGTTAATTTATGTGAAATGTGCAGTAGGGATCCAATGTTTTAGAAAGTTTTTCTGAATTTTCTAGTTAAATGCACATACACTCCGAAAGACATTGCCAATCACTCTGCACGGCCGTCTCCTCCACAACTCATCGCCCTCATGCACACCACCCTATTCCATCTACATGGCAATTCTGCCTCCACGGACCCCAGGGTATGGCCACAGTTCTTTAATGGATGGACTGAGCCTTTTTAAAACCAAACGGCCCCTATCTGCTTTAGGTCAAGAAGCAAAAACCAAAACAGCTGTCCAGCAAAAGCAGGAGAGTAAGTACCACCTGTTGCCACACTGAAGATCTTTCCTTAGCCAAGGGGCGCTTCCACAATACACACCTTTTTCCTTGGTGGGTTCCTCTGCCTGCATGGAGAGAAAGAAAAACACCGTGAGCTTCAGCCCATCCTGAGGCTTGAGTGTACAGGGCTTTTCTTCACTTGTTGACATTACAAGACCAGATAGGAAAGAGAGTTCAAGTCAAAGGAACGCAGAAGAACAGGACAGCTGACTCATGCTAAAGTCGGTCTTGCAGGATATTCCCTCTGAAGGTCCTGGGGCTTGGCAGTGAAGTGATTTTGCCCCAATCACAGAATCAAGCTGCTGGGGAGGAAGCTCACTGCCCCTCAGTGCGTGGCTGGTGCTGCCATTTTCTCCTCCTGCCTTAAATCAAGCCTCAGTGGGGAACAGACGCTCACTCAGAATTCTCCCCACCAAGGACACTGTATAAACCACCTATGATACATACGGTCAGATTCTCCTACCTTACTGAAATTCAAAAGGAGAAAGTTAAGAAACATTTTCTCCAAGCAAACCAGGTGGACTGACCTTCCGCTGTGGTGGCTTCTCGTCATCTGAGGATTCGTATGAGAACGGTTCCACCAGGGTACATTCTGTGGGAAGTAGGAGGACACAGAGTGACCGTCAGCAGGTGCAGGGGAGGAGCAGGGAAGAGACATTTTCTAACCCCAGGTCACCTTATCAACGTGAAATAATCCATCACAAAGTGGGTACAACTCAGGGCCGGCTGTGTGTCCCGGCAGCCTCCTCAGGGCTCCTGCCTCCTCATCTGACCTGAGCTCACTTGCCCTCCCTTCCTGAGTCCTTCCAAGCTCATTTCCTCCCTAGAATCCACGTCGGGTGCTTCTGTGTGCATCAGTCATTCTGCGATATGTTATACTTGGTAAAAAGCAAACTTTCCTCTGAGACATCTCATTCTAGCCAAAATATACGGAATATTCAGCAATCTTTTGTGTTGAAGACAATACATGTTTAAAAATACTTAGCTATCCTCTTTCTAAAATGCAGCCCCTATGTAGAAAGGGCGATCTTGCTAAATATCTTTGCATGTCCTTGCACTTGATCTTCTCAACGCAATGTCTGCGGGTGTCAGGAGTCCTTGCTGCTCACACACACACTGGCTCTGACACTGGAACAGCCCGTCATGGGGGCAGCAGGCGGGCGCTGACCCTCTCCTTCCCAGCTGTGCGGGAGGTTCCTGCAGGGAAGGTGGGTGGGAACCCAACACCCGAATGGTTCCTTCAGATCGTAGTCAGCGCTGTGTTTGACTGTGTTTACTACTAAACTAAAGCACTTTCCCACTTATTCCTTTTTTTTTTTCATTTGGCAGATGGCCTTTGTTATCCAAGCTGGAGTGGCGTGACATGATCTCTGCTCACTGGAACCTGCACCTCCAGGATCCAGTGATCTTCCCCACTCTGCCATCCAGGTGCCCCAACAGGTGTGCCACCACACCCAGGTACTTTTTGTATTTTTAGTCGATATGAACTTTCACCACGTTGCCTAGGCTGATCTCCAACTCCTGGACTCAAGCAATCCACTGGCCTTGGCCTCTCAAAGTGCTAGGATTAGAAGCATGAGCCACGCACCCAGCCCACCTGAGCATGTTGAATGCTTGTAAAAATCCAGTTATTAAACAAAATAGAGTATGTCCCTGATTATTTCTCTGCTTTAGAAGAGCGGAAAAATGATGCCACCACTACCGCCAACCACCCGTGAGCTCGCTTCTCTGTGTTTCCCATTAATAAATGCACGTAGAAAAGTCCAGCGTATAATGAACCTCCTCATACTCTGCGTCAGGCAGCCCTTGAGACCTCCCTAAAATGACAGACAGTGTTTGGGAACTCTCAAGACTCTTATCCTTCCACATGCACAAACAGATGCCAGAACTGCCTGGCATAATATGGAGTTATACCAGGGCCACCTGGTGAATGCACAATAGTAACCCACTGCATCAGTCCTCCTCCCGTTCCCGAGTTCACATTTCCCTCTTCCGTTTAGGAGATTGAGAGCCTGGGAAATCCATCTCTGCACCATCTCTATGTGAGGAGTGAGGATATAACATTTACCTTCAGGTTCAGCTGTGGTGGAGGATGAATGGGTTAATTTAGGTGAAATGTGCAGTAGCGATTCAATGTCTTAGAAAGTTTTCGGCATTTTCTGGGTCAATGCACATACACTACCAAGGACATTCCCAATCACTCCACATGGCCGTCTCCTCCATACCTCATGGCCCTGATGCACACCACCCTACTCCATCTACATGGAAATTCTGCCTCCAGGGAGTCGAGGGGATGTTCACGGTTCTTTACCGGTTGGACTGAAGGTTTTTTATACCAAACTGCCCCTATCTGCTTTCTGTCAGGAAGCTCAAACCGGAGCGGCCCTCCAGCCATAGCAGAAGAGTAAGTGGCACCTGTTGCCACACTGAAGATCTTTCCCTAGCCATAGAGCACTTCCAAATACACACCTTTTTCCTTGGTGGGTTTCTCTGCCTGCATCGAGAGAAAGAAAAACACCGTGAGCTTCAGACCATCCTGAGGCCTGAGTTTACAAGTCTTTTTTTCACTTGTTGACATTAGAAGAGCAGATGGGAAAGAGAGTTCAAGTCAAAGGAACACAGAAGAGCAGGACAGCTGACTCATGCAGGATATTCCCTCTGAAGGTCCTGGGGCTTGGCAATGAAGTGATTTTGCCCCAAGCACAGAATCAAGCTGCTGGGGAGGAAGCTCACTGCCCCTCAGTGCGTGGCTGGTGCTGCCATTTTCTCCTCCTGCCTTAAGTCAAGCCTCAGTGGGGAACAGACGCTCCCTCAGAATTTTCCCCACCAAGGACACTGTATAAATCACCCATGATACATGGGGTCAGATTCTCCTACCTTCCTGAATTCAAAATGAGAAAGTTAACAAATCTTTTCACCAACCAAACCAGGTGGACTGACCTTCCGCTGTGGTGGCTTCTCATCATCTGTGGATTGGTACGAGAACGGTTCCACCAGCGTATATTCTGTGGGAAGTAGGAGGACACAGAGTGACCGTCAGCAGGTGCAGGGGAGGAGCAGGGAAGAGAGGTTTTCTAGCCCCAGGTCACCTCACAACGTGAAATAGCCCATCTCAAACAGGGCACCCCACCCAGGGCCGGCTGTGTGTCCCGGCAGCCTCCTCAGGGCTCCTGCCTCCTCACCTGACCTGAGCTCACTTGCCCTCCCTTCCTGAGTCCTTCCAAGCTCATTTCCTCCCTAGAATCCACGTCTGGTGCTTCTGTGTGTATCAGTCATTCTGCGATATGTTATACTTGGTAAAAAGCAACCTTTCTTCTGAGACATCACATTCTAGCCAAAATATACGGTATATTCACTAATGTTTTGTGTTGAGGACAACACATTTTTGAAAATACTTAGTTATCCTTTTTTTTAAACGTAGCTTCTGTGTAGCAAGTGCTGTCTGTCCTTGCACTCCACCTTCTCGATGCAATGTCTGCGGGTGTCGGGAGTCCTTGCTGCTCACACGCACACTGGCTCTGACCCTGGAACAGCCCGTCATGGGGACAGCAGGCGGGGCGCTGACCCTCTCCATCCCAGATGTGCTGGAGGTTCCCACAGAGAAGGTGGGTGGGAGCCCAACACACGAGTGGTTCCTTGGGATCATTGTCAGCGCTGTGTTTGACTGTGTTTACTACTAAACTAAAGCATTTTCCCACTTATTCCATTTTTTTTTTTTTTTCATTTGGCAGATGGCCTGTATTACCCAAGCTGGAGAGGTGTGATATGATCTCTGCTGAGTGGAACCCGCACCTACCATGATCAAGTGTTCTTCCCTACTCTGCCATCCAGGTACCTGGCACAACAGGTGAGCCACCACACCCAGGTACTTCTTGTATTTTTAGTCGATATGAACTTTCACCACGTTGCCTAGGCTGATCTCCAACTCCTGGACTCAAGCAAACCACTACCTTGGCCTCTCAAAGTGCTAGGATTACAGGCATGAGCCACGTACCCGGCCCGCCTGAGCATGTCAAATGCTGGTGAAAATCCGGTTATTAAAAACAACAGAGTATGTGCCTGATTATTTCTCTGCTTTAAACCACGAGCTGACAAATGAGGCCTCCACTACCGCCAACCACCCATCAGCTCGCTTCTCTGTGTTTCACATTAATAAATACACATAAAAAACTCCAGTGTAAAATGTACCTGCTGATACTCTGAGTCAGGCAGCCCTTAAGACCTCCCTAAAGTGACAGACAGTGTTTGGGACCTGTCAAGACTCTTATCCTTCCACATGCACAAACAGATGCCAGAACTGCCTGGCATAATGATGAGTTATACTAAGGCCGCCTGGTGAATGCACAATAGTAACCCACTGCATCAGTCCTCCTCCCGTTCCTGAGTTCACATTTCCTCTTCTATTTCAGAGACTGAGAGCCTGGGAAATCCATCTCTGCACCATTTCTATGTGAGGAGTGAGGATATAACATTTACCTTGAGGTTCAGTTGCGGTGGAGGATGAATGGGTTTATTTAGGTGAAATGTGCAGTAGCAATTCAATGTTTTAGAAAGTTTTTCTGCATTTTCTGGGTAAATGCACATACACTCCCAAAGACATTCCCAATCACTCCGCACGGCCGTCTCCTCCATACCTCATCGCCCTCATGCACACCACCCTATTCCATCTACATTGCAATGCTGCCTCCAGGGACTCAGGGGGATGGTCACGGTTCTTTACTGCATGGACTGAGTGTTTTTTAAGCCAAAACTGTCTGTATTTCCTTCTGTCGGGAAGCTCAATCCAAAGCGGCCCTCCAGCTATAGCAGGAGAGTAAGTGGCACCTGTTGCCACACCAAAGATCTTTCCTTAGCCAAGGGGCGCTTCCAGAATACACACCTTTTTCCTTGGTGGGTTTCTCTGCCTGCATGGAGCGAAAGAAAAACACTGTGAGATTCAGACCATCTTGAGGCTTGAGTGTACAGGGCTTTTCTTCACTTGTTGACATTACAAAGACCAGATGGGAAAGAGTGTTCAAGACAAAGGAACACAGGAGAACAGGACAGCTGACTCATGCTAAAGTCGGTCTTGCAGGATATTCCTTCTGAAGGTCCTGGGGCTTGGCAATGAAGTGATTTTGCCCCAAGCACAGAATCAAGCTGCTGGGGAGGAAGCTCACTGCCCCTCAGTGCATGGCTGGTGCTGCCATTTTCTCCTCCTGCCTTAAATCAAACCTCAGTGGGGAACAGAGTCTCACTCAGAATTCCCCCCACCAAGGACACTGGATAAATCACCTATGATATGTAAGGTCAGATTCTCCTATCTTACTGAAATTTAAAAGGAGAAAGTTAAGAAAGTTTTTCTCCAAGCAAACCAGGTGGACTGACCTTCCGCTGTGGTGGCTTCTCATCATCTGAGGATTCGTACGAGAACGGTTCCACCAGGGTATATTCTGTGGGAAGTAGGAGGACACAGAGTGACCGTCAGCAGGTGCAGGGGAGGAGCAGGGAAGAAAGGTTTTCTAGCCCCAGGTCACCTCTTCAACGTGAAATAGCCCATCTCAAACAGGGCACCCCACCCAGGGCCGGCTGTGTGTCCCGGCTGTGTGTCCCGGCAGCCTCCTCAGGGCTCCTGCCTCCTCATCTGACCTGAGCTCACTCGCCCTCCCTTCCTGAGTCCTTCCAAGCTCATTTCCTCCCTAGAATCCACGTCTGGTGCTTCTGTGTGCATCAGTCATTCTGCGATATGTTATACTTGGTAAAAAGCAAACTTTACTCTGAGACATCTCATTCTAGCCAAAATATAGAATATATTCACCAATCTTTCCTGTTGAAGACAATAAAACTTGGAAAATACTTAGTTAACCTCTCCTTTAAATCTAGCCCTTATTTAGCAAGCGCTATCTCTCCATACATTCGACCTCAACACAATGTCTGCGAGTGTCGGGAGTCCTTGCTGCTCACACGCACACTGCCTCTGACACTGGAACAGCCCGTTATGGGGGCAGCAGGCGGGGCGCTGACCCTCTCCATCCCAGATGTGCTGGAGGTTCCTGCAGAGAAGGTGGGTGGGAGCCCACCACCCAAGTGGTTCCTTGAGATCATAGTCAGTGCTGTCTCGACTGTGTTTACTACTAAACTAAAGTACTTTTCAACTTACTCCTTTTTTTTTTTTTCTTGTGGCAGTTGGTCTCTGTTACCAACGCTGGAGTGGTGTGACATGGTCTCTGCTCACTGGAACCTGCAACTCCAGGGATCAAGTGATCTTCCCCACTCTGTCATCCAGGTAGCTGGCACAACAGGTGTGCCACCACACCCAGGTACTTTTTGTATTTTTAGTCGACATGAACTTTCACCACATTGCCTAGGCTGATCTCCAACTCCTTGGCTCAAACAATCCACTTGCCTTCGCCTCTCAAAGTGCTAGGATTACCGGCATGAGCCATGCATCCGGCCCACCTGAGCATGTCAAAAGCTTGTGAAAATCGGGTTATTAAACACAAAAGAATATGTCCCTGATTATTTCTCTGCTTCAGACCACGAGCAGAGAAATGATGCCACCACTACCGCCAACCACCCGTCAGCTCACTTCTCTGTTTCACATTAATAAATACACATAGAAAAATCCAGTGTAGAATGAACCTCCTCATACTCTGCATCAGGCAGCCCTTGAGACCTCTCTAAAATGACAGACAGTGTTTGGGACCTGTCAAGACTCTTATCCTTCCATTTCACAAACAGATGCCAAAGCTGCCTAGCATAATGACGAGTTATACCAGGGCCGCCTGGTGAATGCATAATAGTAACCCACTGCATCAGTCCTCCTCCCGTTTTCGAGTTCACATTTCCCTCTTCCGTATGAGATTGAGAGCCTGGGAAATCCATCTCTGCACCATTTCTATGTGAGGAGTGAGGATATAATATTTACCTTCAGGTTCAGTTGCGGTGGAGGATGAATGGGTTTATTTAGGTGAAATGTGCAGTAGCAATTCAATGTTTTAGAAAGTTTTTCTGCATTTTCTGGGTAAATGCACATACACTCCCAAAGACATTCCCAATCACTCCGCACGGCCGTCTCCTCCATACCTCATCGCCCTAATGCACACCGCCCTATTCCATCCACATGGCAATTCTGCCTCCAGGGACCCGAGGGGATGGTCACCGTTCCTTAGTGGATGGACTGTATGTTTTATATACCAAACTGCCCCTATTTCCTTTCTGTCAGGAAGTTCAAACCAGAGCAGCCCTCCAGCAAAAGCAGGAGAGTAGGTGCCACCTGTTGCCACACTGAAGATCTGTCCTTAGCCAAGGGGCGCTTCAGGAATACACACCTTTTTCATTGGCGGGTTTCTCTGCCTGAATGGAGAGAAAGAAAAACACTGTGAGCTTCAGACCATCCTGAGGCTTGAGTGCACACAGCATTTCTTCACTTCTTGACATTAGAACAGCAGATGGGAAAGACTGTTCAAGTCAAAGGAACGCAGAAGAAGAACAGGACAGCTGACTCATGCTAAAGTCGGTCTTGCAGGATATTCCCTCTGAAGGTCCTGGGCTTGGCAATGAAGTGATTTTGCCCCAAGCACAGAATCAAGCTGCTGGGGAGGAAGCTCACTGCCCCTCAGTGCGTGGCTGGTGCTGCCATTTTCTCCTCCTGCCTTAAATCAAGCCTCAGTGGGGAACAGACGCTCACTCAGAATTCTCTCCACCAAGGACACTGTATAAACCACCTATGACACATAGAGTCAGATTCTCCTACCTTACTGAAATTCAAAAGGAGAAAGTTAAGAAACATTTTCTCCAAGCAAACCAGGTGGACTGACCTTCCGCTGTGGTGGCTTCTCGTCATCTGAGGATTCGTATGAGAACGGTTCCACCAGGGTATATTCTGCGGGAAGTAGGAGGACACAGAGTGACCGTCAGCAGGTGCAGGGGAGGAGCAGGGAAGAGACATTTTCTAACCCCAGGTCACCTCATCAACGTGAAATAATCCATCACAAAGTGGGTACAACTTAGGGCCGGCTGTGTGTCCCGGCAGCCTCCTCAGGGCTCCTGCCTCCTCATCTGACCTGAGCTCACTTGCCCTCCCTTCCTGAGTCCTTCCAAGCTCATTTCCTCCCTAGAATCCACGTCTGGTGCTTCTGTGTGCATCAGTCATTCTGCGATATGTTTTACTTGGTAAAAAGCAACCTTTCTTCTGAGACATCACATTCTAGCCAAAATATATGGAATATTCACTAATCTTTGGTGCTAAGGACAATACATTTTTGAAAATACCTAGTTATCCTGTTTTTTAAACATAGCTTCTGTGTAGCAAGTGCTGTCTGTCTTTGCACCCCACCTTCTCGATGCAATGTCTGCGAGTGTCAGGAGTTTGTTGCTGCTCACACGCACACTGGCTCTGACCCTGGAACAGCCCGTCATGGGGACAGCAGGTGGGCGCTGACCCTCTCCATCCCAGATGTGCTGGAGGTTCCCACAGAGAAGGTGGGTGGGAGCCCAACACCCAAGTGGTTCCTTGAGATCATAGTCAGCTCTGTGTTTGACTGTGTTTACTATAAACTAGAGCATTTTTCCACTTATTCCTTTTTTCCCTTTGGCAAATGGTCCCTGTTACCCAAACTGGAGTGGTGTGACCCGATCTCTGCTCACTGGAAACTGCACCTCCAGGGATCAAGTGATCTTCCCCACTCTGTCATCCAGGTAGCTGGCACAACAGGTGAGCCACCACACCCAGGTACTTTTTGTATTTTTAGTCGATATGAACTTTCACCACGTTGCCTAAGCTAATCTCAAACTCTTGGACTCAAGCAAACCACTCACCTTGGCCTCTCAAAGTGCTAGGATTACAGGCATGAGCCACGTACCCGGCCCGCCTGAGCATGTCAAATGCTGGTGAAAATCTGATTATTAAACACAATAGAGTATGTCCCTGATTATTTCTCTGCTTTAGACCACGAGCTGAGAAATGATGCCACCACTACCGCCAACCACCCGTCAGCTCGCTTCTCTGTGTTTCACATTAATAAATACACATAGAAAACTCCAGTGTAAAATGTACCTACCGATACTCTGAGTCAGGCAGCCCTTAAGACCTCCCTAAAATGACAGACAGTGTTTGGGACCTGTCAAGACTCTTATCCTTCCACATGCACAAACAGATGCCATAGCTGCCTGGCATAATGACGAGTTATACCAGGGCCGCCTGGTGAATGCACAATAGCAACCCACTGCATCAACCCCCCTCCCGTTCCTGAGTTCACATCTGACTCTTCCATTTAGGAGATTGAGAGCCTGGGAAATCCATCTCTGCACCATCTCTATGTGAGGAGTAAGGATATAACATTTACCTTCAGGTACAGCTGAGGTGGAGGATGAATGGGTTAATTTATGTGAAATGTGCAGTAGCGATCCAATGTTTTAGAAAGTTTTTTTGAATTTTCTGGGTAAATGCACATACACTCCCAAAGACATTCCCAATCATTCCACATAGCTGTCTCCTCCATACCTCATTGTCCTGATGCACACCACCCTATTCCATCTACCTGGCAATTCTGACTCCAGGGACTCAAGGTGATGGTCACGGTTCTTTACTGGATGGACTGAGGGTTTTTTAAACCAAACTGCCCCTATCTGCTTTCTGTCAGAAAGCTCAAACCAAAGCGGCCCTCCAGGAAGAGCAGGAAAGTGCCACTTATTGCCACACTGAAGATCTTTCCCTAGCCATACAGCGCTTCCAGAATACACACCTTTTTCCTTGGTGGGTTCCTCTGCCTGCATGGAGAGAAAGAAAAACACCGTGAGCTTCAGATCATCCTGAGGCTTGAGTATACACAGGATTTCTTCACTTGTTGACATTAGAAGAGCAAATGGGAAAGAGTGTTCAAGTCAAAGGAACACAGAACAGGACAGCTGACTCATGCTAAAGTCGGTCTTGCAGGATATTCCCTCTGAAGGTCCTGGGCTTGGCAATAAAGTGATTTTGCCCCAAGCACAGAATCAAGCTGCTGGGGAGGAAGCTCACTGCCCCTCAGTGTGTGGCTGGTGCTGCCATTTTCTCCTTCTGCCTTAAATCAAGCCTCAGTGGGGAACAGACGCTCACTCAGAATTCTCCCCACCAAGGACACTGGATAAACCACCTATGATACATACAGTCAGATTCTCCTACCTTACTGAAATTCAAAAGGAGAAAGTTAAGAAACATTTTCTCCAAGCAAACCAGGTGGACTGACCTTCCGCTGTGGTGGCTTCTCGTCATCTGAGGATTCGTATGAGAACGGTTCCACCAGGGTATATTCTGTGGGAAGTAGGAGGACACAGAGTGACCGTCAGCAGGTGCAGGGGAGGAGCAGGGAAGAGACATTTTCTAGCCCCAGGTCACCTCATCAACGTGAAATAATCCATCACAAAGTGGGTACAACTTAGGGCCGGCTGTGTGTCCCGGCAGCCTCCTCAGGGCTCCTGCCTCCTCATCTGACCTGAGCTCACTTGCCCTCCCTTCCTGAGTCCTTCCAAGCTCATTTCCTCCCTAGAATCCACGTCTGGTGCTTCTGTGTGCATCAGTCATTCTGCGATATGTTTTACTTGGTAAAAAGCAACCTTTCTTCTGAGACATCACATTCTAGCCAAAATATATGGAATATTCACTAATCTTTGGTGCTAAGGACAATACATTTTTGAAAATACCTAGTTATCCTGTTTTTTAAACATAGCTTCTGTGTAGCAAGTGCTGTCTGTCTTTGCACCCCACCTTCTCGATGCAATGTCTGCGAGTGTCAGGAGTTTGTTGCTGCTCACACGCACACTGGCTCTGACCCTGGAACAGCCCGTCATGGGGACAGCAGGTGGGCGCTGACCCTCTCCATCCCAGATGTGCTGGAGGTTCCCACAGAGAAGGTGGGTGGGAGCCCAACACCCAAGTGGTTCCTTGAGATCATAGTCAGCTCTGTGTTTGACTGTGTTTACTATAAACTAGAGCATTTTTCCACTTATTCCTTTTTTCCCTTTGGCAAATGGTCCCTGTTACCCAAACTGGAGTGGTGTGACCCGATCTCTGCTCACTGGAAACTGCACCTCCAGGGATCAAGTGATCTTCCCCACTCTGTCATCCAGGTAGCTGGCACAACAGGTAAGCCACCACACCCAGGTACTTTTTGTATTTTTAGTCGATATGAACTTTCACCACGTTGCCTAAGCTAATCTCAAACTCTTGGACTCAAGCAAACCACTCACCTTGGCCTCTCAAAGTGCTAGGATTACAGGCATGAGCCACGTACCCGGCCCGCCTGAGCATGTCAAATGCTGGTGAAAATCTGATTATTAAACACAATAGAGTATGTCCCTGATTATTTCTCTGCTTTAGACCACGAGCTGAGAAATGATGCCACCACTACCGCCAACCACCCGTCAGCTCGCTTCTCTGTGTTTCACATTAATAAATACACATAGAAAACTCCAGTGTAAAATGTACCTACCGATACTCTGAGTCAGGCAGCCCTTAAGACCTCCCTAAAATGACAGACAGTGTTTGGGACCTGTCAAGACTCTTATCCTTCCACATGCACAAACAGATGCCATAGCTGCCTGGCATAATGACGAGTTATACCAGGGCCGCCTGGTGAATGCACAATAGCAACCCACTGCATCAACCCCCCTCCCGTTCCTGAGTTCACATCTGACTCTTCCATTTAGGAGATTGAGAGCCTGGGAAATCCATCTCTGCACCATCTCTATGTGAGGAGTAAGGATATAACATTTACCTTCAGGTACAGCTGAGGTGGAGGATGAATGGGTTAATTTATGTGAAATGTGCAGTAGCGATCCAATGTTTTAGAAAGTTTTTTTGAATTTTCTGGGTAAACGCACATACACTCCCAAAGACATTCCCAATCATTCCACATAGCTGTCTCCTCCATACCTCATCGTCCTGATGCACACCACCCTATTCCATCTACCTGGCAATTCTGACTCCAGGGACTCAAGGTGATGGTCACGGTTCTTTACTGGATGGACTGAGGGTTTTTTAAACCAAACTGCCCCTATCTGCTTTCTGTCAGAAAGCTCAAACCAAAGCGGCCCTCCAGGAAGAGCAGGAAAGTGCCACCTATTGCCACACTGAAGATCTTTCCCTAGCCATACAGCGCTTCCAGAATACACACCTTTTTCCTTGGTGGGTTCCTCTGCCTGCATGGAGAGAAAGAAAAACACCGTGAGCTTCAGATCATCCTGAGGCTTGAGTATACACAGGATTTCTTCACTTGTTGACATTAGAAGAGCAAATGGGAAAGAGTGTTCAAGTCAAAGGAACACAGAACAGGACAGCTGACTCATGCTAAAGTCGGTCTTGCAGGATATTCCCTCTGAAGGTCCTGGGCTTGGCAATAAAGTGATTTTGCCCCAAGCACAGAATCAAGCTGCTGGGGAGGAAGCTCACTGCCCCTCAGTGTGTGGCTGGTGCTGCCATTTTCTCCTTCTGCCTTAAATCAAGCCTCAGTGGGGAACAGACGCTCACTCAGAATTCTCCCCACCAAGGACACTGTATGAATCACCCATGATACATGGGGTCAGATTCTCCTACCTTACTGAAATTCAAAAGGAGAAAGTTAAGAAAGCTTTTCTCCAAGCAAACCAGGTGGACTGACCTTCTGTTGTGGTGGCTTCTCATCATCTGAGGGTTGGTAGGAGAACGGTTCCACCAGGGTATATTCTGTGGGAAGTAGGAGGACACAGAGTGACTGTCAGCAGGTGCAGGGGAGGAGCAGGGAAGAGAGGTTTTCTAGCCCCAGGTCACCTCATCAACGTGAAATAGCCCATCTCAAAAAGGGCACCCCACCCAGGGCCGGCTGTGTGTCCCGGCAGCCTCCTCAGGGCTCCTGCCTCCTCATCTGACCTGAGCTCACTTGCCCTCCCTTCCTGAGTCCTTCCAAGCTCATTTCCTCCCTAGAATCCATGTCTGGTGCTTCTGTGTGTATCAGTCATTCTGCGATATGTTATACCTGCTAAAAGGCAACCTTTCTTCTGAGACATCTCATTCTAGCCAAAATATATGATATATTCACCAATCTTTTGTGTTGAAGACAATAAAGCTTTGAAAATACTTAGTTATCCTCTCCTTTAAAGCTAGCCCTTATTTATCAAGCGCTATCTCTCCATACATTCGACCTTCTCAACGCAATGTCTGCGTGTGCCGGGAGTCCTTGCTGCTCACACACACACTGGCTCTGACACTGGTACAGCCCGTCATGGGGGCAGCAGGCGGGCGCTGACCCTCTTCTTCCCAGCTGTACCCGAGGTTCCCGCAGGGAAGGTGGGGGGGAGGCCCACACCCAAGTTGTTCCTTGAGATCATAGTCAGCGCTGTGTTTGACTGTGTTTACTACTCAACTAAAGCATTTTTCCACTTATTCCTTTTTTTATTATTATTTGGCAGATGGCCTGTGTTACCCAAGCTGGAGTGGTGTGACATGATCTCTGCTCACTGGAACCTGCACCTCCAGGATCAAGTGATCTTCCCCACTCTGCCATCCAGGTAGCTGGCACAACAGGTGTGCTACCACATTCAGGTAACGTTTTGTTTTTTTAGTCAATACAGACTTTCACCACGTTGCCTAGGCTGATCTCCAGCTTCTGGACTCAAGCAAGGCACTGGCCTCGGCCTCTCAAAGTGCTAGGATTAGAGGCATGAGCCATGCACCCGGCCCACCTCAGCATGTCGAATGCTTGTGAAAATCGGGTTATTAAACACAATAGAGTATGTGCCTGATTATTTCTCTGCTTTAGACCATGAGCTGAGAAATGATGCCACCACTACCACCAACCACCCATGAGCTCGCTTCTCCGTTTCCCATTAATAAATGCACATAGAAAAGTCCAGAGTAAAACGAACCTCCTCATACTCTGCGTCAAGCAGCCCTTAAGACCTCTCTAAAGTGACAGACAGTGTTTGGGAGACTCTTATCCTTCCACATGCACAAACAGATGCCAGAACTCCCTGGCATAATGACGAGTTATACCAAGGCCGCCTGGTGAATGCACAATAGTAACCCGCTGCATCAATCTTCCTCCCGTTCCTGAGTTCACATTGGCCTCCTCCGTTTGGGAGATTGAGAGCCTGGGAAATCCATATCTGCACTATTTCTATGTGAGGAGTGAGAATATACCATTTACCTTCAGGTTCAGCTGTGGTGGAGGATGAATGGGTTAATTTATGTGAAATGTGCAGTAGCGATTCAATGTTTTAGAAAGTTTTCTGAATTTTCTGGGTAAATGCACAAACACTCCCAAAGACATTCCCAATCACTCCGCACGGCCGTCTCCTCCACACCTCATCGCCGTCATGCACACCACCCTATTCCACCTACATGGAAATGCTGCCTCCAGGGACTCCAGGGGATGGTCACGGTCCTTTACTGGATAAATTGAGTGTTTTTTAAACCAAACTGCCCCTATTTCCTTTCTGTGAGGAAGCTCAAACCAAAGCGGCTGTCCAGCAAGAGCAGGAAAGTAAGTGGCACCTGTTGCCACACTGAGGATCTTTCCTTAGCCAAGGAGCACTTCCAGAATACACACCTTTTTCCTTGGTGGGTTCCTCTGCCTGCATGGAGAGAAAGAAAAACACTGTGAGCTTCAGACCATCCTGAGGCTTGAGTGTACAGGGCTTTACTTCGCTTGTTGACATTAGAAAACCAGATGGGAAAGAGAGTTCAAGTCAAAGGAACACAGAACAGGACAGCTGACTCATGCTAAAGTCGGTCTTGCAGGATATTCCCTCTGAAGGTCCTGGGGCTTGGCAATGAAGTGATTTTGCCCCAAGCACAGAATCAAGCTGCTGGGGAGGAAGCTCACTGCCCCTCAGTGCGTGGCTGGTGCTGCCATTTTCTCCTCCTGCCTTAAATCAAGCCTCAGTGGGCAACAGACGCTCACTCAGAATTCTCCCCACCAAGGACAATGCATAAACCACCTATAACACAGAGGGTCAGATTCTCCTACTTTACTGAAATTCAAAAAGATTAAGAAAGCTTTTCTCCAAGCAAACCAGGTGGACTGACCTTCTGCTGTGGTGGCTTCTCATCATCTGTGGATTGGCACGAGAACGGTTCCACCAGGGTACATTCTGTGGGAAGTAGGAGGACACAGAGTGACCGTCAGCAGGTGCAGGGGAGGAGCAGGGAAGAGAGGTTTTCTAGCCCCATGTCACCTCATCAACGTGAAATAGCCCATCTCAGACAGGGCACCGCACCCAGGGCCGGCTGTGTGTCCCGGCAGCCTCCTCAGGGCTCCTGCCTCCTCATCTGACCTGAGCTCACTCGCCCTCCCTTCCTGAGTCCTTCCAAGCTCATTTCCTCTCTAGAATCCACATCTGGTGCTTCTGTGTGCATCAGTCATTCTGCGATATGTTTTACTTGGTAAAAAGCAAACTTTACTCTGAGACATCACATTCTAGCCAAAATATACGGAATATTCACTAATCTTTGGTGTTGAAGACAATAAAGCTTTGAAAATACTTAGTCATCCTCTCCTTTAAACCCAGCCCTATTTAGCAAGTGCTGTCTGTCCTTGCACTCGACCTTCTCAACACAATGTCTGCGTGTGTTGGGAGTCCTTGCTGCTCACACTGACACTGGCTCTGACCCTGGAACAGCCCGTCATGGGGACAGCAGGCGGGCGCTGACCCTCTCCATCCCAGATGTGCGGGAGGTTCCCACAGGGAAGGTGGGTGGGAGCCCAACACCCAAGTGGTTCCTTGAGATCATAGTCAGCGCTGTGTTTGACTGTGTTTACTACTAAACTAAAGCATTTTTCCTCTTATTCCTTTCTTTTTCTTTTGGCAGTTGGTTTCTGTTACCCAAACTGGAGAGGTGTGATATGATCTCTGCTGAGTGGAACCCGCACCTACCACGATCAAGTGTTCTTCCCTACTGTGCCATCCAGGTAGCTGGCACAACAGGTGAGCCACCACACCCAGGTAACGTTTTGTATTTTTAGTCGATATGAACTTTCACCACGTTGCCTAGGCTGATCTCCAACTCCTGGACTCAAGCAATCCACTCACCTTGGCCTCTCAAAGTGCTAGGATTAGGGGCATGAGCCACGCACCCGGCCCGCCTGAGCATGTGAAATGCTTGTAAAAATCCGGTTATTAAACATAATAGAGTATGTCCCTGATTATTTCTCTGCTTTAGACCACAAGCTGAGAAATGAGGCCACCACTACCGCCAACCACCCGTGAGCTCGCTTCTGTGTTTCACATTAATAAATACACATAGAAAACTCCAGTGTAAAATGAACCTCCTCATAGTCTGCGTCAGGCAGCCCTTGAGACCCCTAAAATGACAGACAGTGTTTGGGACCTCTCAAGACTCTTATCCTTCCACATGCACAAACAGATGCCAGAACTGCCTGGCATAATGACGAGTTATACCAGGGCCACCTGGTGAATGCACAATAGTAACCCACTGCATCAGTCCTCCTCCCGTTCCTGAGTTCACATTTCCCTCTTCCGTTTAGGAGATTGAGAGCCTGGGAAATCCATCTCTGCACCATCTCTATGTGAGGAGTGAGGATATAACATTCACCTTCAGGTACAGCTGAGGTGGAGGATGAATGGGTTAATTTATGTGAAATGTGCAGTAGTGATTCAATGTTTTAGAAAGTTTTTCTGAATTTTCTGGGTAAATGCACATACACTCCCAAGGACATTCCCAATCACTCCGCACGGCCATCTCCTCCATACCTCATGGCCCTCATGCACACCGCCCTATTCCATCTACATTGCAATGCTGCCTCCAGGGACTCAGGGGGATGGTCACGGTTCTTTACCAGATGGAATGAGTGTTTTTAAACCTAACTGCCCCTATCTGCTTTCTGTCAGGAAGCTCAAACCAAAGCGGTTCTCCAGCAAAAGCAGGAGAGTAAGAGCCACCTGTTGCCACACTGAAGATCTGTCCTTATTGAAGGAGCGCTTCCAGAATACACACCTTTTTCCTTGGTGGGTTCCTCTGCCTGCATGGAGAGAAAGAAAAACACTTTGAGCTTCAGACCATCCTGAGGCTTGAGTGTACAGGGCTTTTCTTCACTTGTTGACATTAGAAGACCAGATGGGAAAGAGTGTTCAAGTCAAAGGAACGCAGAAGAAGAACAGGACAGCTGACTCATTCTAAAGTCGGTCTTGCAGGATATTCCCTCTGAAGATCCTGGGGCTTGGCAATGAAGTGACTTTGCCCCAAGCACAGAATCAAGCTGCTGGGGAGGAAGCTCACTGCCCCTCAGTGCGTGGCCGGTGCTGCCATTTTCTCCTCCTGCCTTAAATCAAACCTCAGTGGGGAACAGATGCTCACTCAGAATTCTCCCCATGAAGGACACTGTATAAACCACCCATCATACATAGGCTCAGATTCTCCTACCTTACTGACATTCAAAAGGATAAAGTTAAGAAAGTTTTTCTCTAGCCAAACCAGGTGGACTGACCTTCCGCTGTTGTGGTTTCTCATCATCTGAGATTTGGTACAAGTAGGCTTCCTTTGGGGCGTGTTCTGTTGGAAGTAGGAGGACACAGAGTGACCGTCAGCAGGTGCAGGGAAGGAGCAGGGAAGAGAGGTTTTCTAGCCCCAGGTCACTTCATCAACGTGAAATAGCCCATCTCAAACAGGGCACACCTGCCGGGGCGGCAGCCTCTTCAGGGCTCCTGCCTCCTCATCTGACCTGAGCTCAGCTGCCCTGCCTTCCTGAGTCCTTCTAAGCTTATTTCCTCCCTACAATACACCTCTGGTCCTCCTGTGAATATCTTCTCTTTCAGAGGTTTTCTACAAAATAGCAAGCAGCCTTTTTTTTAAAAAGAAGACTGAATTCTTATCCAAATATTCTATTCATTCACTAACCATTTTTAAGGCTATACTCTGTTTTTGTATGCACACACACATGCTCAAACTTCCTGGCGTGGTCAGAACTTCCAGCACTGCTGTCTGATTAATGCAGTTTCAGCCCATCTTTCCACTCTGCACCACCCATTCTTGAGATCACTTTGCCTTTTTCATTCAGGAAACTGACAGCCTGGATAATTCATCTCCCAACCCTCTCCAATCTCAGGGCTCAGCATATTAAACTCCCCTCCGCGTATAGCTGTGGCTAAGTATGAGTGTTGACTGATGTGATGTGTCCAGTGAGGATGGACTTTTGTTTCTACAACACTGATTCTAATATTTTGCTTTGAACAGGGTATCCTCCTTTTTAGAGAAATTCACACACACTCCCACAGACATTCCCCATCACTCCGCACGGACTCTCTCCTCCATGCCTCCCCACCCTGATGCACCCCTGTTCCTATTTCAGTGACATCGCTGCTTCTGGGAACTAGAGTGGAAGGCCACAGGTGTTGACTAAACTTTTCATTTTTCTTACACCAAATTGTCCAAACCTCATTTCCAGCAGGAAGCTCACACTAGGTGGCTCTCCAGCAAAAGAAGGGAGAAAAGTGTCACCTTTCTGGACAGGAAGATGTTTCCTTAGCGAAGGGGTGACCCCAGAGTACGTACCCCATGGCCCAAGTGGCGAGTCCCTCTGCAGAGAGAAAGGAAAACAGTGTGAGTGTCACACCATCCTGTGTCCTGTGTGCACAGGCCTTTCATTTGCATGATGGCATTAAAAACCTAGACAGGAAATAGTGCTTGAGGCCATGGCCCGAAAATAAAGCCTAAAGGACACTTGCGGAAAGGCACAGAGTTTTGGGAAGATTTTCAAAATGATTTTGGTTGCAGAGTCACCATGATTTTCAAGAAGAATGCATTTCCCAAGAAGAACATGTGCTGCCATGCAGTTTGTCAGTAAAGCTGGCATCTACGGGTGCCATCTTCAATCAGTTCTTAGTTGGTAATGGACTCTTACATTTGCCCACCAAGAAATTCTGCAATTCATCTATAAATTCCATGGTGAGATTTGCATATCATAATTCAAATGAAGTGGAAAGAAACCAAGAGAAATAAAATTCCCATCTCAGAAAAAGAATAAAGACTTTACCCCGCGAAGAGAGAGAACAATTTCCTGGGTCCTTTCGCTAGATTCTGACATCAGGTTAATTCTGAAATCTAGGAAACACAGAGTCACTGTCAGCCGTGGGAGCTGCTGAAGGCCCTCTGGCAGCCCTGGGTGCTGAGGACACAGGGCTGGCATGTGCAGAGGAGGTGGAGTAAGAGCAGGGGCTGAGCTGCTGCTGGGCCACCCTCCTTGGTGGTGAAGGAAGGCAAAGGACACCATCAGGAGAGCCCTGGGGGACAGAGCCTCGGGTCTCTGGCTAAGCCACCGTCATCACTGTGAAGTAGGCAGTGTTCACCTAGACAGCACACAGGTGCACGGCGTGACTCCAGGACAGGGTCTGCTCACAGACAGAGGCCTGGTAAATATCCTCTTTTTTGTAAAAATGTTACTATGTCACTTAACTTTCCTAAATAAACCTATGCTCCTGCTGCAGTGAACATCCATTTCATTGGACTTTAAACCATGATGGTGAGCTATACACAGTATGGATTATTTTCATCCTTAGTTGCACACTTCAGGAGCAGACGGCACAACAGCAGCAAACACGGAGGGCGCCCACGCACTTCTCCCTGACCCTGCATTGTGGGCAGCAATAGCCGCCATTTTGTGATCTGCTCAGCCATGTTGTGGTTTGCGTAAGTTTCAGTTTAATGTTTCCTGTTGACAAGTTTCAGTTTCTGTTCCCCCCCCCCATAAGTTTCAGTAATGTTTCAGTTTCTGTTTCCCCTCTGATAAGTTTCAGTAAAGTTTCAGCTTCTGTTTCCTGCTGATAAGTTTCAGTTTCCTGAAACTTAGGTAGGCCCTAATTTCCCAACCGCAAGCTACCTTGCCCCGCCTCCCTGCCTGGCCTATTTAAGCTGTGAGCTTAGCAACAATAACCAAGACTTGCTCAGACTCCTGTCTTGTCTCCATTCTTCGCGTCTCCTGTTCCCATCCGTCCCCACTCCCTCCCTTCGAGCTCCTGTTGTTGTCCTGCAGGTCGGGACCCTGCATCAGCATCCACACAGGAACCTGCATTTGTGTGGGACTCGGCAGACTGCGGAGGGTGAGCAGGAAGCCTTTTCACACTCGTGCCATCTCAGTACACGGCTGTGTGCATCAGAACGTCACTGGGGCACCCAAGACGGGCTGCCCGGGGCTGAGCTCTGGGATGAGAAGGAAGAAAAAGGACACAGCCCCTGACCTCACGGGGACCAGCCAGGGCCAGAACCCTTCCACCCAGGAACGGCCGGTCACAGGCTGTGAGACTGACGATTCCAAGCCCATCTCAGAGAAACCAGCAAAGTGATGTCTTATGGGTCAGAAGGGAGACGCGCGAGAGGAATTCCTGGGCTCCGGGGCAGCCCCTCCCGTTGCTGAGCTCCCCTGCCCTGGAACTGGCTCCCCTCCCACCTCTGCTGCAACTAGTGTGACTCAGCTGCCCTGGCCAGGGGCTGTGAGCTTCCTATGGTGAAATGGGATTCTGGGCTAGATCAACCTTGGCCAACAGCATCTACACAAGGACCAGCTGTCAGGAGACTTCCAGAAGCTGGTGAAAAGTAGATGCCGTTCTCTGTCCCAGCCACAGGGAGAGCAGGCCTGGGGATGGTGCTGTGACTGACCTGACCCTGATGTCCACCCCTGCTTATCATATCCCCTCATCTGAGTCAGACATTTTGGGAACTCCCTCCTCTTCTTGGCCTCTCACTAATTTCTGATTGTGTTATTGACATCAACACAGAAAGATGGAGAAGACAAATGAAAAAGCAGCTCCTCTCTCCAGGCTCTTAGAACGTTGGCCGGGCAGTGCCCATGCCAGCCCTGAAGTCCAAGCTCCGCTCCTTCCCCGTCAGAAGGGGCCTGAACGTCCTGGCTGCACCCGGGGCATGACACTGAACTGACTCTCCTGACCTTCCAACCTTGGCTTACCCCCATGGCATGGATGTCCTCACGCCTTCTTCCTGCTCCCCCAGTCATGTTTCTTTTGACGCCCAGGCCAAGGCTATGCCCTCCCTGCTCTCTCATGGAGCACACTGTGCGGCCGACCATGAATTTTTAGAACCCCAATGTTGGTAACACTGATTTGTACCTTTAATCACACACAGTAGAAGGCCACCTAGGTGTCACAGAAAAACTGTACTCTAGAGATTAAAGATGACTAGGGGAATTTGGTTATGAGGACATACTCTCGAGGGGAACAAGGGACATTTTAAAATCACATGGCATCATTATATTGAAAAGTAGGGGAAGTATTGTCACCTACGTAGCAATGCAAATTGCATACAACAAGCTTCCACCAGATGCACAATCCAAAAAAGCTCAAACCATAATTTGGCTCATTTTATATGCACGTGGACTGAAATCAAGCAGCTTGACTTGTTTTTTCACAGGGCTCTGAGGCAAAGAAGAACGTTTGTCAACGGGAGCACCGTGGAGCCTCTGCTGCCCCGCAGCCGAGTCTGTCTTGCTCACCTCATGCATGAGCCTCCCACACCCTGCTAGGAGGAAGGCAAGGGCTCACCCTGCCTCTCAGGCCCTCGGGCAAAGCCCTTGGTCCCCTTGTCCTCTTGCTGCGTTTCCTGGGCTCAGCACACAGAAACCATGACTGGGCTGAGTGCTGGAGGCTGGGCCTCTACATGAGCCCGGCATCGTCTATTCTGGGCCACATTAGCTGATGGTCAATATGAGGCCGCACTGGGGAGCGTCCTCAACCCTGCCTGCAGGCTCCTCTTTCCTCAGTCTCCTACCAAAACGGGTCACAGCATGGGGCCGCCCCAGGGTCTCCCTGCACAGGAAGGAGCCCCGCCCCGCTCTGCATGCTGAAGACGGTCGTGGAGGATCAATTCTGAGGGCCTTAGTAGAAAAGCCTGGAGAAGGAGGGACGTGGCAACGGTGAGCTGTCATGACCACCCCAACGCCAGGAGGAAACGGGAAGGCCTGTTGCCTGGTGACATTTACTGAAAAATGAGGTTTAGAAGCAGATTCCCAATGAAAAAGTAATGAATGAGTAGGGATCCTGAGACAGTTTTGTTCTATTAGCACCCAGCGAACATGTACTTCGGTGTTGACAGGATTTCCTGTGGGTAACTGAACTGTCCTTTGCAGCCAATAAACTATACACATCATAAGCTGACATTTTCACTAATAATTCCCTATACCTCCTGTCAGGCTATGAGATGGAGGCATTTTGTATTAAGAATGTGGACACTAATAAGGGGAGACATGTATCTAGGGAAACCCACACACAACCAGGCACAGTCAGCATCGCACTACACACATTCACACAGACACACGCCAGTCCCGTGCACACAACCCCGCCCCACAGACAGAGAATGTGCCCCTTAATCCTTATCTGGAACAGCCGCTTGTCCCATCACAGCTAGGTCCTCATTCACAACAGGAAGCTCAACTCCGCTGCCTGTCTACAGGAAATCCAGCGAGACACACATTCCTCATCGTCTGAATTATTCATCCACACGGCAGGATTCCCCCATACGTACCACTTTGCAGGGCTCCCCAGGTCCCCTGTAATGACAGAAAACATATTGCCATGAGCACCAGACCGTGCTGCATCCTGTGTGCACAGATGTTTTCTTCAGTTGGTGACATTAGAAAACCAGATGGCAAAAGGTGATCAACTCAAAGGAACCCAAAAGCAGAACAGGACAAACTGACTCATGCTGAAGACACAAGCTTTTCTTGGAGGATGTTTCCTCTAAGTCCGTGTTGCTTGGCAATTAAGTGATTTTGTTCCAAGGAGAGAATCAAGTTGCTAAGGGAAAAGGTCACAGCCACTTAGTGCCTGGCTGGTGCTGCCATTTTCTCCTCCTGTCTAAAATTGAGCCTCAGTGGGGAACACTCTCACTTGAAATTCTTCCCACCAAAGACACTGTATAAGTCAGCCATAATACATATAATCATATCTTATTTTAATTCAATAAGATAAAGTTAAGAAAGTAACTTTTTGTCAGACAAAACCAGGTGGCCTCACCTTCCAATATGATGGGACATCCTCTTTTGAGCTTTGGATGGAGAAAGAATTCCTTTGTGCCTCAATCCTGGCAACTGGGAAGACACAGAGTGACTGTCAGCAGGTGCAGGGGAGGAGCAGGGAAGAAAGATTTTCCAGCCCCGACTGCCTCATCAACGTGAAATAGCCCATCCTGAACGCAGCACAGCACCCAGAGCAGGCTGTGTGTCCCTGCAGCCTCTCAGGGCTCCTGCCTCCTAATCTGACCAGCGCTCACTTGCCCTCCCTTCCTGAGTCCTTCCAAAGTCATTTCATCTCTCTAATCCACCTGTGCTGCTGCTGGGAATCGCATCCCTCCTAGAGGTTTTCTACTTGATAAGTAGCAACCTTTCTATAACTTGAACAAGAGAGAAAAATAAAATTAAAAAGTAACCTTTCTTTAAAGAGAAGATTTAATTCTAACCAAAATACTCTATTTATTCACTAACCGTTCGTTTTTAGGACAATGAAACAACCCTTTGAAAATCTGTTTTCCTCCCATTTACAGAAGACCCCTGTTTAGCACACGCTGTCTGTCCTTCCACTCCGTTTTCCATACACCGTGTGTGTGTGTGTCTGCGGAGTCTGTTACTGCTCACACTCATACTCACACTCGCTTTGACTCCAGCACAGCCTGTCATGGGGCAGCACGTGGGGGTGCTGACCCTCTCTAACCCAGCTGTTAGAGATTCCAGCAGGGAAGGTGGGCACCAAGCTAACACCCTGTCTCTTGGGCATCTGTGTTACTAAGCTGGGGCACTTCTAAGGCTGTGGGCATCATGATTTTTCTCTTGGTTTGGTTTGTTTTTTTGTGACAGGATCTCACTCTGCTGAGATGGAGTGCAGTGGCACAATCACGGCTCAGGGAAGACTCAACCTGTCTGGCCAAAGCAGTCCTCCAGCCTCAGCCTCCTGAGGAACTGGGACTGCAGGAGCACGTCACCACACCTGAATAATTTTTGTACTTTTTGTAAAGATGTGATTTTACTGTGTTGGCCAGGCTGATCTTAAACTCCTGGGCTCAAGTGATCCTCCTGCCTCAACCTCCCAAATTGCTGGGATTACAGGCATGAGCCTTCCCACTGGGTCCAATCATATTTTTAAATACAATAGGACATGTCCCTGATTATTCTCTGCTTTTGAACAGGAGCTGAGAAATGACCCCACCACTGCAGCCAAAAGCCTGTGACTCCCCATGTGTGTTTCGCATTAATGACAACTCCAAAGTCCACTGCACTGCTACCCTGCCTTTCGCCATCACTGAGAACATCCTATAGCGGTGGACAGTGTCTGAGATCTCTCTACGCTGTCATCCTTCCACATGCACACACAGATGCTGGCACTCCCTGGTGTGGTGACGAGTTACACCAGGGCCACACGAGGACTGCAGAGTAGCAGCCCATCACGTCGACTTTGCACCCATTCCTGAGTTCACATTAGCCTTTTCTGTTCAGGAAATGGAGAGTTCATTTCTCCACTCTCTCCAATTTGAGGACTGGGGATATTAAACTAACCTTCTGGTACAGCTGTGATGAAGCATAAAAGTGCTGACTGATGTCACGTGTGCAGTGGGGATGGAATTTGGTTTCTAGAACACCGATCCTTGGGTCGTGCTTGGCACAGGGGAACCTGCTTTCTTGAGAAACGCACACACGCTCCCAAAGACATTCACCGTCACTCCACACAGACTCTCTCCTGCATGCCTCCCCACCCTGATGCACCCCTGTTCCTATTTAAGTGACATCACTGCTTCTGGGAACTAAAGTGGATGGCCACAGTTGTTAACTAAGCTCTCCATTTTTTTTACACCTAACTGCCCAAACTTAATTTCCAGCAGGAAGCTCAAATTAGTGTGACTCTCCAGCAAAAGCCGGGAGGAAAGTGTCCCCTTTCTTAAAATTTTCCGTTAGCAAAGGGGTGACTCTATAGTACATACCATACTCTTGAAGAGCTGACATTGTCTGCAGAGAGAAAGGAAAACACTGTGAGCCTCAGACTGTGCTGTGTCCCATGTGCATGGGGCTTTTCTTCACTTGGTGGCATTAGAAAACCAGTTGGGAAATAGTTCTCAAGGCAATAAGGCCCAAATAAAGCCTAGAGGACACTTGTGGAAAGGCACAGAGTTTTGCACAAGATTTTCAAAATGATTTTGTTGCAAAGTCACAGCTATATTCCCGAAGAATGCATTTCTCCTGAAAAAATGACTCTCTGCCATGCAGTGTGTCAGTGAAGCTGTGCTCTCTGGTGCCATCTGGAACAAGTTTCAAGTTGGTAATGGACATTCACATACCTTTGCCCACCGGGAAATTCTGTGACTCATCTATAATGTTCATGGTAGGATTTGTGTATCTTAATTCAAAATAAAAAAAAACAAAAGAAAAAAATTCCCATCTCAGACAAAGAAAGAAGACTTACGGAGTGACAAGCCTTAATACGATCCCAGGAAGTTTCTTGACAGAACTCCTTCCAGTTGATTGGGAATTCTAGGAAACACAGAGTCACTGTCAGCCGTGGGAGCTGGTGAAGGCCCTCTGGCAGCCCTGGGTACCGAGGACACAAGGCTGGCATGTGCCGAGGAGGTGGGGTAGGAGCAGGGGCTGAGCTGCCCTCCTTGGTGGTGAAGGAAGGCAAAGGACACCATCAGGAGAGCCCTGGGGGACAGAGCCTCGGGTCTCTGGCTAAGGCACCGTTGTCACTGTGAAGTAGGCAGTGTTCACCTAGACAGCACACGAGTGCACGGCGTGACTCCAGGACAGGGTCTGCTCACAGAAAGAGGCCTGGTAAATATCCTCTTTGGAAATAAAAGGATGCAATGTTTAATGTTCCTGAATCTACCTGTGCTCCTCCTGCACTTATATCACTGAATTTTAAATCATTATTGTGGTGAAAAATACACAATATGTATTATTTTATTAAATGCACACTTCAGTGGCATTAGTTCCATTCACAACACTGTGTAGAAAACTAAAGGCAGGCTGGGTGTGGTGGTGCATGCCTGTAATCCCAGCGCTTTGGGAGGCTGAGGTGAGTGAATCACTTGAGGTCAGGAGTTCGAGACAAGCCTGACCAACATGGTAAAACCCCATCTCTACTACAAATACAAAAATTAGGCAGGCATGGTTGTGGTCACCTGTAATCCCAGCTTCTCGGGAGGATGAGACAGGAGGATCACTTGAACTTGGGAGATGGAAGTTGCAGTGAGCTGAGATCCTGCCACTGCACTCCAGCCTTGGAGACAGAGCAAGACTCCGTCTTTTTAAAAAAGAAAAAACTAAAAACAATCTTAATTCAGTGTTCTTACCTTCCACCTAGGAAACTAGAGACAAAAGTATAGTGTAATGTAACCCAGACATAGAAATAATAAAATAAACAGAACTAAATAAAACCAAGAGCTGCTTCATAGGAAAAATAAATAGAACTGATAATCTTCCAGCCAGGCTCACCACAAGGAAAAGCTAGAAGACACAATTTACAAATACTATAAATAAAAAGAGGAATGATTCCTGCTGATCCCATTAATATCAAGCAGGTAATAAAGAATACTTAGAATAAACCTATGCTCACAAATTTGACAGCTTAGATGAAAATGACGAATTCCTCCAAAGGCAGAAACTGTGTCATAACTACCCAAAGGGGACTCAGATAATCTGAGTAGGCTTACATCTATTATAATATAGAAGTTGAATCAATAAAAACTTTAAAAAAAATACCCTGGTGACTTTACTGAATTCTATCTAATTCTTACAAAGGAAAACATAGTCTTATTATATAAACAACCAATTAAAATTCTAAACATTTACCCCAGTTAAATTTTAAAATTATGCTCATTACAAAATCCACACAAGAATGAGGGCACGTGTATCCATGGTTGCCTGAACTGGAAGCAGCTGAGATGCTCTTCAGGAGGTGTGTGCACCAACCCACACCGTTACATGGACCCAACGGAATATGACCCACTGGTAAAAATGACTCAGCCACTAAGCTACTAAAAGATATGAAAAATCTTGCATGTATATTGCTAAGTGAAATCAGTTAGTCCTAAGTGGCTGCATACTTTATGATTCCAATTCTATAAAATTTGGGGAAAAAATGTATAGAGGCAGTAAAATAAATATCTATAGCAGGCAGGGGTCCTGAGCAAAGAAGAAAGGGATGAAGTGGTGCAGCACAGGCTGGGCGCGGTGGCTCACGCCTGTAATCCTAGCACTTTGGGAGGCCGAGGTGGGTGGATCACCTGGGGTCAGGAGTTCAAGACCAGCCTGGCCATCATGGTGAAACTCCATCTTTTAAAAAAAAAAGAAAGAAAGAAAGAAAGAAAGAAAGAAAGAAAGAAAGAAAGAAAGAAAGAAAGAAAGACGTGCAGCGCAGGTTATGTTTTGGGGGCGAAACTCTTGTGTCTGGGTGATGAATGACATGAGTTTGTCAAAATCCGTAGGCTGAACAGCACGGGTGAGCCTCAATGCGACCTCCAGACTTTCATTACTAGGAAGACATCACTGTTGGTTCAGCCACTGTAACAAATGCACCACACTCATGTAAGCTGTGATCACGAGGATACTGAGCGGGGAGGGCGTCTGGGAACTTTCTGTACGACTTCAATTTTTATGTTCATTACCAGTTTCAGGTGATGTTCGTTTGAAAATGCGGCCACACTATCTCAGGAAGAGTTCCATTTTAGCTACTGTCTAACAATCAGCTAAATATCTAAACCTTGCATTGAGATGTTCTTTAGGACTAAAAGTGACCCAACCTGGAAGTGGAAATACAGGTTTACTTCTGCATTTGTAGCACTAGTGATCGACCTGATATATTTAAATTTGCACACATAAAATAAGAATAAAGTGCAGCAATTTTAGAGTTGTCTGCAGTGTGGGACACTGAAGAATCTGGAATCCTTATGCTTGCAGGAGCGAGTGACTGAGTTTCCACCGTACCATCAGGTTGCAGACTGATGATGCTAGGGCGATTGAATGGGGCGGGCGGGTATTTCCGCGGTGGCGGCCCCGGCGGCGGCGGCGGCTGAACTCTCCGCGGAGCACGTTCTGCCTCGTCGAGGCAACATTCTGGGAAATGTATCAAAATAAAGACAGCTGTTGACATCTCGCTGCAGAAGACCATAGCGAAATGAGTAATCATGTATTCACAGTTTAACGCATTTCCTGTGTCCCCAAGAACACCGTGCTGCCAGCAAGCTGCACTTTTATTTTCTAAATGGGAAATAGGTTAAATCAGGGCTCCCGACCTCTGGGCCACAGAGAGTTGTGGCCTGTTAGGAACTGGGCCGCACAGCAGGAGGTGAGCAGCAGCTGGAGCAAAGCTGCACCTGTGTTTACAGCCGCTCCCCATCACTCCGCCACCGCCTGAGCGCCACCTCCTGTCACAGGAGCCATAACATTCGAGTCTCAGAGGAGCGCAAACCCTACTGTGAGCTGCACAGGCCAGAGAGCTAAGCTGCAGGCACTTTGTGAGAACCTAATGGCTGATGATGTGTCACTGTCTCCCATCACCCCAGATGGAACTGTCTAGTTTCAGGAAAACAAGCTCAGGGCTCCCACTGACTCTACATTATGGCGAGTTGTATAATTATTTCATTAACTAAAACGTAATAATGATAGAAATAAAGTGCCCAGTAAATGTGCTAGAATCATCCTGAAAGCACACTTCCACCGCATCCCACCCCAATGAAAAATTATCTTCCATGAAACTGATCCCCCCTGTTGTCAGAAAGGCTGGGGACCACTGGGCTCCATGTTTGACCCATGGTCCACTGTCCACCGTCTGCAGGGATAAGCCTCCTGAACGTGAGTTGGGCGTTAGGAGGATCTCGTACCGTGCGCTGCATTTAAAACTGCGCAGACCGACTGTGCAGGTAAACCCCGTACTGAGTGAGACAAGGCAGAAAGGTGGCAGATGGAGGGACCAAGGGCACGGGGCTGGTGCACAAAGGTCTGGTCCTTATATGGAAAATACATGAACCTGAGGAGTTCTATAGACCTTTCTGTGCCTCACTTTATTCTTCTGAGTGTGACGGTGTTCATGGGCTATGTAATGTTCTAAGGCTAAAAGTAATTAAACAGAGGTATTGCCTGAAGAAACGGAGTGCCTCCTGAGTTCCATTCATGTTCAGTCATTGTATGTCTGAAAGAGTAAGCCAGGCCCCTGGCAGTGGTTAATATGGAGAAGGTGCTGGGGGGTGGGCAGTGGGGGCTCCAGGGCAGCAGAGGATACAATTGTCTTCCTCCTTCACATGGGCTGGATGTTTCAGCACTCATGGACAGTAACTGTTATTTCCTGTGATGCCCACATTGGCCCGGACAGGTGGGCAGGGCAGGGGCCGCCACCCACAGTTGACAGCTCAGGGAAGTGAAATGAGATATTTGAAGTGACCTGCCCAGAGTCACAGCACTCAGGGATGAAGGATCTGGGACAAGAATGTAGATGGTTCTCAGGGGCAGAGGTCCCTGAACGCCTGAGACCTCTAAATCCCGGCCTGGACCCTGAACCAGGAGCCCTTTTCACTCCCTTTCCCAATCCTCCTCCCCACGGTCTCTTCAGGAAGGTGGATGCCGCGAGGTGGCTAAGGCCAGAGAAGAGCTCCAGTCATTCAAACAAAACTTCTGTCTCCAGATTTTAATTCTTGACCTAAAATATGGCACTTTCCTGCAAACAAAGCCTCTCTGATGAACAAATTCAAATACCTGGCCATCATCCCCAGCAGCTTCACACTGCCAGCTGCCTGGTGGCAAGCACCCCCATGACCAGTGACCACCCTGAGGGACCAGAGGTCTGCTTGGCCCCCAAGATGGCTGAAACTCCGAACATTCTAAGCCAACTGCCACCTGATGGCTGTGCCAAGAATCAGCTTCCCTTCAGCTGACCAACCCTGCATGAGCAGTTAACTCAAAAAGGCCATCAAGGCTGGTGTTTAAGTGATTGAATAAATTAAATCTGTGACCCCCACCGTCTCACTGACTACCCATCTGAGCAACCCTCTGAGCAGGCTGAACTAAGGCCTGCCTGAGAGTGAGCAGTGTTTCAATGAAGTCTACTGAATACCTTAGCAGTCACACCTGATGAGAAGGGCACTCACATTGAATGAGACACAGCATGTGTTCGGTCATGAGTGAATGCTGGATTACAGAGGAACGTAAACAGAAGAGCTAGGAACTTGAGCAGGGGATACCTGGCTCTAACTAATAGCATGGGAGGCTTACTGCTCACCTGAAACATTAAGACAAATCAAAAGGCCGAGAGTACAAAATCATGTTACATCTGAGACCAACATTAGTATTTTAGGCCTTCAAAAACAAACAGTTTAGCATTACAGCAGCAGAATTAGAACCCAGGTGTGGGAGGCTGGGGGTGGGGGTAAGTTAAAGAAGCTGATGAAAATTTAAAGGAGAGAGTTGTCATCCAAGCCAAGTGTAAAGATGCACCTTTTCCAGGAGAAAAGAAACAGAAAGCAATGATGTGGGACCTGTAAATTACATGTAAGGAGACACAGTAGAAGTCAAACCTCCGAGGTATGAATCTGAGAAGTTTAAAAAAAAAAAAAAAGATTTTGGAATGAAAAATGATTCCCTCTTGTATTTCACTGAGAACAAATTATCTATCTTAACAAAAGCTTATTTTTTAAACCAAAATTTTAGTTGGGTATTAGTGTATTTTTAATATTGTAGCTAATTTTAATAACACTTTACAAATAAATCTATCTAACCCAGTCCATTTTGACTGCAAAGTACGATTTTCGTCTACCTTTTATAACCCCTAATATTGATTTTTTCTATTTTGTAACTTTTCATATCCACTTGATTGTGTTTATCTTTTTAAAATGTCTTTAATTTAAAACAATCCCCCAAAACTTCTTAACTAGGATACTTTTTCCCATCAGAAAATCTCAGTTTATTTTCTAAAAATCCCTGGAGTCAAGCTTTCCCAAAATTTGATTTAGGAGTTTCACAACTCAGTTTAGAAGATGTTGGCCTATAATCCATCTGCCTTTCATGGAATGCCTCCTACTGCATTTGGTATCAAGATCTCCTGACATGATTAAGGCAAGGTTGTTGTGTTTCTCCTGGATCTATTCTATGAATGTGTGAACAAAATTGGCCTGGGAAACAGTACATTTTTCTAAACAGAGAAAACATTTAAAGCAAAAATTTTATAGCAGAATCAAAAATACAAATTCAGACACAAAACTCTAAAGCAAATTTGACATCTGTAGACAAACTGGATGTACAAACCTGGGAAAAGAATAATTCAGGAAGACATTTTTAGTACACGTGGCCTAAAATCTGAAGAAACTGCAGTGAGAAGATGGAAGTGAACATACCTTCAAAGCAGGAGAAAACGCACCCCATCTTGACTAGTAGTCTAGTGACAGTTGGGACACAGTGGCAGTTGGGATGAAGACAGGATGTACATCATCACGTGACCTCAGCGACAGGTCATCAGAGAATGTTCAAATGTACACAGGGGCACATGCCACACTACGGGGTCCAACTGCCGCTATCTAGACCAGGGCGCTTTCCCAAGGACAGGGGTCACTCAGAGTCCATGTTTCATTTCAGAAATGGAATCCCAGACCCTCAGTACTGTTCTCTGTGTATTAAACAAATGCTAAATGAGGAAAAAAGACCTGCCTTACAAACATACTTGATAGTGAAAATTTCAGGGTGAAGAGAGTCCAAATTAACACATCCTCTAGAACTTAAAGTATAATAATAATAAGTAAAAAGTGCATTTGTAAGAAGCCAGCGAGGTCCACATTCCAAAGCAGATGATGAACCTGTCTAAAAAGCATTCAGGCCGTATCTGCTGGACACATAGGCAGAAACAGGCTGGCTCAAGCTCCCCGATCTCCATGTTGCACAGAAGCCACAAATGGCCTTCTCCAGGGCTCCGGAAGAGACCCCCAGCGAGGCACAGGCATGCCAGAGGCCCCGTCGCACACTAACCAGCCTCTGGCCAGCGGTGCCCTCGGGCTGGGGCTAACTCATGTGAGCAAAGCCCCCAGGAGCTTGGGTGGGCCACAGGCAGGAATCAACACACCACTCCAAATGTGTCTTTACAAGGTCGTAGGAGTGGTCCTCTGTGGGGGGCTGTGGACCCAGGCTCTCTCCCTCCAGCCCCGAGAAGGCTGCGGGTTCCCTGGGGAGAGCTGGGAGTCTGTGACTGAATCAGGACACAGAAGACAGGTGTGGGCTCTGGCAGGCCAGTCTCGTGTTTGGCCACCAGCCCCACACACCACACAGGTGTATGCTGTCACCCGTGGGTGCCTGCTGTCACCTGTGCAGATGGGAAGCCCATGTTTGGGTCTGGGGTTCCCTGACTTTCTGCGCCACCTAAGCACTGTACACTGGCCGCTTGAGCCTCATGGCCTCAGCTCCTCCAGCTGACCTGACGGGAGAGAGGCTGGTGACAGGGCAGATGGCCCTGGGGGTCACAGAGCCCAGCCAGGCAGTCAGCCTGTCCAGCGTCAGCCAGGGTCTGGCCAGAGTGGCCCCTGGGAGGTGTGGGGAGGGGTCTGTTCAGGCCCAGCCCTTCCCTGTTCATTCTCCTGGGAGACAGTCACAGGAGCTTGTTTGTAGCCCAAGGACCCCCACGGCCCCTCCCTCCCTATGGATCCCTTCCCTGGGCATAGGCCTGAGTGTGCAGCCTGGGTAGCTGCTAGCACCAGAGATGGGGTCTGTCTGCACCCAGGGGAGTCCCCTGTGGTCAACTCCAGTTCCGTAAATTCTGGTGGGGGTGGGTGGCAGGCAGCAGGGGGTCCACTGGTTTATGGTAGCTCTCTAGGGCTGGCTGCCCACACCACCTACCCCTCAGCAGGCTGGCTCTGGACATAGCAGTTGGCCAAATCCCAGCCAGCCTGTCTTGGCAGCTCCTCCTCCTGCCTGCCAGGGTGACTTCACTTTTTCAGATCTGCTAAGTGATGTGCAGGTCACTGATTCAGTCCTGAGCTCAGCCAGGACACAGCAGGAAGAGGAGGGGCTGGCCCCACAGCACCCCAGGCCAGGTTCCTGGGCCCTCCCACCCCAGGGACATTCTTTCTTAAAGAACGGGGCTGGCCGGGCGTGGTGGCTCAAGCCTGTAATCCCAGCACTTTGGGAGGCCGAGGCGGGTAAATCACGAGGTCGAGAGATCGAGACCATCCTGGTCAACATGGTGAAACCCCGTCTCTACTAAACATACAAAAAACTAGCTGGGCGTGGTGGAGCGTGCCTGTAATCCCAGCTACTCAGGAGGCTGAGGCAGGAGAATTGCCTGAACCCAGGAGGCGGAGGTTGTGGTGAGCCGAGATCGCACCATTGCACTCCAGCCTGGGTAACAAGAGCGAAACTCCGTCTCAAAAAAAAAAAAAAAAAAAAAAAAAAGAACGGGGCTATTCAGGCCCACCCCTTCCCTCTTCATTCTCCTGGGAGACTGAAGGTCAACAGATAGCAGTGGCTGGTAAGTTTCAGCTCCCTGCTGCAGCTCCCTGGGAGGTTTCCTGATGAGACAAGCCATTGAGACAAATGTAACTTTAAGACTGTGATGATCAATTTCTATGTTTATTCAAAGAAGCAGTAAACTTCTTCTATAGGAGAATGTGGCCATGTTCAACCTCATGGGGGGAGTGTGGAGGGGGTGCCCTTCCCCCCTCTACCCAGGAGAACACAGTCTGAAAGAAAGTTGCATTTTTCTCAGTGGCATTGACTGCTCAGGAAACCTCCCAGAGAGCAGCAGCAGGGAGCTGAAACTTACCAGCTCCAGGCCTGACAGTGAGAGGCCTGCCCCTCACCCCTCTGACTGTCTGAGCCGCTGCTGCCTGTTGACCTTCAGTCTCCCGGGAGAATGAAGAGGGAAGGGGTGCGCCTGAATAGACCCCTCCCCACACCTCCCAGGGGCCACTCTGGCCAGACCCTGGCTGACGCTGGACAGGCTGACTGCCTGATGCTGCTCGGCTCTGTTACCAGCCTCAATCCCGTCAGCTGGAGGAGCTGAGGCCATGAGGCCCGATTGGCCAGTGTACAGTGCTTAGGTGGCACAGAACGTCAGGGGGCCCCAGACCCAAATAGTCTGGACTTCCCATCTGCACAGGTGACAGCACACACCTGTGTGCTGTGTGGGACTGATGGCCAAACATGAGACTGGCCTGCCAGGGCCCACACCTGCCTTCTGTGTCCTGGCTCAGCCACAAAATTCTAGTTCTCCCTAGTGGACAAAAATTAGCTGGGCATGGTGGCTCCGCGCCCGTAGTCCCAGTTATTCAGGAGGCTGAGGCAGAAGAATCGCTTGAATCCAGGAGGCAGAGGTTGCAGCGAACTAAGATCACGTCACTGCACTCCAGCCTGGTGACAGAGGAAGAGTCCATCAAAAAAAAAAAAAAAATAGCCAGGCGTGGTGGCAAGTGCCTGTAATCCCAGCTACTCAGGAGGCTGAGGCAGGAGAATCTCTTGAACCTGGGAGGCAGAGGTTGCGGTGAGCCGAGATTGCACCACTGCACTCCAGCCTGGGCAACAAAGTGAGACTCCATCTCAATAAAATAAAATAAAATAAAAATAGAGATCAGGTGCAGTGGCTCAGGCCTGTAATCCCAGCCCTTTGGGAAGCTGAGGTGGGGGATCACCTAAGGTCAGGAGTTTCACCTGGCCAACATGGTGAAACTCCGTCTCTATTAAAAGTACAAAAATGAGCCAGTGTGATGGCACACACCTGTAGTCTCAGCTACCTGGGAGGCTGAAGCAGGGGAATCACTTAAACCTGGGAGGCAGAGATTGCAGTGAGCCAAGGTCGTGCCATTGCACTCCAGCCTGGGCGACAGACAGACTCCATCTCAAAAATAAAAAATAAAAGTAAAATATAACAGCTTTATATGAGGGCAGCATTTATTGAGGAAAAAAAAAAGACTCTAGAATTATTATGCTTAAATATCAAATTAAAGCTTGACTCAAGAAGGAGTAATGCAACCAATTTGAAATGGCATTAGGAAAGCAAGTGTTGCTGGATATGGTGGCTCATGCCTGTCAACCCAGCACTTTAGGAGGCTGAGGCGGGCAGATCGCTTGAGGTCAGGAGTTCGAGACCAGCCTGACCAACATGGTGAAATCCCATCTCTGCTAAAAATACAAAAATAAGCCGGGTGTGGTGGCGGGCACCTGTAGTCCCAGCTACTTGGGAGGCTGAGACAGAAGAATTGCCTGCATCTGGGAAGCAGTTTGCATTGAGCCAAGATTGCATCACTGCACTCCAGCCTGGGAAACAGAGTAAGTGTCTGTCTCAAATAAATAAATCAAAGCAAGTCTTTCCCTTAATGTATAAAGGTTGCATGGTCTTCTAAGCAGTCCACAGGTGTGTCAGTCATTCCTGGGAACTGTCAGATATAATTTTGTGTGCCTATAGGATCTCATTTACCCTTGACCATAAAGGCAGTGTGGAGGGTATGTCTATGAAGACTTGGAGGGGCTGCTACAGCATGCCGAGACCCAGCCTGCAGCCTGAGAATCCTGTGCCGCTGTCTGGCAGGGCATCTGAAGATGTAGCTTTGGGGCCATGGGAGGGCTCAGGGCCAACACTTACGGGTGCATATTTTAGGGCTGGGTGTCAGGGGCCAGGGGTACTGCTGCACTGAAGATGGGGTGCAGTGTGTGGCACTGGGTGTCAGGGGGCAGGGTTGCTGCAGTGCAGAGGACAGAGGTGATGCGGGGCGAGGGGTCCTGAGCATCAAAAGTCAGGGTGACAGAGCAGGAGCACCGCCATCTCAGGCAAACACCGCCACTGTGAGTTCCAGCTCCCTTTCTAGCCTCACACATTTCAAGGAAATCACTTCTCTTCTAACTACATGCAGCCAGAAGGAGCAGACAGTAAAACACAGAGGAGACAGCTTGGGCAGAGGGAGGTAGGGGGAAAGTCTCTGGGGTAACTGCCAAACTTCACCCTTATATAATGGACCCCTGTAAAACGGTGCGCCTTAATAAGCACAGTTCCTTTCCTTCAGGTGCGCTAAGATAGGGCAGCTAAAAGCAGACTTGAGGGCATGCCTGCAGCTGCAGAGAGCTGCGTGGGAACAGACACCCGATCTGCCTCCCAGGTAAGCACAACAGAGACGCAGAAGCAGTGCAAGGCGCTGATAAACTCTCCCACCCTGAATTCTTAACAACTTTTTTTTTTTTCTGGAGACGGAGTCTGGCTCTGTCTCCAGGCTGGACTTCAGTGGCGTGATCTTAGCTCACTGTAACCTCCGCCTCCCGTGTTCAAGTGATTCTCCTGCCTCAGCCTCCTGAGTAGCCAGGACTACAGGCACGCGCCACTCTGCCCAGCTAATTTTTGTCTTTTTAGTAAAGACTCACTCTGTTAGCCAGGATGGTGTCAATCACCTGACCTTGAGATCCACCCACCTCGGCCTCCCAAAGTGCTGGGACTACAGGTGTGAGTGAGTCAACGCCCCCAGCCCCAAAACTTTTTTTTTTTTTTTTTTTTTTTTTTTTTGAGACGGAGTTTCGCTCGTTACCCAGGCTGGAGTGCAATGGCGCGATCTCGGCTCACCGCAACCTCCGCCTCCTGGGTTCAGGCAATTCTCCTGCCTCAGCCTCCTAAGTAGCTGGGATTACAGGCACGCGCCACTCTGCCCAGCTAATTTTTGTCTTTTTAGTAAAGACAAAGTCTCACTCTGTTAGCCGGGATGGTGTCAATCACCTGACCTCGAGATCCACCCACCTCGGCCTCCCAAAGTGCTGGGACTACAGGTGGGAGTGAACACCCCCGTCCCCACTCTCTTTTAATCTGTAGGAGAGTGGGCTCTGACCTAACTCAGCCAGACGCCCTCTGGGTTTGTTTTCTCTAAAATAACCCTGTGCTGACTGGCGACGCACCTTTTGTGTTTCCTTCCTCTTTCTTTAACTCCTACAAGGGGGGCTGCTGTGCTGAGAATAGGGAGTACAGGTTTGGGGGCTGGGTGTCAGGGGTGCTGCTGTGCGGGGGACAGGGGGTCCAAGGTGGGGGCCTGATTGTCAGGGAGCAGGGGTGCCGCTGTGCTGAGAATGGGGAGCAGGGTTGGGGGTTGGGTGTCAGAGGGCAGAGTTATTGCTATGCTCAGGACAGGGGGTCCAAGGCGGGAGTCTGGTTGTCAGGGGGCAGGGGAGCCGCTGTGCTAACAGAAGGAGCAGTGCTGGGGGCTGGTTGTCAGGGGCAGGGCAGGGATCCTGGGCATTAAAAGGCAGGGATGCTGCTCTGCTGAGTCCAGGGGGTACAGGGTGGGGTTTGGCTATTAGGGGGCAGGGGTGCAGCTGTGTGAGGATAGGATGTGCAGGGCATTGGCTGGGCATCAGGGGGTGGGGGTGCAGCTGTGCTGAGGACCAGGTATGCAAGGCAGGGGCTGGGTATTAGGGTACAGGGGTGCAGCTGTGCTGAGGACTGGGTACAGGATGAGGGGCTGAGTGTCGGGGCAGGGGTGCAGTGTGCTGGGGACAGGGGGTGCAGGGTGGGGGCTGGGTGTCGGGCTGGGGGTGCAGTGGCATTGAGGACAGGGCCTACTGGGCAGGGGCCGGGCATGAGGGCAGGGCTGCATCTATGTTTTCTTCTTCAGGACAGGGTCCTCCGGCACCACCTGGGAGAAGGAAGCCAGAGTAAGGCCGAGTAGAGCGCAGCGCAGGCCGTCAGTTCCCTCTGGCCTCTGGAGGTGGCTGCGTTTTGATTGTGGATGGCTTCTTCTGGACGAGGAAAGCAGTTAAGGCCGCTTTCTGGGTTGGTGCTGTGCTGCTCACCCCAGCTGCGCCCTCTCTGTGCACCCCACTTCCTGTTCTTTCCACAGCGGTTTCCCTGTGAGTGACTTCAGAGAATCCTGAACAGCAGCCATGGGCAGCCCGGGAGCGCTCCAGGGGGAGCCTCAGCTCCTGCCTGCTGCTCTAGGGCTGGGGGTGCCGTAGGGAGACCGCCGCAGGGTCCTCGGGAGCTGTCGCACGGCAGGAAGAGGCCCCAGTCAAGACCCCGAGTCATGATTTCTTCCACACGTGTGTGTGGCAATGTGTGGGGGACTAGGCGGTGGCTGCCAGACAGGGAGCGTGTCCCGGTCCCAGCTGCAGGGGACCACAGCAGCAGGGCCGCCTCTCCCTGCCCGTCTGCGCCTGGGCCTGCCAGGGCCATCTTCCATGCTCCATGGGGCCTCTTGGGAGGCTGCAGGTCAGTGTGACTCAGAGAGGTCAAGCTTGCGGTGGGGGGGCCCTGAGGGCCATGACACAGGCACTGTGCCCCTAGGGGCTGGGAGGGCTGAGAAGGTTCCAGGTCTCCCCCGCCTGGCTCCTGCATCAAAGTGGCAGTGAGGCTCGGGCTTGGGGCTGAAGGGGGTGACGCTGTGCCCCCAGAGGCAGGCTCCACTTCCCCCAGGGGACCTTGGAGGACGGGCCCTCTCCTGACCCAGGCTCGAGGACACTTGGCAGCCCCTGGGGTCCTGCCTTTTCTCCCAGCCTTGGCCTCCCTCCTGGAGCTCTAGAGTCAGGCCCAGGCCTGTGGATGGCTCTGAGCAGATGATCCTGGGCCCCCATGGAGCTCTGGACATCAGCGGATGCCCCGCTGTGTGATCGTGGGGGCCTCCGGGATCCACTCCCCTCTGCCGCCAAGCCTAGAGGCTGTGAATTCTGTGGATCCTGAGCTGTCCCCTCTGAGAGCCCAGGCAAAGCGGGGGTTGGATGAGAGCAGGCAGCGAGGTGTCTTTATTCCCGCAGCGCCATGCTGCTTGGCTCCTGCCCCCTAGAGAGGCCGGGCAGGGAGACGGGGCAGGCAGGGCCTGGAGGGTGGCAGCTCAGGCGCACCTGGGTCCTGGGGGGACCGGCGGTCAGTCCTGAGCAGACATCTCTGTTGGCTTTTGCCTCCTGGGTGGCTTCGCAAATTACAGCAGCCCAGTCAGCACACGGAAGTTCACCGGTGCACCTGGACAGGTGTGCACTCACCTGATGGGCCAGTGGGTGCAGGCTTTCCTCCCGGGTATCAGCAATACAAGAGGGGCTGGGGCCGGCTCGGGGGAGATGTCGGGGGCCCTGCAGGCCCAGGTCCTGGGGCACCGGAGCCGCTTCCCAGATTCAGGTGCTGGCAGCGGGGCTTCCGGTCCTGGCCCTGGGCTCCTCGGTGCCCTGGGCTGCTGACGTCTGTGTCCTGCAGAAGCCCAATGTCCCAGGGAAGAACCTGAGGAGCAGTGTGGCCCCGGGCAGCAGGCAGGGGAGGCAGGACCGGGGCCATCCCAGTCGCTTCCAGTTCCCTCTTGTGTCTCTGTGATTCTAGAAAATTCTCACCCTTGTATTCCTGAAAGAGAAAAAGAAAAAATGTCATTTGCTAGAATTTAAGCAATGATCTAGGGGACGCTGGGCGAAGTGTGCACTCCTGGTGCCGGGACCTGAGGGTCGCGAGCCGGGGGTGCAGCATGAGCTGGGGCGGGCGGGGCTCCCTGGGTTTCTTTCTCACACCGTAACTGCCACTGAGGCCAGCACAGACCTGGCAGCCAGGGGCTGGTCCTGGGTGGGCCAGGGGTGTCTTCCTGGTCTGCACCCCTCCTGCTCGTCCATCATGGCCTGTGGGGCATCTGCTGCACCCCAGGAAGCCTGGGCTCCCTTCCAGCCCCAGGGGGGGCTCTGGGCCTGGCTCTCCTCACCTGGGGAAACAGGGCTCACAGGCGCTTGGTGGCGTGGGCATGTTGCTTTGCCATGGCGAGGGCCCGCCTGGCTGTGGGACCCAGCACCAGTGGGCAGCCTCAGGTCGTCTCTGCAGGAGACTCCTCTGGCAGGTCACACACAGGGCACCCCACCAACCTGTGAAAGGTCGTGACCCAGGAAGGGCTGGAATCTTCTTTGCTCCTCCAGTCACTGACCACCGGTGCCCATGAGGGCAGGTGAGACTGTACGTGGTGACAGGACGCCCTCAGTCTCAGGAGCTAATGCTGTCCACTCATGTCCTGCTTGTGGCACAGCCTGGCATGTCCCCCAGGCTCTGGGATTGGTGGCCGCACCTCCAGCCCCTGTATCCGGCCATGTGCGCAGGAGGGCACAGAACCTCGAGGAGCCTGAGGCTTAAAGAGCTCTGAGGCCTGGGAGGGGCCGCTGTCACTTTGCCTGGGTTCCTCGGGATCTGGTCACACGGCCCTTCTCACTGAGAGGGAGGCTCGGAGTACAGAGGACCCGGGGCTGGGCACTCGGGGCTGCGCCTGCTCAGGCTCCCGCCGGAGGCTGCTCGTGCTTCTGCCCACCGGTGCTTCCGCCCTTATTCTGCTGGCACAGCAAAGGCTGGTGGTGGGCCCAGCAGCTGGGGACAGGGAGGGGACACAGGTGTCATATAATTACAGTTTACTTTTATTATTGAGAAGAAGTTCACATAACATAACTTTTTTTTTTTTTTTTTTTTTTTTTTTTTTTTTTTTGGAAACAGGGTCTCATTGCCCAGGCTGAAGTGGCTGCACAATCTCAGCTCACTGCAGCCTCCACCTCACGGGTTCAAGAGATTCTCCTGCCTCAGCCTTCTGAGTAGCTGGGATTACAGGCACACACCACCATGCCCTGTTCATTTTTGTATGTTTAATAGAGGCAAGGTTTCACCATGTTGGCCAGGCTGGTCTTCAACTCCTGACCTCAAGTGATCTGTCCGCCTCAGCCTTCCAAAGTGCTGGGACTACCGGTGTGAGCCACTGCGCTGGCCAAAATTTACCATTTTTATGTGGGTGGTTTGGTGGCATTTAGCACAGTCATAGCATCGCACAGGCGTCACCTCTGTGTGATTCCAGGACGTTTCCGCAACCCCAAAAGGAAACCCTGTACCCCTTAAGCCGTTGCTCCCTGCCTGCCTCCATGGCCCCTGCTAACCCCAGCCTGCGTTCTGTCTCTGGCTTGGCATCTTCTGGAAGTTTCATTTGGACCTTTGTCTGGCTTCTGTCACTCAGCAGAAGGTCTTCTGGGTTCCTCGGGGCTGTGGCGTGCGCCAGGCCCCCCTCCTGTGAGGGGTGAATAGTGTTCTATCACCCGTTCATCTTGGGACGGACATGTGGGTGCCTTCCACCCTTTGGCAGTTATGAAAAGCGCTGTCGGGCACATTCCCATTACAAATATCTGAGTCTCTGCTTTCAGTTCTCTTGGGTATGTACCTAGGCCCCAGGTGTGAAATTGCTGGGTAATTGTTTGGTTTCTTGAGGAGCTGCCACACTGTTTTCCACAGTGGCTGAATCATGTTTTATTCTCAGCAGCAGCACACAGGGGTCAGTGTTTATCACGTCCTCACCTCCCCGTGTTATTCTCTGGTGCGTGTCTAACTCTGGCCACCCAGTGGGTGCACAGGGCCATCTCACTGTGGCTCCGGCTTGCCTTTCCCTGGTGACACTGCTGGGACATCTTTTCCTGGGCTTGCTGGCCAGCTGCATCTCATTGGAGCAGCATCTCTTTGAGGCCTCTGCCCATTGTCCCCAGGGTGGCCATCCTGGTATGTGGCTGACTTCACTGTCACGTCTCCACCCAGGGCTTCTGAGAAGCGGCTGTGTCTCCTGGGTGGCCATCCTGCCATGTGGCTGACTTCACTGTTCCATCTGCACCCAGGGGTGCTGAGCAGCAGCTTCGTCCAGAGGCGTCTCCATCAGCGTCTGAGCCCCAGGTCCCTTTTGAGGCAGGTGTGGGGTCATCTGATTTCTCTTGTGGGCACAGAGTCACCACCATCCTCGGGAACTCTGAGAACATTCTCAGACCTCCTTCCCTGTAACCTCAGCTCATGTCGTTTTAGGGGTGTGAAGAGACTTGGGTCCTAGTCACTGTTCCACTGTGAGTGTGAGAGGCGAGTGCTGGGCCTTCGTTTCCCAGCACAGAATGGGGAGAGGGATGTCCGTGTCCCCAGTGGGTGGCTCAGGCCGGGTGTTGGAGGAGGAGCCTGGAGGAAGCGAGGGCTGTGCCTGTGTGTGCAGGGATGGTGGCACCTCCGCGGCCAGGGCTGGCTCCCATCTCTGCTCCTCCTCCCGCTGCTCCTCCAGGCCACCCCTCCTGGCTGGGGGCCCAGGTGGAGAGGTGTCTGCAGAGGCCCTGCACCCCAGGCTGCGTCCCCTGCTCTGCATTTTGTGAAGAAGGAATATAAGTCTGGGATGGAGGCTGCACTGCCATGATGGTGCCTTTTGTCCTCATCAGACACCAGGGAGGTACCCAGTGTACGCACTAGGCTGTGCCTGCATCTGCAGAGCCCAGGGTTTCCTTGATGGTTTGGCAGAGAGATGCTGCAATTCAGGGCAGTACAAACGGGAAAGGCTGTCGGGTTTTCCGGACGGAGGCGCTGGCTTGTAGATGAGTGCAGCTGGGCCGTGGAGCCGTGAACGGAGGCAGCCGCTCCCAGAGTGAGGCTCCCCGGCCCGTCCCGTCACTCCAGCCTGCCCCAGGCCTCTCCTCCACACCTGCTCAGTGCCCGGCATCCGGCCATGGCGCGATGGGCGACCTGATGCCTTGTTACGCCCCTTCCTTTTACGTTTAGACGCAACAACTGCCCAGCATGCGTGCTCCAGTCGAGGTCACAGGACTGACAGAACAGATTCTGTGGCAGCGAGGTACCAAAGTGTAAACAGCACCTAAAGCCAGGCCTGGCAAGGGTTGAGACACCCCCCCTCACCTTAAGGAATAAACTGTTCTGACTGCCACGGGGTTTCTTTTTCTCTAGCGGCTAAATAAGCACTATTCACAGTTGTAGCTCAGTGTCCGGCACTGACTAACTGGCCCCCAACCCCTGTTCCAGCAGCCATAGCCACAGCTCCGACGGACAAGAGACTGATTTCAGCACCTCCGCCCTGGGAAGAGACCGCCTGCCATGCGCTGGGTCTGGCCGGTTTGCAGAGGCTGTGTCCGTGTGAGCCTGTGTGTCCTGGAAAGACCTTTTGAAGTCTAGGGCCTCACTGTGATACATTTAAATATTAAGTCTCCACCCTAGAGTGAACATGGTCACGTGTTACATGTACGCGTATTAGCTATGCGTGCATCAGGAGCACCTCATGAATATTCATGGCTCCTCCTGTAACCTGTTGAAGGTTTCTACTCAGCCAGCCTGTCCAGAGTAAAGCTCCTGTCCCAGCTCCTCTGCCCGTGAACCAGGGTCTGGCCTTGGCAGGAGACACACTTCCCGGCCTGCAGGATGGCCACCCTGGGGCCCATAGGCTTTCATAAGAAATCAAGTCTCCTCCCAGAAGCTCTTTGGTTTAATTAGGTCTTACGCCAGGCTTCAGCGACAGGATTTACCCGTGTAACAAACTGCACGTGAAGCTGAACCTAAAATGAAGTGGAGGAGAAAAGTCTCCACTTGTTTTCTGAATGTACAAATCTTGTGTTTTCTTTAAGTTAATGGAGTGAATGAAATGGTTTCTTTGTAGCGCAGCATTTCAGGTCTGCATTGGCTTTCTTTACCTTGTCACTCCCTAACCCTCTGGTTAATTTCCCTGAGTGTTGTGTTAACTTGTCAGTCAACTCCCAGTGGCTGAGGCAGAAGGAAAAGTCGCACCTGTCTCAGCCTTGGCCTGTGTCACAGAGCGGCAGGTCTTTGATCTCGTGTTTGAGAGGTGGCTCTGTGCTGGAGATTTTCAACCAGGAATGTGCATCTGGCTTTTTAAACGAGTTTGCAATTTCTTTGCACTTCTCCTCTTGAGAGGTGGGGGTCTGTGCCTCCTCTCATGGGACCGGGCACTAGTGCTCACTTGTCACGGACAGGTGATGTGGAGGGGATGCTGTTTGACAAGGCCACGGGCCTCTGCCTGGTTCACTGCGGTCACCCACCTGTGGAGCCCTTGGCTACCAAGTCAAGGCTCTGAATGTCCTGAGACTGCCCGGCTACTTGGAAGCCCAGGACACCAGAGTCTCCTGTAGGTCCTCCAGCCAAGCCCGGTGACCTCGGCCGACCTGTGAGTGATGTCACCTCCAGATGACGCCAAACCCTTGCTGTGGATTCAGCCCCAGCCAGTGAGCCTTCTCTGCAGTCCCCAGACATCAAGAAGTAGCAAGAAGCAATTTTTTCTGTGTCTTGCCTGAATTCCTATCCCTGTGAAGCATGAGTAAAACAAAATGGCTGTTTTATACCAGTATTTTGGGGTATTCATTTAAAAAAAAATAAATTCACAATAAACGCACCGGAAATAACACACTTGTAGCACATTCACAAGGTACAGAAGGTGGCACGCTGAGATCTGCGTTTCCACCTTTCGCTCTTCTGCAGCCTGTGAGCTCCTGCCTCTCATGTAACAGCTGTTAAGTTTTTGTACATTTTTCCTTATTTATTTTTTTAATGAAGATTTATTTATTGATGAAATATCACTCTGCCACCAGGCTGGAGTGCAGTGGCACGATCTCAGGTCACTGCAACCTCTGCATACTGGGTGCAAGTGATTCCCCTGCCTCAGCCTCCCAAGCAGCTGGGACTACAGGCACGTACCATCACACCCGGCTAATTTTTGGTATTTTAGTAGACAGGGTTTCACCATATTCACCAGTCTGGTCTTGAACTCATGACCTTGTGATCTGCTCACCTTGGCCTCCCAAAGTGCAGGGTTTACAGGCGTGAGCCACCTCGCCCAGCAGGTTTTATTTTTTTTTAGTGTATTCTCTATTTTTTTAAAAAAATTTCTTCCCCAGTTTGCATTGGAGATGTGAATCTTTTCCACTTTTTTCTTAGGTCTTACCACTGACTCTCTTTCTGTGTCTCATGCATGCATATATATATATGCATATTTGTGTATGTATATATATTCATGTACGGTATATATTTTGTGCAAACACACATTTTTCTGTTCAGTTGTTAGCAATTATAATTCTCCATTTAGACAGGTACTATTACCTGTGTCTTCCCAAATCCTGTCAGTGACCTCAACTAGGTAATTCCTGGAAAAATGGAAACATCTGTATTAATGCAGTTTTCATACCTCATCGATGCTGCATTTGATTTAATAGTTCTTAAAGCTTGTGATGGGTCTGCAGTGATGGAAATTTGCACTGAATCATTTCCTCTCTTAGTGGGTATCTACCTTGTTCTAAACAGGATAAGGCTCTCATTTTTCTTCTCTGATTTTCACCTGTTCCGTGTTTTTGGGGGCTCGTCAGTTGCCTCCCAGGTGCTAACTGTCATGACGAGATAATAAGAATGGGTGTGACTGGGTGTTGACTAATGAGCCAGAACACATTTAATCCTGGAGTTTGAGGTTATCAGAACACCCCACTTAGAAAACCATTCTTTTTCACCATGTTGCCTAGGCTGGTCTCGACCTCTTGAGCTCAGGCAGTCCACCCACCTCAGCCACCCAAAGTGCAAGGATTACAGGTGTGAGCCATTGTACCAGGCTGTAGGTCCTTATTGTTAAAGAAATTACCTTAGAGCTGGAGGTCTTTTCTACAGTGACTTATTCTCACATGGACTTACGGATATTTATGATGTCCAGCAGAAGAACGCTAGAGTACACACAAGACATCCTGGCCTCAGTCAGATTCCCTGCTGTCTCCTGATGCCTGTATTACCACTTTGATGATTTTGTTTTGGGAACAGGGTCTCATTTCAGCCTCAAACTCCAAGCCTCTGGCGATCCTCCCACCTCAGCCTCCCAATTAGCTAGGGTGACAGGTCCATGCCACCAAGTCCAGCTAGGTTTAATTTTTTTTTTTTTTTTTTTTTTTTTGTAGATATGAGGGGGTCTCACTATGTTGCCCAGGCTTGTCTTGAGCTTCCGGGTTCAAGTGATCCTCCTGCCTCCCAGTTAGCTAGGATTATAAAAATTAGCCAGCCATGGTTGCTCATGCCTAGTTTTTTTTGTTTGTTTGTTTTTTCCGGTAGAGAAGGAGTCTTACTATGTTACCCAGGTTAGTCTTAAACTCCTGGCCTCAAGCGATTCTTTTGGCTCAGCCTCCCCAAATGCTGAGATTACAGGCATGAGCCACCACACCTGGTGTATCTTCATTTGCATTTTAAACCAAAGACGCTACCTTCTGCCTCATCTCTGGCGCTTATGTCCAGTTAAGGGTGTCACTCCTCTGTTAGGGGTTAGAAGTTCCTGGCCGGGTGTGGTGGCTCATGCCTATAATCCTAGCAGTTTGGGAGGCCGAGGCAGGCAGGTCACCTGGGGTCAGGAGTCTGAGACCAGCCTGGCCAATACTGTGAAAACCCAACTCTATTAAAAATAGAAAAATTAGCCAGGCATGGTGCATGAACCTATAATCCCAGCTACTTGGGAGGCTGAGGCAGGAGGACTGCTTGAGCCTGGGAGGTAAAGGTTGCCATGAGCTGAAATCGTGCCACAGCACTCCAGGCTGAGCAACAAATACTCTGTCTCAAAAACAAAAAGTTTTGGAGCTGAATAGCTGAGCTCCTGAGAAGTAAAGACCACCTGCTCATTTCTGCCATCAGATTTCTGTGGTGAAACCCAGCCAAGGCTATTTTTAAAGCTCCCCAAGTGACTTTGATGTGGCTCTCCAATTAATTAGCAGTGCCTTGAACAAATGCTGATAAAGAATCCTTGACCTGATCAAAAGAGGGATTAAAGGAGTGCCCCCCAGAGCTTCTCAAAGAAACATGAACAAATGAAGTAACAGCTCTGGCCGGGCGTGGTGGCTCACACCTGTAATCTCAGCACTTTGGGAGGCTAAGGTGGGCAGATCACGAGGTCGGGAGTTTGAGACCAGCCTGGCCAACATGGTGAAACCCCATCTCTACTAAAAGCCAGGTGTGGTAGCACGTGCCTATAATCCTAGCTACTTGAGAGGATGAGACAGGAGAATTGCTTGAGCCTGGGAGGCAGAGGTTGCAGTGAATGCACCATTGTACTGTACAGCCTGGTCAACGAGAGCAAGACTCTGTCTCAAAACAAACAACAAGAGCTCTTCTCTCCGTGGGGTTATACTGAGTGCAGCCCATTAGGCAGAATGGAGCCATATTCCATGGTTTTGAAAGAAAAGGCATTTAAAAGTTATATAAAAGGTAACATACTAGGCTGGATAGTAATCAGATGCATGAAGTAGGCAAAGTTGAAATTAACATCTCAGATCAGCTGGGCACAGTGAATCACACGTGTAATCTCAGCGCTTTGGGAGGTGGGAGGACTGAGTGAGCCCAGGAGTTCGACAACCCTGGGCAATGTCGTGAGACCACATCTCCACAAAAAAAAACCTTGAAGATCAGCCAAGTTTGTTTTTCTAGAGACAGGGTCTTGCCCTGTGACCCAGGCTGGAGTGCAGTGGCATGATCAGAGCGCACTGCAACCTCAACCTCCCGGATTCCAGTGAGCCTCCTGCCTCAGCCTCCCAAAGTGCTGGGACTATAATTAACAGCTGCCATGCCTGGAGGGTTTAATTATTTGATTCCATTACTGGTGCTAGCTGATCTTCAATTTTTTTTTTTTTTTTTTTTTTTTTTTTGAGACAGGGTTATGCTCTGTTACCCAAACTTGGAGGAACCACAGCTCATTACAGCCTCAGCCTCCTGTGCTCAAGTGATCCTCCCCGCTCAGCCCCCTGATTAGATGAGGCTACAGGTGCATGCCACCATGCCTGGCTAATTTTTGTATTTTTAATAGAAATGGGGTTTTGCCATGTTGGCCAGGCTGGTCTCAAACTCCTAACCTCATGTGATATTTCTGCCTCAGCCTCCCAATGTGCTGGGATTACAGGTGTGAGTCACCACGCCTGGCCCCTGAATGAGCATTTGATAGGCTAGATGGTGCCAGCTCCAAATAACCCAGCCCCTTTGTTTTCTGCGGCAGTAACCTGGTGATCGGCATGAATCAGTGCCACCTGAGGGTGAGCTGGGAGGGAGACAGCAGTGATTTAAAGCCATCAAGTTGGCCGGGTGTGGTGGCACACATCTGTAATCCCAGCACTTTGGGAGTCCGAGGTGGGCAGATCACAAGGTCAAGAGATCGAGACCATCCTGGCCAAGAGGGTGAAACTCTGTCTCTACTAAAAAGACAAAAACTAGCCAGGCGTGGTGGCACATGCCTGTAGTCCCAGCTACTCGGGAGGCTGAGGCAGAAAAATCACTTGAACCCGGGAGTCGGAGGTCACAGTGAGTCGAGATGGTGCCACTGCACTCCCGCCTGGTGACAGAGTGAGACCCCATCTCACAAGAAATTTAAAAAATCAAGTCATCAAGTTACACTAAAGGACAGGAATGGCTTTCACCAGTTTGCAGGTGTGACAAAGAGAATGGGGACTGAATTATACGTGTAGCAAATATGTTTTTGAGGCATTTCATGGTGAAAGAAAAAGATGAAAAGTAAAACAAACGGCACAAAATAACAGCTCTTTTAACATAGACAAAGGAAATCTCTGAACACAAGAGAAAGCCCGTTTTATAACCACAGGGAAAAGACTGAAGATCCTACAGGAAGACTTAGCAACCAAGGTCTTAGTGGGGACGGCAGAGCAGAATAAAAGGACAAATGAAAATAGACAGTCGGGCATATGGATCATGCCTGTAGTCCCACCTCAGGAGGCTGAGGCAGGAGGGTCCCTTGAGCCCAGGAGTTCGAGAACACCCTGGACAACATAGGGAGACCCCATCTCTACAAAAATAAATAAAACATTGGCTCAATGTGAAGGTGTGTGCCTGTAGTACCATCTACTCAGGAGGCTGAAGTAAGAGGATCGCTTGAGCCCAGGAGTTGGAGGCGGCAGTGACCTATGATCACTCCGCACTCCAGTCTGGATGACAGAGCAAGACCTTGTCTCAAAGAGGGCCAGGTGCAGTGGTTCAAGTCTGTAATCCCAGCACCTTGGGAGGCAAAGGTGGGAGGATCACCTGAGGTCAGGAGTTCAAGACTAGACTAGCCAACATAGAGAAACCCCATCTCTACTAAAACAATTTATATATATATATATATATATATACACACACACACACACACACACACATATATATATATATATATATATATATATATATATACACAAAAAAAAAATTAGCTGGGTATGGTGGCACACACTTGTAATCCTAGCTAAGGAGGAGGCTGAAGCAGGAGAATCACTTGAACCCTGGAGGCAGAGGTTGCAGTGAGTCGAGATCACACCACTGCACTGCAGCCTGGGCGACAGAGCCAGACTCTGTCTCAAAAAGAAAAAGAGAAAATAGACTATGCCTTTCTCTAAAATCCAGGAACAGGAAAGGAATTGTGCAGTGATGTGTGCAAGTGGCAGGATCACTGAGCATCTTAAGGGTTAGGGCCGAAGGTCCTAAACAAAGATCTCAGCTTCTTGCAAAGATCTGAGGCTGGAGTGCAATGGCGCAATCTCAGCTTATAATCTCTGCCTCCCAGGTTCGAGCAATTCTCCTGCCTCAGCCTCCCGATTAGCATGCCACCACGCCTGGCTAATTTTTGTATTTTTAGTAGAGATGGAGTTTCACCATATTGGACAGGATGGTCTCGATCTCCTGACCTCAGGTGATCCATCTACCTTGGTCTCCCAAAGTGCTGGAATTACAGGCGTGAGCCATTATGCTGGACCAAGATCCCAGGCTTTTTAAGCAAGAGAACATCCAGCCAGGTGTGGTGGCTCACACTTACAATCCCAGCACTTTAGGAGGCCGAGGTGGGTGGATCACCCAGGGTGAGGAGTTTGAAACCAGCCTGACCAATATAGTGTAAACCCCACCTCTACTAAAAACACAAAATTAGCTGGGTGTGGTGGCAAGCACCTGGAATCCCAGCTACTCGGGAGGCTAAGGCAAGTGAACTGCTTGAACCCGGGAGGCGGAGGGTGCAGTGAGCTCAGATTGCACCACTGCACTCCAAACTGGGCGACAGAATAAGACTTGTTCTCAAAACGAGACAACATCCATGGTTCTGCTTTGTAGACTTCCAGGAGCCTCATTTCCGGCCCCTGCAGGCCGCCCGCTCACCTGGGAAGTGCCACGTGCCCATCTCCTCCTCTTCCTCCTCCATCCATAGCTCTTTCCCCTGCTCCAACCTGAAGATCACAGCTGGTTTGCCAACTTGACACCCTGTTTGAGAGAAACAGTTATCAGATTTGTGCTGAGCCAGCTGGGCCTTCCCAGCAAGTGGACTGTTAGTTCAGCTTGCAGAACAAAAGGTGGACATCTCAGCCACGGAAAAGCTGATTTACTTGGGAGGTAACTCTGCAAAGACTCCAAGTGAGATCCAGACTCTTTGACTGCTGAAACCCAAGGCCAAGCCCTTTTATTTTTGACACAGGGTCTTGTTCTTTTGACCAGCTTGGAGTGCAATGGCACAACCACAGCTCACCACAGCCTCAACCTCCTGCACTTAAGCAATCCTTCTGCCTCAGCCTCCCGTGTAGCTGGGACCACAGGCATGCATCACCATGCTTAATTTTTAAATTTTTTTGTAGAGACGGGGTCTTGCTATGTTGCCGAGGCTAGTCTTGAACTTGGGCCTCAAGCAATCCTTCCATTTCAGACTCCCAAGTAGCTGGGACTTCAGGCACATGCCACCATGCCTGGCTAATTTTTTATTTTTAAATTGTATAGATTGAGTCCTGCTATGTTGCCCAGTCTGGTCTTGAACCTGTGGCCTCAAGCAATCCTCCCACCTCAGCCTCCCAAAGTGCTGGGATCACAACCATGAGCCACCACGCCTAGCCTAGCACTTTTAGTGCATGAGAGTCTTCCCAGTTTTATACAACTAAGAAAGGAAAGAGGTCATGTAACCCGAGGAACGCTGGGGACCCTTCCTCACCCACAAAGGCCAGGTGGCTGCAGTCCTCCAGCATCACGTTCCGGTACAGGGTCCTCTGCTCCAGGTCCAGCTGCTGCCACTCTCCAGGTGAAGCCCACAGCCACGTCCCTGAAGGACAGTGACCCCTGGAACAGCACATGGCTGATTAATGTGGAGTGGTTGGCAATGGGTACATGGCAAAGGCATAGAGGAAATAGATCTGACCGCCTTCCAAGGTCACTTTCCCCATGTTAAGTAATATAGGAAGCTTAGCACACTCCTAACTTTGTACTACATTTTGTGGGAGAGAAAAAAAGATTAGAAAAAAAATATTGGCCGGGTGTGTGGTGGCTCATGCCTGTAATCCCAGCACTTTGGGATGCTGAGGTGGGTGGATCGCTTGAGGTCAGGAGTTCGAGACCAGCCTGGCCAACATGGTAAAACCCCATCTCTACTAAAAATACAAAAATTAGCTGGGCATGGTGGCAGGTGCCTGTAATCCAAGCTACTCAGGAGGCTGAGGCAGGAAAATCACCTGAACCTGGGAGACAGAGGTTGCGGTGAACTGAGATCCTGCCATTGTACTCCAGCCTGAACAACAGAGGGAGATTCCATCTCAAAAAAAAAAAAAAAAAAAAATCTCATTACTGGATCTCCATTCATTCCTTCAGCGATCAAGCATCTTCCAAGGACCTGGCATGCTGCTGGTGTTCTAGGTGTTTGGGGACAAGGGCTGAACACAGACTTGCTCCTGTTCTAAAGGTGCGTAAATGTGCTGCTGCCCGATGAACACATGAACACAGCTGCACGGTCCGATTGCACCGAAGGCGGTGGTAGACATGCGGTTACGTACAGAACGGCACAAGGAAGACGGCAGCCAGATCCAATGTACTCATGTCAAGCGAAGTTTCCTAGGAGGTCACGGGTGAGCAGAGTCAAAGATAAACAGTGATCTGATGTCTGAAGGATATTCCTAGCAAGACACCTGGCATGAGCGAAGGAGGCACAGAAAAGTCTGGTAGGAACTAGGAACAGAATGAAGTGCAGGTTATAAGGGGTGTGTGGGAGAGGGAGCGAGCCCACGAGCAGCTCACAGAAGTGACTGTTTCCCCTATAGGAAATGGGGACTCCCACATCATGGTAATTAAGGGAGGGAACTACTGATGATCTGATGTGGAAAAAAGGTGAGAGCCACCAGAAGGGAGGATAACAGAAGATCAGTTAGCACACAATTCTCATCCTCAATGTAAGACAGTGCTCAACAAGGCAGCAGCAAGGGAAATGCACAGAAGGGATTCCGCAGATGCAGGACCGGGCTGGGCCTTCCTCACCCCTCCCATCCCCTTGCTCCATGAATTAGAGACCCCCATTTAAATATTTTCAATTTACACCTATTAGAAGAAAACATAAGAGGATATATCTAGATATGTGTATGTGTGTATGGAAGGATATATGTGTATAAATGTATATATGTGTATATATGTGTATACAAATATGTGTATACATGTGCGTGTATATATATAGACAGATGAGCGAGAGAGCGCGCGCTCTTTTTTTGAGACAGGGTCTCACTCTGTCCAGGCTAGAGTGCAGTGGTGTGATTACGGCTCACTGCAGCCTCTGCCTCCTGGGTTTAAACCATCCTCTCGCCTCACGCCCCCACTCTCCAGTAGCTGGGACTACAGGCATGTGCCACCATGCTAGGCTAATTTTCTTTAAATTTTTTGTAGACATGGGGTCTCACTATGTTTTGTTTAATGAAAGTTTAAATAATGGGAATGAGACTGGGCAGAGTGGCTCACGTCTGTAATCCCAGCACTTTGGGAGGCCAAGGCAGGAGAATCACTGAGGTCAGGAGTTCGAGACCAGCCTGGCCAACACGGTGAAACCTCATCTCTACTAAAAATACAAAACAAATCAGCCAGGCATGGTGGCAGGCACCTGTAATCCCAGCTGCTTAGGAGGCTGAGGCACGAGAATCACTTGAACCCAGGAGGGAGAGGTTGCAGTGAGCTGAGATCACGCCATTGCACTCCAGCCTGGGTGACAGAGCAAGACCGTCTTAAAAAGGTATTTGAGGGTTGGGGGGCTTTCATCACTGCAGCAGAGGTCGATGGAGGATGCTGGTAGTGCTGGGGTGGGCCCTGCCGACACATGCTGCTTCGGCAGGGTGGTGAGGGATGTTTATAGCCAAATGGGTGATCCAGAGTGTCTCCAACAGTGGGACAAGCACATGCAGAGCAGAGGCAGGAAGCAGGGCACAGCCTGCGGGCAGCAGCCGGGACCGGGAGCTATGTGGGAGTGGGGAGAGGCACTCCACAAAGAAACCCAGAGCCCCAGTCACCCCGAGGAGCCTGCGTTCTCTTTCAGGCAACACTCTCATCTCTAGAAGACTCATGACCAAGGGCTAAAGGCTGCTGAAACCAGTGACTTTTTTTTTTGAGATGGGATCTCACTGTGTGGCCCCGGCTGGAGTACAGCAGTGCGATCACAGCTCATGGCAGCTTCGACCTCCCTGGTTCAAGTGATCTTCTCACCTCAGCCTCCAGCACAGCTGGAACCACAGGTGCGAGCCACCTCACCCAGCCAAGTGTTTGACTTTTTGTAGAGGCGGGGTCTCCCTGTGTTGCCCAGGCTGGTCTCGAACTCCTGGGCTCAAGTGATCCTCCTACCTCAGCTTCCCAAAGTGCTGGGATTACAGGCATGAGCCACCTCACCTGGCCTAAGCCACTGACGTCTTAAATCAATATTGACCTTTCACTCACCAAACCGCTACTGTCCAACAGAGATACAGAATGCCAGCCCTGTGTGGGACTTTCATTTTTCAGTCACGTTTTCCTAAAAAGAGAAACAGGTAAAATTACTATCTCTTCTTTAACCCAACATATCCAAAATACTGTCATTTTGGCATCTAATCGTTTTTAAATCACTGATTTTTTCATTCTTTTTCACACCATATCAGACATATATTTTATACTCACAGCACATCTCAATCAAGATACTGTATTTTAGGCCGGGTGCAGTGGCTTATGCCTCTAATCCCAGCACTTTGGGAGGCCGAGGTGGGCGAATCATGAGGTCAGGAGATCGAGACCACCCTGGCTAACACCGTGAATCCCTGTCTCTACTAAAAACATAAAACTAGCTGGGTGTGATGGTAAGTGCCTGTAGTCCTAGTTACTCAGGGGGCTAAGGCAGGAGAATCGCTTGAACCAGAGAGGCCAAGGTTGCAGTGAGCCAAGATCACGCCACTGGTATTTCACCACTGCACTCCAGCCTGGGCAACAAAGTGAGAATCCATCTCAAAAAAAAAAAACAAAACAAACAAAAAAAAACTATTTTAAATGGTTGCAATAAAATACAGTCTTATCCAAATTATAAAATTGTGTTTAACAGAACAATATTTTCCTCTGGTTCAGTTTTAAAATTTAAATATAAATTTAAAATTCAGGTCTGCAGCCACATGTGGCTAATGGCTACCTTCTTTGACAGTGTGGTGTAGACTGCACAGATGCCAGTGTATTTCTGCACTGGGCACAGGGACTGGTAGACACAACTACAGTTCCACAGTCTGACTGCATTTATATTCCAACTCCACCACCTAATAACAGATGTGAGACCTCAGACAGCTTAATATCTCTAGCCTCAGTTTGTTCATCTCTAAGATGGGGAGAGGTGGATCATACGTCATTATTCCTACATAATTTACATACATATAATTTTTTTTCCAGTATTCAAAACAATATATACATATAATTTCTAGTTTATACATATGTCTATGTAGTTTGTTTTTATTTTTTTGAGATGGAATCTTGCTCTGTGGCCCAGGCTGGAGTGCAGTGGTGCAATACCAGCTCACTGCAACATCTGCCTCCAGGGTTCAAGCGATTCTCCTGCCTCAGCCTCCTCAGTAGCTGGGATTACAGGCACACGCCCAACTAATTTATTATTATTTAGTATTTTTAAATAGAGACAGGGTTTCTCCGTGAGGACAGGCTGGTCTCAAACTCCTGAACTCAGGTGGTCCACCCACCTCAGCCTCCCAAAGTGCTGGGATTACAGGCATGAGCTAAGCTACCCTGCCTATTATCTACATGGTTTATATATCATACACACACACACACACACACACACACACACACACACATATACATATATATACACATACATACACATGTCTTTGTAGTTTACATACATGTCTAGTTTATACACAATGTCTACGTAGTTAATATATGTGTCTATGTAATTCATATATAATTTCCATGTAAATATATCATTTCTATAGATATACCTCTCATGGGTTTATTTATGAAATAATATATAAAAAGTGCAGAGACCAGCACAAAAGTGCTGGACAGGCAGCATTTAAAACCATTATTAGCATCTTCAGTACACAGACTGCCCTAATAGGGAGGCATTCCCAGTAGACTTGGCTTCCTATAACACCGTGGCTTCCATGAAAAGAGAGCAAGTGAAGCCTCCAGCTTACAGCTTCACGGACAGGATAGGTGTGGCTCGCCACCTTCTTCCAGCCTCTCCTGCTGAGTATTTCTTGTGTGAAACACCCAGACATCCTTGGCTTCACAAAGCACTGACAAAGAAAGCCAGGCCCTGTGAACATGTTCCTTCCTGGAGTTGGAGAGGTAACGTTTGTTCACGAGGCCTCATCTTCCTCTAGGACCAACCCCTCCTGCCCCTGCCCTGTGCACAGCTGCCTGGAGAGAGGGCCTAGTACACCCGAGCTAGGCTGGACCAAAGGAATCTTCCCTGAAGAGCTTTCACATTGGACCAAGGAAAAGAGATTCAGCCCCTGACCACGGCAGAACTTGCGGATGTGAGAAGAGGAGCTGTGGCCACGCTACTTCTGGCCACACGGACAAAGTCCACCTGAGAAGAAAGTCACAGAAGCAGGGAACAAGATACCTGACGATGCCTGGGTTGCTGGATGCCTCTGGTGCCCGACTGCAAACCTGCTCTTCTCATGGCTTGGGTGCTGCCTTGTAGATTTTTTTTCAATAGGCTCTCCCTCTGTCACCCAGGCTGGAATGCAATGGCACAATCACAGCTCATTGCAGCCTTGACGTCCTAGGCACAAGTGATCCTCCCGCCTTAGCCTCCCGAATAACTGGGACTACAGGCATGTGCCAACACACCTGGTTAAGTTTTGTATTTTTTGTAGAGACAGGGTCTTGCCACATTACCCAGTCTGGTCTTGAACTCCTGGCCTCAAGCAATCCCCCTGCCTCAGCCTCCCAAAGTTCTAGAATTACTACTTTTTTAAAAAAATCCTAACCTACTTCTAGTTGGATTTCTGGCTCTTACAACTTCAAGGATTATAACTTCTGACCAGTGCACTCCACATTCACACATCCCTAGAATGTACAGTGAAGAGGAGCAGAAGGAGAATGCTTTCAGGCTGATGGAAAACACTGATGTCACTCACGGGCAAAGAAAGCTAACAGCCAAGTAACAAACAATACAAAGGAAGGCCAGGAGCAGTGGCTTATGCCTGTCATCACAGCACTCTGAGTGGGCAGATCACCTGAGGTCAGGAGTTCGAGACCAGCCTGGCTAATATGGTGAAACTCCATCTCTACTAAAAATACAGAACTTAGCCAGGCATGGTGGTGCATGCCTGTAATCGAAGCTACTCAGGAGGCTGAGGCAGGGGAATCACTTAAACCCGGGAGGCAGAGGTTGCAGTGAACTGAGATCGTGCCACTGCACTTGAGCCTGGGCGACAGAGCAGGACTCCATGACAAAAATAACCAGCCAGGCGCGGTGGCTCATGCCTGTAATCCCAGCACTTTGGGAGGCCGAGGTGGGTGGATCACAAGGTCAGAAGTTCAAGACTAGCCTGGCCTATATGGTAAAACCCCATCTCTACTAAAAATACAAAAATTAGCCAGGCGTGGTGGCATACACCTATAGTCTCAGCTGCTCGGGAGGCTAAGGCAGGAGAATCACTTGAACTGGGGAGGTAGAGGTTGCAGTGAGCCAAGATTGTGCCACTGGGTAAAAGAGCAAGACTGTGTCTCCAAAAAAAAAAAAAATACAAAATTATCTGGGCATGGTGGCACACACCTGTAATCCCAGCTACTCAGGAGGCTGAGGCAGAAGAATTGGTTGAACCCGGGAGGTGAGGTTGCAGTGAGCCGAGATCGCGCCACTGCACTCCGGCCTGGCAAAGGAGTGAGACTCCTTCTCAAGTAAGTAAGTAAATAAACAAACCATCATGGCAAGCAATTTCAGACAAGATCAGGTACGTTCAGGGTGGTATCTACTGAAAATAAAAAAATTAGTTCGGTGTGGTGGCAGATGCCTGTAAAGAGGCTGAGGCAGGAAAATTACTTGAACCCAGTAGGCAGAGGTTGCAGTGAGCCAAGATTATGCCACTGCACTCCAGCCTGGATGCTGGAGCAAGACTCCATCTCCAAATATTATATATATATATACACAAGGTATCTCACAACTGTAGGAGCCTCTACAGTGTCTCCACCCTGCCTTTCCCACAGCCTTGATCTTCTGTTCTCTTCCTGTTTTCACTGATCCTGACTTCTGTTTGCATTTTGTTTCATCGGATACATTTTTTTTTTTTTTTTTTTTTTTTTTTGAGACAGAGTCTTACTCTGTCACCCAGACTGGAGTGCAGTGATGCGATCTCGCTCACTGCAGCCTCTGCCTCCCAGGTTCAAGCAATTCTCCTGTCTCAGCCTCCCGAGTAGCTGGGATTACAAGTACCCATCCCCACATCTAGCTAATTTTGTATTTTTAATAGAGACAGGGTTTCACCATGTTGACCAGGCTAGTAGTAAAACCCTGACCTGACGTGATCCACCCACTTTGGCCTCCCACAGTGCTGGGATTACAAGCGTGAGCCATGGTGCCCAGCTTTCATAAGACACGTTCTTATGAGCATCCGAATCCCCTGCTGAAAACAAAGTGTGGTTGAAAGAAACACCTCGCTCACCTGGGACATGGTTCTTCTCTGCTGTTCTCAGAAAGCAGACACCTGTGAAGGCAGAACACGGGTGGGGAGAGAGGATGTGAGAGGCCACGCTTGCCCGGGGGCTCCCAATCAACTGCTGGGACCGCCTCCCCCCCTCCCCACCACCACCGCTGTCCCCCCGACCACCGCTCTCCCCACCCCAGGGCACAGGCGGGAGAAAGCCTTCTCTGAAGGATCCCCATTACCAGGGCAAAGCCCTCACCTTGGAAATGTGGTAGGGACTCAAGCTTATGAGGCCTGACTTGGATTTTTGTTTTGTTTTGAGACCGGGTTTCACTGTCGCCCAGGCTGGAACGCAGTGGTGCAATCACGGCTCACTGCAGCCTTGGACTCCCAGGCTCAAGCTCTCCTCCCACCTCAGCCTCCCGAGAAGCTGGGACTATGTCACGTGCCCAGTTAATTTTAAAATTTTTCGGTAGAGATGGGGCCTCGCTGTAGTGCCCAGGCTGGTCTCAAAGCCCTAGGTTCAAGCAGTCTGCCTGCTTCAGCCTCCCAAAACGCTGGGATTACACGGTGAATCACCATGCCCGACTGGATTTTTTTCTTAATGAATATGTGTATCTGTGTCTCAGAAGTCAATATGCAATTTATGCTAACCCCCACCGATTACCCCAGAAATGTAATTAATAGAAATTTATTCTGAAGAAACAGGCCGGGCATGGTGGCTCACACCTGTAATCCCAGAACTTTGGGAGGCCGAAGCAGGTGGATTACCTGAGGTCAGGAGTTCAAAACCAGCTTGGCCAATATGGTGAAACCCCATCTCTCCTTAAAATAAAATTTAAAAAATCAGCTGGGTGTCATGGCGTGTGCCTGTAATCCCAGCTACTCAAGAGGCTGAGCCAGCAGACTTGGGGAGCAGAGGCTGCAGTGAGCCAAGATCACACCACTGCACTTCAGCCTCAGTGACAGAGCAACACTCCATCTCAAAAAAAAAAAAAATATATATATATATATATACACACACAACTTTTTTTGGGGGGGGAATGGGGTCTTGCTCTGTTGCCCAGGCTGGAGTGCAGTAGTGGGGCATAATCTCAGCTCCCTGCAACCTCTGTTTCCTGGATTCAAGCGATTCTCATGCCTCAGCCTCCCAAGTAGCTGGGATTACATACATACACCATCATGTCTGGCTAATTTTTTGTATTTTTAGTACAGATGGGGTTTAACCATGTTGGCCAGGCTGGTCTCGAACTCCCAACCTCAGGTGATACACCTGCCTCAGCCTCCCAAAGTGCTGGAATTACAGGTGTGAGCGACCATGCCTGGCCTATTTTAATTTTTTTGTAGAGACCAGGCACGGTGGTTCACCCTTGTAATCCCAGCTACTTGGGAGGCTGAGGCAGGAGGATTGCTTGAACCTGGGAGGCCGAGGTGGCAATCAGCTGTGATTGCACAATTACACTCCTGGGCAACAGAGCAAGACTCTGTCTAATAAAACAAAACGTGTGTGTGTGTGCGTGCCTTTTGCAGAGTCAGGGTTCCGCTATGTTGCTCAGGCTAGTCTCGAACTCCTGGCCTCAAATGATTCTCCGGCCTCTATCTCCCACAGTGTTGGGATTACAAGCCTGAGTCACCGTGACTGGCCTGATTCTTGTTTGTATAATTGACTACAAACTATAGCACCTGTAATGAGTTTGTAAAGATACATCTATAAATAAAAATTCTGGGCCAGGCACAGTTGCTTATGCCTGTAATTCTAGCACTTTGGGAGGCCAAGGCTGGTGGATCGCTTTAGGTCAGGAGTTCAAGACCAGCCTGGCCAACATGGTGAAACCCAATCTCTACTAAAAATACAAAATTAACTGGGCATGGTGGCTCATGCCTGTAATCCCAGCTTCTTGGGAGGCTGAGGCAGGAGAATCACCTGAACCCAGGAGGTGGAAGTTTCAGTGAGCCAAGATTGTGCCATTGCACACCAGCCTGGGCAACAAAGCAAAACTCCATCTAAAAACCAAAAAAAAAAAAAAAAAAAAAAAGATTTTGAAGAAACACAGAATATCGGCAGTGATTATTTTTGCCTGGTAGGATGTTTGGGCTTTTTTTTTTCCTCCTCCAGATAGGGTCTCAGTCTGTTGCTCAGGCTGGAGTACAGTGGCACCTTCACAGCTCACTGCAGCCTCTGCCTCCCGGGCTCAAGTGGTCCTCTGGCCTCAGCCTCCCAAGTGGCTGGGACTACAGGCACGTAACACCATTCCTGGCTAACTTTTGTAATTTTTTGTGGAGACGGGGTTTCACTGTGTTGCCCAGGCCAGTCTTGAACCCCCGGGCTCAAGTGATCCTCATGCCTCAATCTACCAAAGTGCTGGGATTACAGGTATGAGCCACCTCACTGGACAGATTTTTTTAAAATTAATTAGTATTTTCTAATTTCTTAAATGATAAATTGGTGCTCACCATTTCATGTGTAAATATTTCATAAGAATATACATGTATCCTCACGCCTGTAATCACAGCACTTTGGGAGGCCGAGGCAGGCGAATCACGAGGTCAGGAGATCAAGACCATCCTGGCCAACATGGTGAAACCCCATCTTTCCTAAAAATACAAAAAAAATTAGCTGGGCATGGTGGCGAGCACCTGTAGTCCCAGCTACTTGGGAAGCTGAGGCAGTAGAATTGCTTGAACCCAGGAGGCGGAGATTGCAGTGAGCTGAGATCGCACCACTGCACTACAGCCTGGGTGACAGCTCGAGATTCCATCTAAAAAATAAAAAAAGAATATACATGTATCATCTTACTGTGTTTTCTCCCAGTGCGCTCCTATCAAAGTCTTTCTCCAGGCAAAAGGAAAAGCAGGAGAGGGCTGAAGGGGGAGAAGGTGGAATGGGGCAGGTCTTAGCCATGAGTTGTGGAACAGTGGAAGAAGCCCCTGCCTGGTGCACAGGAGCCCTGGAGTGCTGGCTCGCCCGCTACTGAGCCTGATGGTTCTGAATGTCTCTCTCACACCCATTTTTTTTTTTTTGTCTTTGACATAAGAAGGAGAAACAAAAAACCCAAGTTAAGAAAGCAAATTCTGGCCAGGAGCAGTGGCTCACGCCTGTAATCCCAGCACTTTGGGAGGCCGAGGTGGGCAGATCACCTTAGGTCAAGAGTTTCGAGACCAGCCTGGCCAACACGGCGAAACCACATCTTTACCAAAAATACAAAAATCAGCTGGGTGCAGTGGCGAGTGCCTGTAGTCCCAGCTACTCAGGAGGCTGAGGCAGGAGAATCATTTCAACCCAGGAGGCAGAGGTTGCAGAGTACCAAGATAAAAAAAAATTCTCTGACTTCACTATAGCGCTTGTTCATCCACCTTATTTTGTTGCTGTTGTTTTTGTTTTGCTGAGCAGCCCAAAGCCACGGCTTTTCGCTTCTGCCTCTACTGGTAAGTGATAAAGAGGGATGAGGAAGGGGCTTTACCGCCCCAATCAGAAACAGAGACTAAGAAGCCATGACTGGATTCTCTCCCTTGCAAACCCCTGGTTCCATGTTGGTAGAAGCCAGGTCCAGAGGTGCCGGTGGGATGGGCAGAGCTGGTGCTCAGGTGGCACAGGCAGAGGAGGATGATGGTGAATGCAAATGATCCAGAGATAGTGTGGGTCCGCGACTGTCCTCTGAGCACCAGGGAGATGCTCTGCCCGTAGCCCGCAACCCTGCACTCAACTAAAGCCAAGATGATCCTTCGATGTGAGCACCCAGGTTTGCTCTGTCCCCAAGTGGGTTGGGGCCGTTTCAGGTACATGGACCTTGGGTATTTTTACGGAGTCTCACTCTGTTACCCAGGCTGGAGTGCAGCAGCACGATCTCAGCTCACTGCAACCTCCGCCTCCTGGGTTCAAGCAATTCTCCTGCCTCAGCCTCCCAAGTAGCTGGAATTACAGGCACTCACTGCCACACTTGGCTAATTTTTGTATTTTTAGTAGGGACAGGGTTTTGCCATATTGGCCAGGCTGGTCTCGAACTACCAACCTTGGTGATGCGCCCACCTCGGCCTCCCAAAGTGCTGGGATTACAGGCGTGAGCCACTGTGCCCGGTCCTACCTCCCAAGGTGGACTTTGGGAGCTGACACCCTCCATATGACCCTCCAGCTTCAGTCCTAAGCTATGTGAAGAAGTCTCAGAACTGGGGTCTCCCTTTCCGTAGTAGATTCCTGCTCCCCGTGCTCAGCTTCTTGACAGGAATGCTTTTACTCCCGGCATGGCTGGGTCTTGAACACTTGGGCAGATCCACCTGGCTGCCAAGGCTTTGCTCCCCGGCTGAGAACTTACCTTCAGGCAGGGACTCAAGCTTCAGCCTCTGAGTTCTTGGGACCAGGGTAGAAACAAACTTGATGTGCTGAGAGGAGGGAGCCACCTTGGTGACACAGTCTCATCCTGAGCTTTCACAAAGACACTAGGAAAACCTGAAATTAAAATGATGCAGTGAGCCTCACATGAAAATATTAGCAAACCTATCATCTCAGCGCTTTTGGGAGGCTGAGGCAGGAGAATTGCTTGAGGCCAGGAGTTCGAGACTAGCCCCGTCAACAGAGACCCCGCCTCTACAGGAGGAAAAGGAGACACTAGCAGGATACCTTTACCACTGATGGAGAGAAACCAGTTGGTGGCAGAAGGGAACGTCCGAAAGCCTGCAACTAGAAACTAAGTTCATGCTCTGTTTCTGGCTTTGAAAATGGAGGGACTGGCCAGGTGTGGTGGCTCACACCTGTTACCCCAGCACTTCGGGAGGCTGAGGCAGGCGGATCACCTGAGGTCAGGAGTTTGAGACCAGCCTGGCCATATAGGTAAAACCCCATCTCTCCTAAAAATACAAAAATTAGCCCCGTGTGGCACATGCCTATAATCCCAGCTACCAGGGAGACTGAGGCAGGAGAATGGGTGGAACCTGGGAGGTGGAAGCTGCAGTGAGCCAAGATCGTGCCACTGCACTCCAGCCTCAGTGACAAAGCGAGACTCCATCTTGAAAATTAAAAAAAAATTGGAGGACCCTGCTGGAAAGCAAGCTGATGGCCTTAGGGAGCGAAGTGTGGCTCCCAGTTAATAGCCAGCAAGGAACTGGGGACTTGAGTCTTAAAACTGAATTCTGCAAACCACCTGAATGCACTGGAGGCAGATTCATCCCAGAACCTCAGGCTAAAAGCCCAGCCCAGCCCCTGTCTGCCTTTGAACCTCGTGATACCTGAGCATGGAACCCACAGGTGAGCCCACCAGGATTTCTGATCTCCCAAACTCTGAGCTAGTAAGTGGGTATGGTTTTAAGTCACTAAATGAGTAGCAATCTGTCATACAACAACAGAAAATTACTACAGGCTGGGCAGGGTGGCTCATACCTGTAATCCCAGCACTTTGGGAGGCTGAGGTAGGCAGATCACTTGAGGTCAGGAGTTCGAGAGCAGCCTGGCCAACATGGTGAAATCCTGTCTCTACTAAAAATATGAAAATAACCCGGCGCGGTGGCTCACACCTGTAATCCCAGCACTTTGGGAGGCTGAGGGGCTGGATCACCTGTGGTCGGGAGTTCGAGACCAGCCTGACCAACATGGAGAAACCTCATCTCTACTAAAAATACAAAATTAGCTGGGCGTGGTGGTGCATGCCTCTAATCCCAGCTACTCAAGAGGCTGAGGCAGGAGAATTGCTTGAACCCGGGAGGCAGAAGTTGTGGTAAGCTGCGATTGAGCCATTGTGCTCCAGCCTGGGCAACAAGAGCAAAACTCTATCCCCCCCCCAAAAATAGAAATACAGATACAAAAATTAGCCAGGCGTGGTGGCTAGCGCCTGTAATCCCAGCTACTCGTGAGACTGAGGCAGGAGAATTGCTTGAACCAGGAGGTGGAGGTTGCAGTGAGCCGAGATGGCGCCACTGCACTCTAACCTGGGTAACTGTTTTTTTTCCATCTCAAAAAAACAAACATAAAAATAAATAAAATTAATACAGATGTTCCCTGGGTGCTCATGAGAAAGACTGGGGCTGGGCAGACCAGAGAGAATTCCTTAGGAGTGAAGGTCTGGAGAAGAGTGTGGCTGCCGTGTGCCAAGGGAAACACACAAAGCCCCCTGCAGAACTCTTCTGAGGCACAAAAGTCTCAAGCTGCCAGGGGAATGGCAGTCAACCCTGTTGCCCCCAGAGCAGAGGTGAGACCTTGTGCTTTCCCCCTCAAACAAGGGGCAGGAATACGTCCTGGGCTGTGGCTTGGAGGTCTCCTGACACCAGGGGAGGGACAGGATCACTGTGACTGAGAGACCCGGGGCCCACCTAGGACTGAGATAGCAAAGAGAACTCATCCACCCACAGGCCTGGAGATACAAACAGCAGCCGTCGACACGAGGAGGGGATTAAGAGAGGAAGGTCACTTACAGTACGAAGCGTTGCTAGGGAATTGTGAAGCTGGTGGTCCACTGCGGTAGCCATGGTAACCATGGTGACAAGCCCGCCTCCCACTCAACTCCTGGCCGGACCCGCTCAATCACCTTCGTGTTTGTAAGGAGCCCCCCTGCTCCTTACACAGTAGCAGCTCAGCAGAACCAGCCCATGTCCTCGTCTCTACGGTCCTATGCACATCTAGCCTTCCAGAAACAAAAACAAAAACGAAAACCGGCCAGAGATGGAAACAGAGAGAGAAAACAACCCACTGCAAAGAAGCAAAGCAACACACAGGTATTAATTTCATCTCAGGTCAGCCTCAGCAAGTGCACCTCCACAGATATGTGCTGCAAATGAATACGAAACCAAAAAGACACAAGAAAGAGAAACGAATACATCCTCCATCACAGTAAAAAATATTTTTTATTTTTCTTGATACAGGGCCTCGCTCTCTCTCCCGGACTGAAGTGCATGGTGTGACCTCGGCTCACTGGGAGGCTCTGCCTCCCAGGCCCAAGTGATTCTCCTGCCTCAGCCACCCAAGTAGCTGGGATTACAGGCACCCACAACTACCACCCAGTTATTTTTTTGTATTTTTAGTAGAGATGGGGTTTCACTATGTTGGCCAGGCTGATCTCGAACTCCTGACCTCAAGTGATCCACCTGCCTTGGCCTCGCAAAATGCTGCGATTACAGGCCTAAGCCACGGTGCCCAGCCATCACCATAGTAAAAGATTTTCATGCCATTTTTAGAAATTAAGATGTAGAATACAAAAAAAACAGCAAGGATATATAAGATCTAAGTAACAGACTGGGCACAGTGGCTCATGCCTGTAATCCCAGCACTTTTGGAGGCTAAGGCAGGTGGATTACCTGAGGTCAGGAGTTCAAGATCAGCCTGACCAACAAGGTGAAACCCTGTCTCTACTAAAAATACAATTTTCTGGATATGGGAGCACACACCTGTAATCTCAGCTACTCGGGAGGCTGAGGCAAGAAAATCACTTAGACCCAGAAGGCAGAGGTTGCAGTGAGCTGAGATCACACCACTGCATTCCAGCCTGGGTGACAGAGTAAAAAAAAAAAAAAAAAAGATCAGATCTAAATAACAATTTAAAAGCCTGAGCTATTGGCTGTAGACAAAAGAATGCACTCAAATGATAAGCGAATGTACTTTTTTTTTGAGATGAAGTCTCGTTCTGTCACCCAGGGTGGAGTGCAGTGGCTCAATCTCAGCTGGCTGCAACCTCCACCCTCCTGTGGTCAAGCAAGCACATCCTGCTAATTTTTGTGTTTTTAGTAGAGATGGGATTTTACCATGTTGGCCAGGCTGGTCTGGAATTTCTGGCCTCAAGTCATCTGCCTGCCTTGGCCTCCCAAAGTGCTGGGATTACAGGTGTTAGCCACCACACCTGGCCTAGCTTGCCATTTTTTGTAAGTATCCCATAAGTGCTTAAAAGAATGCATTCAGCTGGGCGTGGTGGCTCATGCCTGTAATTCCAGTACTTTGGGAGGCCAAGGCGAGGCCAAACCTCCACTTTCCGGGTTCAAGTGGTCCTCCTGCATCAGCCTCCTGAGTAGCTTGGATTACAGGCATGTGCCACTATGCCAGCTAATTTTTGTATTTTTAGTAGAGATAGTGTTTCACCATGTAGGGCAGGCTGGTCTCGAACTCCTGACCTTAAGTGATCCACTTGCCCAGAGTGCTGGGATTATCAGGCGTGAGCCACCATGCCTGACCAAGATTTTTTTTTTTAACCTATTCTGTTTCTTTTATTTAAAAAAAAAAAAAAAATCAGGATAACACGTTATTTCATAAAACAGAGTAACTGTTCCTCTTTTTTTTTTTTTTTTTTTTTTTTGAGACAGAGTCTCACATTGTCATCCAGGCTAAAGTGCAGTGGGTATGATGTCGGCTCACTGCAACCTCCGCCTCCCGGGTTCAATTGATTCTCCTGCCTCAGCCTCCCAAGTCTGGGATTACAGGTACATGCCACCATGCCCGGCTAATTTTAGTATTTTTAGTAGAGATGTGGTTTTGCCATGTTGGTCACACTGGTCTTGAACTCCCAATGTCAGGTGATCCACCCACTTCAGTGACCCAAAGTGCTGGGATTACAGGCATGAGCCCTCATGCCCAGCTGTGTTCCTCTCTTTTTTTAAATTTCTGCAAATTTCTGCTCAGACTCTTTTACCTTTGGGGATTTGTTCTTTTTTTCTTTTTTAAATATTTTTTTCTGGGAGACACAGACTGGACAAATGGGGGTGGGTGCTCCCTATTCTTTTTTTTTTTTTTTTTTTTTTTTGAGATGGAGTCTTGCTCTGTCACCTGGCTGGAGTGCAGTGGGGAGATCTCGGCTCACTGCACCCCTCCGTCTCCCGGGTTCAAGCAGTTCTCCTGCCTCAGCCTCCGAGTAGCTGGCACTACAGGTGCATGCCACCACGCTCAGCTAACTTTTGTATTTTTAGTAGAGACAGGGTTTCACCATGTTGGCTGGGATGACTCGGTCTTTTGACTTCATGATCCCCCCGCCTCTGCCTCCCAAAGTGCTGGGATTACAGGCATGAGCCACTGCGCCCGGCCCCTATTCTTTTTTCTATGCTAGCCACATGAGCTGAATGTGGTTAAGTTTCAGTCTTTTGATTTAAGATACACATTAGGACTGTAATAAGAAGTTACAAAGAGAAAACTAAATTCAATTCTTGGAAAGGTTTGATTAAACCTAATAAAATAATTGCTTTGTACTTAAGATTAATAAAATTGGCCAGAAGCCAGCCACAACTGGGCAAGCAAAGGCAAAGATAAACCATTTTCAGACATGAAAAAGACAATTTGGATACAGTCGTGTTTTATAATTGTGAGATATTACTATAAATAATTGCCATAAATTCCAAATTAAATGGGACACTTTTCTAGAAAATATAAATTACTAAGGGGAGCACTACACACTGGGGTCCGGTGGGGGGAAATGGGGGAGGGACGGGGGGGTGGGGAGGTGGGGCGGTGGGAAGAGATAGCATGGGGAGAAATGACAGATACAGGTGAGGGGACGGAAGGCAGCAAACCACACTGCCAGGTGTGTACCTATGCAACAATCTTGCATGTTCTCCACATGTACCCCAAAACCTAAAATGCAATTAAAAAAATAAATAAAATCATTTATTATACAGAAAAAAAGAAAGAAAGAAAATCTGAACCCAGCAAACTTTTGTTTTTCACATCCATCGGGCTCAGGATGAAGTAAACTTTTGACATCTGTTCAATTTAGTTCTTGAGTGCGAAGCCTTCTTTTTCTCTTACTTTGCTATGTACTTACATCTCTTCTAAAATTACTAATCAAAAATAGCAAAAAAGAATTATGGACATGTTGTAAAAAAAAAAACTTCCTTCAATAAGACCCAAGTGCAAGTCGTGATAGAAAAACAACAAAAACATTTGGCCTTGCCGGGCGCGGTGGCTCACGCCTGTAATCCCAGCACTTTGGGAGGCCGAGGCGGGTGGATCTCGATCTCTCGATCGAGACCATCCTGGTCAACATGGTGAAACCCCGTCTCTACTAAAAATACAAAAAATTAGCTGGGCATGGTGTTGCGTGCCTGTAATCCCAGCTACTCAGGAGGCTGAGGCAGGAGAATTGTTTGAACCCAGGAGGCGGAGGTTGCGGTGAGCCGAGATCGCGCCATTGCACTCCAGCCTGGGTAACAAGAGCGAAACTCTGTCTCAAAAAAAAAATAAATAAATAAAAATAAAAATAAAAAAATAAAAACATTTGGCCTTATCAAGATTTAAAACCATACTACCAGTTTCATTCTTTCCCAACTCAAGTCAGTTTCATCTTAAACAAAAAAAGCATCCAAGACGGACATCGTCCTTCAACACCATCCCACCCCACCACTGTGAGTGTTGCTCATCCTTCTTCCCCAAGCGCTGGCAAAGGACGGTCTACACGGACCTGGCGCAGCCGCCTCCTCCTCCACCAGCCTGTGACGCTGCGCTCGCGCCGTCCCGCCTCCCACCTGCCGTCTCTCATCTCCCTCCTCAGTTTTCTCACACCCTCAGTCCAGTTCTCTGAACTCTACTTCCTGCAGGGATACTCTGGCCAACACCCAAATATGACCCTGCCTCTGCCCTGAAGTACTGCATTTGCGGCTGCAGCAAGAGGGAGACCCCACCTTGGACCCTGCTGGTCAGCCCCCCACCACGCCCCCAGCCTCACGGCCCCAGGAGCCTCCCCTGTGCCAAGTCCTCAGTACCACTCATCATTTCCCCTTACGGAAGCTCTTCCCTGGTCCCGGAAGGCCCTTTCGCCCTTTCACATGCAAGATCCTATTTTTCTTTAAGTCTGACCTGAAGTCACCCCTCCCCCGGTTGAAACTGACCCTCCCTCCCCTGGGTGTTCATGCATCCTGATAGTTGGGGTAACTACAAGGAGGCCTACCCCCGGATCTCGGCCACCTGTTAACGTGACCAACACCTCCGTAGGACTGCAGCCAAGGAGGAGCCCCAGCTCTGTGCTCCCCAAGATCGGACGCCTGGCACTCAGCAGATGTTTTGAATGAGCCCAGACGCCTGAAATAACAACACTCCCCGTCCTGCCTTCGTTTCCCTCCTAGCTAAGTGCCCACCACTGGCTGCGATGGGGGGGTCTGCATGAGCCAGGTTGAAGAGAAATAAAGGGGTTGCCCGCCCCCCGCAAGAGACGGGGACTTTCCCCAACAGCACCCCGTCTTCCCCCTAGAGACCCAGGCTCCGGAGTGCAGTGGCGTTGAGGGGCCTGGATGGGCAGAGAAGCTCCAGGGGACGGGACGGGAACAAACCCACTCTTCGGGAAGAGCGGCGTCCCCTGTGCAGAGACCAAGCCCCGGCTCACCTGCGTCCGGGTGGTCCCAGCAGCAGGTGCCCTGCGCGAGCTCCCAGGGGACGCTGGGGTCCATGGAGGCAGAGCTACGGGGCGGAGAGGGGCAGTGAGATGAGGGACCAGCCGCTGCTTGGGACCCGCTAACTGCCAAGTCCGCCAGCCCAACTCGGCAGCACCCGACACCCCGCGGGGACGTCGGGAGGAGCCACTCCAGGACCCCAGTGCAGCGCCGGTTCTGAAGCAAGTGGGTGCCAGCCACGCTCGTGCTCGGCACAGCTCTGGAGCCAGGGCGCCGCCCCACCCCCACGTGTCCGAGGCGCCCGTCGCCGTGGGAACAGCCCGGAGTCCGGAAATGCCCACATCGCAGTCCCACACCTCAAAAACTCTGTGCAAGGGACCACGCCCCCGCCCCGCTCCACACACACACACACACACACACACACACACACACACACACACACACACGGACTACAACTCCCAGAAGCCTCCACGACGCCACGCTTCTGGTTAGGCCACCGTGACCTTCCCGCCACGGCTGCAGCCACGTGGGAGGTGGCCCTGGGCTGGCAGGGTGTGGTGCGGTGGCTCTGGTTGACACAGGGCTGGGGGTGAATGCCCCTTCTTACACTTCCCCCACCGCCAAAGGTGGCCCTGATGGGCCCCACGTGTCTGATGTGATCTGTCCCAAGCTCTGTGCCATCGTGCTACTTGGGAGGCTGAGGCAGAATTCCTTGAACTGCTAAGCCAAGATGTCATCACTGAACTCCAACATGGGGCATAGAGCGAGACCCCGTTTGAAAAGAAAAAAAAAAGAGAGAAGAGAGAGAGAATCTCAGAAACAGACGTATTTGCAGATCAGGAATATTGAGACGATTATGTAAATGGAGAAATGCTGTGAGAACTAACTTTTCTCTGGTGGGGGTTGGGGTTAGTCAACCAATTTCCACCAGACAGAACATAACATGCATCAATTATCTATAACGTTTCAAGTGGTATAAAATACCCTAAATGTAATGAAGAAGGTTGAACTCCAAAGCGTGGTCTTCCAAATGTGCTTCATTTTCCGATAAAATGCAATGTTCTTCTTCTGCTTGTACCTCACCTCTTCAGGAAGTAGAGTTCTGGGTAATTTATTTCTTCTTTCTTTTTTTGAAATGAAATTTCACTCTTGTTTCCCAGGCTGGAGTGCAATGGTGTGATCTCGGCTCACTGCAACCTCCGCCTCCTGGGTTCAAGCAATCCTTCTGTCTCAGCCTCCTGAGTAGCTGCGATTACAGGCGCCTGCCACCACGCCCAGCTAATTTTTGTATTTTTAGTAGAGATGGGGTTTCACCATGTTGGCCACGCTGGTCTTGAACTCCTGACCTCAGGTGGTCCTCCCACCTCGGCCTCCCAAAGTGCTGGGATTACAGGTGTGAACCACTGCACCTGGCCAGAAATACCCTTTAAAAAGGAGAGGAGAAAAGGTCAATTTCCCTTTTGGCAAATAAGACAAATTTAATTTTTTTTCTTTTTAGAAAATCCATACAGTGAGGGCCAGACACTGTGGCTCACATCTGTAGTTCCACCACTTTGGGAGGCTGAGGCAGGCAGATTGCTTGAGCCCATGAGTTTGAGACCACCTTGGGAAACATGGGAAAACCCGGTCTCTACTACAAATACAAAAATTAGCTGGGCATTGTGGTGTATGCTTATTGTCCCAGTTAATCTGGAGGCTGAGGCACGAGAATCACTTGAACATGAGAGGCAGAGGTGCAGTGAACTGAGATGGTGCCACAGCACTCCAGCCTGGGCAACAGAGAGAGACAAATAAGACAAAGTTAAACTTTGGGAAGAAGGGAGGGAGGAAGGGAGGGAGGGAGAAGAGGAAGGGAAAAACAAAGGAAGGAAATCCATGCAGTCCAAATAGCAATAACCAAGAAGTTGGTAACAGTTAAATAAACATGTTTCTATATATAATATTCCAGGCCAGGCACAGTGGCTCACGCCTGTAATCTCAACACTTTGGAAGGCAGAGGTGAGTGGATGCCCTGAGGTCAAGAGATCAAGACCATCCTGGCCAACATGGTGAAATCCTGTCTCTACTAAAAATACAAAAAAAAAAAAAAAAAAAAAAAAAAAATTAGCCAGATGCAGTGACACACACCTGTAATCCCAGCTACTAAGGCAGGAGAATCGCTTGAACCTGGGAGGTGGAGGTTGCAGTGAGATAGCACCATTGCACTCCAGCCTTGGAGATGGAGGCTGCAGTGAGCTATGATCTCACCACTGCACTCCAGCTTGGGAAACAGGGCAAGTCTCTGTCCCCCCAGAATAAAAGAAATAGAATATATTTTGCCAAAATCCTGCCTTCTACAGGCATCTAGTCTAATGGGACTGGGAGAAATCAGGGCAGATGTCCTAATCCCAATGTCACATTATAATAGGATGTCACTGGCCAGCTGTGGGCGTGCAGAGGTGGGAAGATGAGAGAAGGCATCACAGAGGCTGTGGGGTGAACTGATGTCAAGGAACGGGTGCTTCCCTTCAGAACCACATGCGTGCAGGACCCCAGACAGAAAACACAGATGCAAAGTCGAGTGGCGGGCATTTGGACGGAGCGGTGAAACCAAGCCAGGAAACACCAGGATGGCGAGCCGGTTTGGCTGCAGAGAGATTGTAGAGAGGGTGGAATTGGCACTGTGGACCTGGCCTCGATTTCAAAAGGCATCAGCTAAGGAAGCTGTTCAGGCGTGCAGTGGGGGTTCAGACCTGTGCTGCTTTGGAGAGATGTTCCGGCTGCACTAGGAAGCCCCCCGGTTTGGGGAGAGGCTCCACGAGACCCCAGCAGGGAGCATTTGGCCAGTGGATTCGAGTGATGCGATGGAGACCTGAATTATTATGTATTTGGAGACTCTGCCTCTAAATGAATAAACAAATAAAGCGGATGGGATAATGAGCACAATATATTTTACCGTAAAAATGCACTCTCAAAGAATATATGAATAACAGATCCATTATGCCATTCTTACGAGCCCAAAAGGATTTTTAAAAGAAAATGACAATGTAAAATACTATGAACAAACACACCTGAAAGGTACGTCCTCTTAAAGATAGGTAAAAATTAAACCCCATATAATCCAGTAGTACATTTTCCCTGGGGATAAGCACAGATTTCCATGGATACATTCACAAGGAATGTCTGTGTGTCTGACAAGTTAGGTAACCTCTCTCTGATGTCATTTTCTTGTCTGTCCTTAGAGACTCAGATTCTAGGTCATGGTTAGGTAAAGACTGCTGTTCCCCTCTCCAGACTCAGCACCTGTCACTGCCACCTGGATGGTGTGGGAAACACCTGACCCCACCCTGGTGCCTCCTGGAGTCAAAAGGGCATTCTCTTTCCTCCCTGCCCGGAATCTCAGCACATTGCTGCAGGGATGCTGGGTACTGTGGGGCCAGAGTGGAACCGAGTCCAAATCATTCTGCTCACTACACTGCAGCCAAGAAATCTAGGGAAAGAAAAGTGATTTCATTTTGGAGAGCCAGCAAACCAAGAACATGACAGGTGGATGTCCTACATAACCATCTTAAAAGGCATGAATCTCAGGCAGGCAGATCATGAGATTAAGAGTTCGAGAGCAGCCTGGCCAACATGGGGACACCGTGTCTCTACTAGAGATACAAAAATTAGCCACACACGGTGGCGCACGCCTGTAATCCCAGCTACCTGGGAGGCCGAGGCAGGAGAATCGCTTGAACCAGGGATGAGGAAGTTGCAGTGAGTGGAGATCATGCCACTGCGCCACTGTACTCCAGCCTGGGTAAAAAGAGCAAGACTTCGTCTCAAAACAAACCAAAAACAAACAAACAAACAAACAAACAAACAAACAAACAAAAAACAGGCATGGATATAGAGGCCAGGTGTGGAGGCCTGTAATCCCACCATTTTGGGAGGCCAAACTGGGAGGATCATGTGAGCCCATTAGTCTGAGACCAGCCTGGGCGACATGGGGAAACCCTGCCTCTACCAAAAACAAAACAAAACAAAACCTAGCCGGGCATAGGGTGGCGTGCACCTGTGGTCCCAGCTACTCGGGAGGCTTAGGCAGGAGGATCACTTGAGTCTGGGAGGCAGAAGTTGCAGTGACGTTTGATCACACCACTGTACGCTAGCCTGAGTGACAGCCAGAAAAAAATAAAAATAAACTTTTAAAAAAGGCGTGAATCTCAAGCTTCCTTTGATATTGGGGAAAGGGGAACAAGGAGAGGGCTGAGGTCAGGAGGCGACAGGTCACCACAGACATCTGGGTGTTGGCGGGAATCTGGCTTTTGGTGGGAGTCCGAGGAAGTTGCCAAACTTTTATTTCTTCTTTTTTTTTTTGAGATGGAGTTTTGCTCTTGCCGCCAAAGGCTGGAGTGCAATGGTGGCACGATCTCGACCCACCACAACCTCTGCTTCCCAGGTTCAAGTGATTCTCCTCCCTCAGCCTCCCGAGTAGCTGGGATTACAGGCTCCCACCACCACACCAAGCTAATTTTCTCTATTTTTACTAGAGACACAGTTTCACCATGTTGCCAGGATGGTCTCGAATTCCTGACCTCAGGTGATCCACCCACCTCGGCCTCCAAGTGCTGGGATTTCAGGCTGGTGCTGCCAGGCGGAAGGCTGCTAAGCTTCTTTATCCTTGGTTAGGTCACGAAGGTCCTCCACATCTTTAACACAACCTTGCTTGTTTGTTTGTTTGTTTTTGAGACAGAGTCTCACTCTGTCACTAGACTGGAGTGCAGTGGTGGCAGGATCTCAGCTCACTGCAACCTCTGCCTCACGGGTTCAAGTGATTCTCCTGCCACAGCCGACGAAGTAGCTGTGACCACAGGCGCACACCACCATGCCCAGCTAATTTTTGTATTTTTAGTAGAGACAGGGTTTCATCATCTTGGCCTGGATGGTCTCGTGATCCGCCTGCCTCAGTCTCCCGGAGTGCTGGGATTACAGGCGTGAGTTGGGACAGGGAAGAGAGGGATGCGGAGACCGTGAAGATGCTTTTGGACAATGGTCTGAGGTTGGGACAGTGGCAGGAGACACCACTGACCCCAGGACACCACTGACTCCAGGAGATCCAGACACTATTGACCCTGGATCTCCAGGACAAGAGACCAGCCTGGCAGTTACATGTGTTTTTCTTCAAACTGGTAGCCAGGTTGGAATGACCGATGACATCAGAGATTCCAACCTTCCTGATTGGACCACACTCCGTGGGCGCTTGGAAACCCAGGTACACAACAGCATCTTCTCAGAGCTGTTCTCCACTCCCGACTTCTCCCCAGCCTTGAGACTAGAGAACACACTTTTACTGGTCCTAATAGAGTGTGGAAGAAGGCTTTGGACAGAACAGGCACCAGGTTCCGTGGGAGGGAACAGAGTTTGGGAGACATCATGGCCAGGTGTCAACCGCAGCCCCAGCTTGAGGAGAGGAGCCTCCAGCCTAGCACCTCGGGGTGCTCCCTCCTGGAGGTGATGGATGTTGAAGTGCCAGGACCATCAGGTGAGGGGACTGGAGGCAGAAGAGATGGGAGGGGATTGACTAAGAAGAAGGAAGGGGGCCGGGCACAGTGGCGCACACCTGTAATACCAGCATTATAGGAGGATGAGGTTGGATGGATCACCTGAGGTCAGGAGTCAGAGACAAGCCTGGCCAATATGGTGAAACCTTGTCTCTACTAAAATACAAACATTAGCTGGGAGGTAGTGGTGCGTGCCTGTAATCCCAGCTCCTTCGGAGGCTGAGGTATGAGCATCGCTTGAGCCTGGGAGGCTGAGGTTGCAGGGAGCCGAGATCACACCAATGCACTCCAGTCTGAGTGAAAGACTGAGACCCTGTTTCAAAAAAAAGGAAGGGCCCGCAAGTCAGGAAGAAGCTCCTGAGGAGGGTGTGTGGGAAGAAAGGAGGGACTCAGGCCGGGTGCAGTGGCTCACACCTGTAATCCCAGTACGCTGGGGGCTAAGGCAGGCGGATCACTTAAAAACAGGAGTTTGAGACAGCCTGACCAACATATTGAAACCCCGTCTCCACAAAAAGTACAAAAATGATCTAGGTGTTATGGTGGGCACCTGTAAGCCCAGCTACTTGGGAGGCAGGAGAATCACTGGAACCCAGGAGATGAAGGTTGCAGTGAGCTGAGATGGCACCACTACACTCCAGCTTCAGTGACAAAGCAAGACTGTCTTAAAAAAAAAAAAAAAAAAAAAAAAAAAAAAAGAGGGACTCAGAGAGCCAGGGAACAGGGAAGGAAATGAAGTGTTCTGAGGACAGACAGATGGAAGAACGGGGAGAAGGAGAGGCACATGGGGTTCAGCAAGGGAGAAACCAACAGTCTGCGGGGCTGGGGAGGGTGGAGAGTGGATTGGGGTTTGGGGTCCGGGTCTAAGGTGATCAGTTGCAGAAGCATTAATTACACGGTGGCCTGCTTTCTTTACTCAGTCCCTTGGGTAGATCCCGGCACCCCGAGTAGGTTCCTTTGCTGGAACAGAAAGAGGGAGTGGTCGGACCAATCCGAGGAGCCGCCCAAGGAGGAGACAGAGAAGGAGCGCGCCCCTGAGCCTGAGGAGACCTGGGTGATAGACACCCTGTGTGGGCTCAAGATGAAGCTAAAGCGACGGCGAGTGTCACCCGTGCTCCCTGAGCACTGCAAGGCCTTCAACACGCTGCTTGGTAGGAGGACACCCCAGGGAGCACCTCCAATCCTGTTCTTTTCAAAAAGAAGCTTCCCATAACCATACTTTTCACATGGGAAAAATATGGCCTGCAGTGGGTGAGCTTTCCATGCAGGAGGACTCGACATTCCTAAGCATCACTTATGAGGCATGCTTAGGAGGCCATAGAGGACTCAGCTAGACTTGATAAGGGTCTGTGATTGGGATGAAAACTTGGTTTCGGCCAGGCGCAGCGGCTCATGCCTGAGATCCCAGCACATTGGGAGGCCAAGGTGGGTAGATCACCTGAGGTCAGGAGCTGGAGACCAGCCTGACCAACATGGTGAAACCCTGTCTCTACTCAACATAAACAATTAGATGGGTGTGGTGGCACAAGCCTGCAATCTCAGCTACTCAGGAGGCTGAGGCAGGAGAATCACTTGAGCCAAGGAGGCAGAGGTTGCAAGTGAGCCGAGATGGCACCACTGCATTCCAGCCTGGGTGACAAAGTGAGACTACGTCTCCAAAAAACAAATAAAAATAAAAATAAAATAAAAACAAAATAAAAAAAAACACAGAAAGCAGTTTCAGCTGTACCCTCTGAAACTTAATGTCTCTTGCTGACTTCATTTGCTTTTTAGAGACAGTCTTGCCCTGTCACCCAGGCTGGAGTGCAATGGCGTGATCTTGGCCCACTACAACCTCCAGCTTCTGGATGTAAGCAATTACCCTGTCTCAGCGTCCGGAGTAGCTGAGATTATAGCTCAGGGTCACACCACACTGGCTAATTTTTTATATTTTAGTAGAGACGAGGTTTCACTGTGGTAACCAGGATGGCCTTGAACTCCTGACCTCATGATCTGCTCTCTCCGCTCCCCAAAGTGTTGGGATTACAGGCGTGAGCCCCGGTGCCCACCACTTACGTTTTTCTTCAAACTGGCTGCCAGGTGGGAATAAACAGTGACATTGGAGATTTCAGTCTTCCTGACTGAACTGAACTGTGTTGGTGCTTAGGAGCTCAGGTGGATGACAGCATCTTCTCAGAGCTGTTCTCCACTCCCGAATTCCCCCCAGCTTTGAGAATACTGAAGGCACTCTTCTGGGTCCTAGTTAACTCTGGAAGAAGGCTTTGGACAGAACAGGGACTAGGTTCCGTGGGAGGGAACAGAGTTTGGGCGAGATCATGGCTAGACGTCAACCACAGCCCCAGGTTGAAGAGAGAAGCCCCCAGCTTAGCACCTTGGGGTACTCCCTTCTGGAGGTGGTGGATGATGAAGTGCCAGGACCACCAGGTGAGGGGACTGGAGGAAGAAGAGATGGGAGAGGGCTGACTAAGAAGAAGGAAGGGGGCCGGGCGCAGTGGCTCACACCTGTCATCCCAGCACTTTGGGAGGCCAAGGCGGGTGGATCACACGAGACTGAGTTTGAGACCAACCTGGCCAACATGGTAAAATCCTGTCTCTACAAGAAATACAAAAATGAGCTGGGAATTGTGGTGGGCACCTGTAATCCCAGATACCTGGGGGGCTGAGGCAGCAGAATCACTGGAACCTGGGAGACGGAGGTTGCAGCGAGCCGAGATGGCAACACTACACTCCAGCCTGAGCAACAGAGAAAGACTTAGTCCCAAAAAACAGAAAAAAAAAAAAAAAAAAAAAAAGGAGGGAGTCAGAGATCCAGGGACTAGGAAAGGAAATGAAGCATTCTGAGGACAGACAGATGGAAGAATGGGGAGGAGAAGGAGAGGCACATGGGGTTCAGCAAGGGAGAAAGATGGAAAGATAGCTTGGAGAAGCCAACAGTCTGCGGGGCTGGGGAGGATGGAGAGTGGATTGGGGTTTGGGGTCATGGTCTAAGGTGATCAATTGCAGAAGCATTACACGGTGTCCTGCTTACTTTACTCATCTCCTTGGGAAGGTCCCAGTTCGCCTTGGTTCCTTTGCCGGAAAAGGAAGAGGGACTGGTCGGATGAATCTGAGGAGCTGGAGGAGGAGACAGAGAAGGAGCGCGCCCCTGAGCCTGAGGAGACCTGGGTGCTGGACACCCTGTGTGGGCTCAAGATGAAGTTAAAGCGATGGCGAGTGTCACCCGTGCTCCCTACGAACTACGAGGCCTTCAACACGCGGCTTGGTAGGAGGACACCCCAGAAAGCACCTTTAATCCTGTTCTTTTAAAAAAGAATTAACTTCCCATAACCATGCTTTCCCAATGGGAAATGCCCCCCGTGGGTTAGCTCTCCACGTGGGAGGACTCAGACGATCCAAAGCGTCACTCCTGAGGGACACTTGGGAGGCCACAGACGATTTGACTAGACTTGATCAAGGTCAGTGACAGGGATAAGAAAGCTTGCTTTCAGGCCAGGCGTGGTGGCTCATGCTTCAGGTCCCAGCACATTGGGAGGCTGAGGCAAGAACATCACTTGAACTCAGGACTTTGAGGCTGCAGTGAGCCATGACGGCACCACTGCACTCCAGCCTGGGTGACAGAGCAAAACCCTGTCTCAGAAGAAAACCCAAGGCCGGGTGCAGAAGCTCATGTCTTTAATCCCAGCACTTTGGGAGGCCAAGGTGGGTAGATTATCCGAGGTCAGGAGTTCGAGACCAGACTGACTACCACGGTGAAACCCCGTCTCTGCTGAAAATACAAAATTAAATGGGCATGGTGGTGCACGCCTGTGATCCCAGCTACTCAGGAGGCTGAGACAAGAGAATCACTTGAGCTCAGGAGGCAGAGGTTGCAAGTGAGCCAAGATCGCACCACTGCATTCTACCCTGAGCGGCAGTGTGAGGGTCTGTCTCCAAAAAATCAGTAACAATGAAAGAAAGAAAAACAAAGTAAAAAAAAAAAAACAAAGAAAGCGGTTTAGCTGTCCTGTCTGAAACTTAATGTCCCTTGCTGACTTTTCTCATTTATTTATTCATTCATTCATTCATTTGAGAAGGTGACTGCCCTATCGCCCAGGCTGGAGTGCAATGGCGCAATCTCGGCTCACTGCAACCTCTGCCTGCCAGGTTGAAGTGATTCTCCTGCCTCAGTCTCTCGAATGGCTTGGATTACAGGCCAGCACCACCACGCCTGGCTAAATTTTTGTATTTTTAGTAGAGATGAGGTTTCACCGTGTTAGCCAGGATGGTCTCCAACTCCTGACCTCATGATCTGCCTGCCTCGGCTTCCCAAAGTGCTGGGATGACAGGTGTGAGCCACCGTGCCTCACCTCTATGTTTCTCTTCAAACTGTTTCCCAGGTTGGAACGACCAAAGACATCTGCAATTCCAACCTTCCTGATTGGAAGGACGGAACTCCGTGGGCACTTGGGAGCTCAGGTGGACAACAGCATCTTCTCAGAGCTGTTCTCCACGCCCAACTTCTCCCCAGCCTTGAGACTAGAGAACGTACTCCTCTGGGTCCCAGTAGAGTCTGGATGAAGGCTTTGGACAGAACAGGGACCAGGTTTCGTGGGAGGGAACAGAGTTCGGGAGAGATCTCGGCTGGCTGTCCACCTCAGCCCCAGGTTAAGGAGTGGAGCCCGCAGCCTGGCACCTCGGGGTGCTCCTCCTGGAGGTGGTGGGCAACGAAGTGCTGGGACCATCAGGCGAGGGGACTGGAGGAAGGAGAGATGGGAGAGGACTGACCAAGAAGAGAGGGGGCCAGGCACGGTGGCTTATGCCTGTAATCCCAGCATTTTGGGAGTTCAAGGCAGTTGGATCACCTGAGGTCAAGAGTTCGAGATGAGACTGCCAAACTGGCGAAACCCTCCCTCTACTAAAATAACAAAAATTGCCCAGGCAGTAGTGGTGCATGCCCGTAATCCTAGCTACTTGGAAGCCTGAGGCAGGAGAATTATTGAGCCTGGGAAGCGGGGGTTACGGTGAACTGAGAATGCGTCTCTGCATTCCCGTCTGGGTGAGAGAGTGGGACCCTGTCTCAAAAAAAAAAAAAGAAAAGAAAGAAAGAAAGAAAAGAAGAAGAAAGGAAGAAAGAGAGAAAGAAAGACCCAGAAGTCAGGAAGGAGCACCTGAGGGAGTGTGTGGGGAAGAAAGGAGGGACTCAGGCCGGGTGCAGTGGCTCATACCTGTAACCCCAGGACTGTGGGAGGCCAAGGCAGGAGGATCACTTGAGACCAGCCTGGCCAACATGGTAAAACCCCGTCTTTGCTAAAAGTACAAAAATGAGCCGGGTGTATGGTGGGCACCTGTAATCCCAGCTTCTTGGGAGGCTGAGGCAGGAGAATCACTAGAACCCAGAAGACGGAGGTTGCAGCGAGCCGAGATTGCACCACAACAATCGGCAATCCAGCCTGGGTGGCAAAGCAAGACAGTCTCAAAATAAAAAAAGAGGGGCTCAGAGAGCCAGGGACCAGGGAAGGAAGTGAGGAGGCGTTCTGAGGACAGACAGGTGGAAGAACGGGGAGGAGGCGGAGAGGCACATGGGGTTCAGCAAGGGAGAAGCCAACCGTCTGCGGGGCTGGGGAGGGTGGAGAGTGCTTTGGGGTTTCGGGTCAGGGTCTAAGGTGATCAATTGCAGAAGCATTACACGGTGGCCTGCCTTCTTTACTCATCTCCTTGGGAAGGTCCCAGTTCGCCTTGGTTCCTTTGCCGGAAAAGGAAGAGGGAGTGGTCGGATGAATCTGAGGAGGAGACCGAGGAGGAGCCAGAGAAGGAGCGCGCCCCTGAGCCTGAGGAGACCTGGGTGCTGGAGACGCTTCAGGGGCTCAAGATGAAACTGAAGCGACGGCGAGTGTCATCCGTGCTCCCTGAGCACCACCAGGCCTTCAACAGGCTGCTTGGTAGGAGGACACCCCAGAGAGCACCTCCAATCCTATTCTTAAAAAAGGGGAAACTTCCGGCAGGGCGCGGTGGCTCACGCCTGTAATCCCAGCACTTTGGGAGGCCGAGGCGGGTGGATCACGAGGTCAAGAGATCGAGACCATCCTGGTCAACATGGTGAAACCCCGTCTCTACTAAAAACACAAAAAATTAGCTGGGCATGGTGGCGCGTGCCTGTAATCCCAGCTACTCAGGAGGCTGAGGCAGGAGAATTGCCTGAGCCCAGGAGGCGGAGGTTGCGGTGAGCCGAGATCGCGCCGTTGCACTCCAGCCTGGGTAACAAGAGCGAAACTCCGTCTCAAAAAAAAAAAAAAGAGAGGAAACTTCCCATAACCGTACTTTTCCCATGGGAAATACATGCTTCCCCAGTGGGTGAGCTCTCCATGCAGGAGGACTCAGAAGTGATCGCTCAGGAGGGACTTAGGAGGCCATAGACGATTCAGCTAGACTTGATCAAAGTCTGCGATTGGGGTGAGAAAGCTTGGTTTCAGGCCAGGCTCATGCCTGAGATCCCAGGAGGTTGAAAGGTTGAGGCAGGAGGACCGCTTGAACTCAGGGCTTTGAGGCTGCAGTGAGCTATGACTGCACCACTGCACTCTAGCCTGGGTGACAGAACAAAACCCTGTCAAAGAAGGAAAACCAAGTCCAGGGGCAGTAGTTCATGTCTGTGATGCCAGCATTTTGGGAGGCCAAGGCAGGTGGATCTATTGAGGTCAGGAGTTTGAGGAGGTCAGGAGTTCAGCCTGACCAACATAGTGAAACCCCGTCTCTACTAAAAATACAAAACTCAGCCTGGTGTGGTGGCACATGCCTGTAATCCCAGCTATCCAGGAGGCTGAGACAGGAGAATCGGTTGAACCCGGGAGGGTGAGGTTGCAGTGAGCCGAGATTGCACCACTGAACTCCATCTTAGCAACAGTGCGAGACACTGTATCAAATAAAGAAATAAATAAAAGAATAAAGAAAAACAAAATCAAAAAACAAAAAAGCAGTTTCAGTTGTGCCCTCAGAAATGTAGTATCTCTTGCTGACTTTTCTGAACCTAAGTATCTCCATCCCTAGAGGGGGACACCAAGGCCATGGTCACACCCTGATGTGAATGTCTCAGGAACCGATGGGCATCACTTTATGACGCTGCAGTGGTCCCTGCGTGTCTGTGGGGAGGGCATCCTGCTTCTTCCCAGCTCTCCAGCCGCTAGATTCTCACACCCAGGGCCTCCTTCAGCCTCTTCTCAGGGCAGTCTCAGAGCGGGAGCCTCCCTCCCTTGCCCAGTCAAAGTCATTCTCTCCTCTCCCATCCACCTCACCCGCAGCCACCATCCTGAGACTTTCCCCAGGGAGGCACAGTTCTCCTGGCTGCCCCGTTTCTCCCATGGAAACTGTTCCGCTTCTCACACTAACATCTGCTCTCTAATCACAGAGGATCCTGTCGTGAAAAGATTCCTGGCCTGGGACAAAGATCTGAGGGTATCTGACAAGGTAAGGTCGTTCTCCAGGGAACTGTGTTCCTGCTCCAACACACAGCCTGGGGGGGGCACAGCTTCCCCACCCGCAGTTCCCGTCCCCGCTCCCTCCACCAGCTCCCACCTGACGCTCCACAGTCTTATTTTATTCTAAGACAGAGTTTTGCTCTGTTGCCCAGGCTCAGGGCAGCGTCCCAATCTCAGCTCAATGCAGCCTCCCCCTCCAGGGTTCAAGCGATTCTCCTGCCTTAGCCTCCCAAGTAGCTGGGATCGCAGGCGTGCACCACCATGCCTGGCTAATTTTTGTGTTTTTTGTAGAGGCAGGGTTTTGCCATGTTGGCCACACTGGTCTTGAACACCTGACCACACGTGATCAATCCGCCTTGGCCTCCCAAAGCACTGTTACTACAGTCATGAGCCACTGTGCCCAGCCAGCTCCCACTGTCTTGAGTGTTGGCGCCAGCCCAGGATTTTTTGGTTGTTGGTTTTTTGTTTGTTTGTTTGTTTGTTTTGACAGAGTCTAGCTCTGCTTCCTAGGATAAAATACAGTGGCCTGTATTTTATTACAGAACCCAATTCCTGGGTTCAAGCAATTCTCCTGCCTCAGCCTCCTGAGTAGCTAGAACTGCAGGCACATGCCACCACGCTCGACTGATTTCTGTAATTTTTGGAGGAAGAGGGTCTCGCTGTGTTGCCCAGGCTGTTCTCCGATCTGGGTTCACGTGATCCTCCTGTCTCCGCCTCTCACAGGCTGGAGCCGCCACTCTCAGCTATTCTTGGTCTTTTTATGATTTGTCAGCATCTCCCTCGGGACTCTGCTGGTTTCTTGCAGAGTGAGTGAGCGGCCCCTGCCTCTCCTAGGGGTCCTTAGGGATCTGAGCCCTGGGCCGCGGTCTGGCCGCAGCCCTGAAGCTCCTGGCCCCTCTACTCTCGGCTCCTTGGGACAGTTCTCTGCCTGGCACACACAAGACCCTCCTGACGTCAGCCAACCTAGACACACTCCCTGCAAAGGTCCCATGGGAGCTCAGCATCCTGGGAGCATCACCGACATCCCTTCCTCCAGCTTCTCAGATTTGCATCCGACCTTCTAATACCCTCCACCTCACCATTTCCCAGCGAGCACAGTCACCCCAACGCCGAGGTCCCTTCTCTGATGGGCAACCCCTCCTCTGCTCCCATTCCCCCATCTGCACGATCTTCCTCTTCCAAGATGTGACCTCTCCCTCTCCGTGTTCCTTTCTCTCCATCAGTACCTGCTGGCCATGGTCATAGCGTATTTTAGCCGCGCCGGCCTCTTCTCCTGGCAGTACCAACGCATTCACTTCTTCCTGGCTCTGTGAGTGCTTTGCTCCCTCCTGTCCGTCAATATCCAACACCCTGGGACAGCAGGGAAAATCGGATTCCAGCCTCTCATTTATTCTTTCACCTATTTGTCCTCTTTACTCTGTGTATCAACAAGACAAGATTATACAATGGCGTTCTTAGATGTTCCTTCTAAAAACAAACTCAGGCCAGGTGCGGTAGCTCACACCTGTAATTCCAGCACTTTGGGAGGCCAAGACAGGCAGATCACCCAAAGTCAGGAGTTCGAGACCAGCCTCGCTTATACAAAAAATACAAACATTTGCCAAGTGTGGTGGCATGTGCCTGTAATCTCAGCTACTCAGGAGGCTGAGGCAGGAGAATTGCTTGAGCCTAGGAGGCAAAGGTTGCAATGAGCCAAGATTACGCCATTGCACTCCTGCCTGGGTAACAGAGCAAGACTATGTCTCAAAAAAAAAAAAAGAAAAGAAAAGAAAAGAAAATTAGCTGGGCCTGCTGGTGTGAACCTGTAATCCCAGCTACTTAGGAGGCTGAGGCAGGAGATCCTCTGGAACCAAGGAGGCAGAGGTTGCAGTGAGCTATGATTAATTAAGCCACTGAACTCCACCCTCACATGAAAAAGCAAAACCAAACTCAAACGCCAGTATAAAAATAAGAGAATAAAACCAAAGGAACCATCCACCCCTCCTAAGGGGAGAGGAAAAGGAACAGACATGACGCCTCCCCAGCCACAGCCACTTCTGGTTCTTCTGTCTCTCTCCTTCCCACATCAACCCCAAATGCAACGGTCATCGTCCTCCTCCGGGTTTCCATGACAGAGGCCACAGTTCAGGCCCCCTCGCTTCACTCCAATCCACTGCCAAATGCTCCGTGCTGGGGCCTCCTGGAGCCTCTCCCCAAGCCAGGGGGCTTCCTAGTGCAGACTGAACATCTCTCCAAAGCACAGGTCCCACCCCCGACTGCCCACCTGAACAGCTTCCTTAGCTGATGTCACTTGAAATCGAGGCCAGGTCCACAGTGCCAATTCCACCGTCTCTACCATCTCTCGGCAGCCAAACCAGCTTGCCATCCTGGTGTTTCCTGGCTTGGTTTCACCGCTCGTTCTAAATGCCCATCACCCGACTTTGCGTCTGTGTTTTCTGTCTGGGGTCCTGCACGCATGTGGTTCTGAAGGGAAGCACCCATTCCTTGCCGTCAGTTTACCCCACAGGCTCTGTGATGCCTTCTCTCATCTTCCCACCTCTGCACGCCCACAGCTGGCCAGTGACATCCTATAATAATGTGACATTGGGATGAGGTCATCCTCCCTGGTTTCTCCCAGTCCCATTAGACTAGATGCCTGTAGAAGGCAGGATCTTGGAAAAATATCAATGTATTCTATTTATTTTATTTTTTTTTGTGACAGAGACTCACTCTGTCTCCCAAGCTGGAGTGCAGTGGTGAGATCATAGCTCACTGCAGCCTCCATCTCTTGGGCTCAAGTGATCCTCCCACCTCAGCCTCCTGATTAGCTCACACTATAGGGCTGTGCTATCACACCTGGACAATTACTTACATATTTATTAAATTTTATTTATATTTTTAATTTTTTTTTTAGATGGAGCCTCGCTCTGTCAACCAGGCTGGAGTGCAATGGCATCAACTCGGCTCACTGCAACTTCTGCCTCCCTGATTCAAGCGATTCTCCCGCCTCCACTTTCTGAGTAGCTGGGACTACAGGCCCATGCCACCAGACCCTGCGAATGTTTTGTATTTTTAGTAGAGACCATGTTTCACTGTGTTAACCAGGATTGCCTCAATCGTCTGACCTGGTGATCCACCCGCCTTGGCCTCCCAAATTGCTGGGATTACAGGCGTTAGCCACTGTGCCCATCCTATTTATTTATTTGTTTTGAGACAGTGTATTGCTCTGTTTGCCAGGCTAGATGCAGCGGACCTCATTACAACCTCAGTCTCCTGGGTTCATGTAATTCTTGTGCCTCAGCCTCTGGAGTAGCTAGGACTAAGGTGTGTGCCACCACACCAGGGGTTTTTTGTATTTTTAGTAGAGATGGGGTTTCGCCATGTTGAACAGGTTGGTCTCAAACTCCTAGCCTCAAGTCATCCACCCACTTCAGCCTCCCGAAGTGCTGGGATTCCAGGCCTGAGCCACCACTCTCAGCCACCAGATGGCTTTTGGTCTCCATCCTGAAGGTGTGAGGGGCACCCTTCAGCAGGCCTCTGTCCAGCAGGGCCCTCCTGAGGAAGGCATGGCTCTCTGCAGGGTGGGTGCCAGTCCTGAGCTGAGGACAGTCCCCCGCCCTCCTCTCTGGGAAGCTGACCTCAGCCGGAGGTCTCTCCTGGTGGTGCCCCTGAGCAGCAGCCTGATTTCTGCCCCCAGTTACCTGGCCAATGACATGGAGGAGGACGACGAGGACCCCAAACAAGCCATCTTCTACTTCCTGTATGGGAAGAACAACCGCTTCCAGCGACCCTTGTTCCAGAAGCTTCGCTTCCAGTTCTTCTGTTCCATGCACTGCAGGGCTTGGGTTTCCCCGGAAGAGCTGGAGGAGGTGGGTGGGGTGTGGGGAGGTGGAGGAGGTGGGAAGGAATCAGGTGGTTGGAGGCTGGATGAGGGGACGGAGGGGTATCCTGGGGAGTCCCCGTCTTCTCAAGGGGCATTTGGTTTTGCAGATCCAGGCTTATGACCCAGAGCACTGGGTGTGGGCACGAAATCGTGCCCTCCTTTCCTAGAGCTCCAGGGACCGTGGAGGCCTGAGGTCATCGGCCTGAGGGAAGGTATGTCTGCGTCCCCCGGGGTCAAGGCAGGGTATTGAGTCTATTTAGGAAATTCAAGGAAGCCAATTGCTTGACCCGGCTTCAAGCCCGGGCAACATGGTGAGATTCCCTCTCCACATAAATACACAAATTAGCTGGGCAAGGTAGGAGGCATCTCTATTCCCAACTACTCCGGAGGCTGAGGAGGGAGGATCGCTGGAGCCTGGGACACTGGAGTGTCAGGGAGCCCCGATCCTGCCACTGTACTGCAGCCTGGTCTATACAGTGAGACCCTGTCTCAAAATTCATCATAAATACTGCGTTCCGGAAGGTTCTCTAGGATTGACGCACTTGGATTACCTATTTGGGTGGAGGATTCAGTGAAGATTTGGTTTACATCTTGTGCAGCTAACCACGTTGAGGACTCGGCATGAGACTTAAACATTAGGAAGTAGGATTATGGATTAGGCTCTGGGACTCATGGTTCGTGATGTGTCGCATTAGAAATGTATCTAGTGTGGTTACCAGTTTAGATCTTAAGTGACACGAAAGGCCCCACATGTGATGAAGTCTAAAGCCACATTGTCTGAGGGTGCTGTATCCCTGGGCAGACCCACACCAAGTCCTGGCTAGGAGGCAGATCACTGGGGATGGCCTTGGGTGTATTAAGTGAGTTTTGGAGTCAGGGTCACCAAATCACAATTGAACACCACAGCTCAGAAGCAGGCTAGAGAATGAAGGGCAGGAGATGAAACTGGATTGAGCACTTGCTCTGAACTCTAGGTAGAATAGATGTGGGATGTGAATGACCTTCCTAGGGAACTGCCTCCCTGAAGCCTGACATCCTCTCTCTCACTTCCAGAACACCGGGCCCAGGGGAGATGTGGATTTTATTCCCATGCTAATGGCAGACAGACACCAGGAAGGAGGAGAGCAGCCATTTGTGCAGATCATCTAGAAGAACCTGGACTGTTCTAGAAAGAGCGCAATAGAGTGATCACGCTGCCCTCCTAGGGGTGGAGGGGCGGGGAGACGGTACTTCTAGGAGTCCGTGGAGGACAGTGAGAAACCAGGGGTGCTTCTGGTTCCACCCCTTCCTGCTGCGCCACGTCCCTTTTTATGTTGCTGAATTCCAGCCTCTCTGGGAGGAACCTGGAGGTCTTGTTTCCTACGGGCTTGGATGCCATAGTCCAGGAGCATTTGAAGGCACAGTGCAGGCGCTCAGATTGGCACAGAATTATTTGTGAAATATGAGTGCCGTAGGATTGTAACAGATAGCTTCATGCATGCTATGCATGTTTGTGGTTTTTTGGCCATCAAATTATTAATATGTTTACTTCAAATAGTTTGGAAACTGCTGTACTTTTGAAAACATGCCGTTCCTGTGGAGTTTTGGATGAGAGCTATAGCTGTTATATATATATATATATATATATATATATATATATATATATATATATTTAATTTTCTTTTCATTTTTAAGAAATAATTTGTTTTATCCTACATCTTTTATTATCTTTAAATTGTTTTATCTATTATGATATGTGCTCCTGAATCGAGCACTCTTTTTATCTATGATACTTACATAATAATCTGTTGTATTTATAGCTATGTGATGGTTCCCCTAAATTCTTCTGAAAGAAATTTTTATTTGCTGTTTAGTGTTTGTTAGTGAATTCTGAGAATTCAGTTGTGATTTTTTACACATCCTACAAATATACTAATATGTCTAATATATACTATACACTTATTGGTTTATTTTGGAAAAGATGGGCATAGAATCATTACTACATTTATTTTAATAGTTTGGAAATCCTGGTAGTTTTGAATAGATGCTGTTCCTATGAAGTTGTGTGACAGCTGTTATAACTACTATATACACATAAGTATAATATTGTTTTTCCTTTTAAGAAAGGATTCTCTTCATCTTAAATCTTTGGTCTTTAAATCTTTGTATCCATTATTATGTGCTCCTTAAGCGAGCCCTCTTTTTATCTATGATGCTTACTTATCTATTACCTTTATAGCTACATGGTAGTTTCCCTAAATTCTTGTAAAAATAAATTTGTATTTGATGTTTAGTCCATGTTTTTGAAATGCGAGAATTCAGATGTAATTTTTGCCTTGTATTGACATGTTTGTAAGTTACTTTGAAGAGGATGTGTGTTTTGGAGGGGGCCACAAGCCATGTGTTTTCAAGGGAACAGTGCACTGCATCTCTTGGGAAACATAATAAACATGAAGTTTTCTTGCCTTCACAGTGAGTGCAATCAGATTGGTCTGGATTGCTTATTTGCTGTCAAGTGACATTTTTCATTAATGGGGTTGGGGTTATTTGGACATATATATTAGCTCTGGAAGATAATCTTATATTATTCCTTATGTAGATAAAAACATAAGGCTGAGTGCAGTGCTCACACCTCTAATCCCAGCACTTTTAGAGGTCATGGGGGGACAATCACTTGAGGCCAGGAGTTGAGACCAGCCTGGGCAACATGGCATCTACATCTATTTTTTAAAAAGAAAAAAAAAAAACCACAACGGAAGGCCGATCCCAAGCCAGAGTTTCTGTTTTGTTTTGTTTTTTGGTTTCTTTTTTTTGAGACAGAGTCTCGCTCTGTTGCCCAGGCTACAGTGCAGTGGCAGCATCTTGGCTCACTGCAACCTCCACCACCCAGGTCCTAGTGATTCTTCTGCCTCAGCTTCCTGAGTAGCTGGGACCATAGGCACACACCACCACACCTGGGTAATTGTATTTTTAGTAGAGACGAGGTTTCACCATGGTCTCAAACTCCTGACCTCGTGATCCGCCTGCCTCAGCTTCCCAAAGTGCTGGGATTACAGGTGTGAGCCACCACACCTGGCCTGTGTGACCCAATTCTGATGTCAATTTTCTGATGTTTCAGCAAATGCCATAGGTTAAGGCCACAAGCCCCCACTAGGCTGCCCTCACTTTAGACACAAGCTGCAAACTTGGGTGTCCTCAGACCACACGTACTTCTCACCAACTGTCTACAACTTTGGAGACTCCCACGGCGCCCTCAGGTTTCATAATTCTCTATAACAACTTGCAGAATTCAGAAAAGCATACTTTCTTTTGTGTGTGTGTGTGTGTGTGTGTGTGATGTAGTCTCACGCTGTCACCCAGGCTGAAATGTAGTGGTTTCTTCTCGGTGGACCGTAACCTTTGTCTCCCAGGTTCAGGTGATGCTCCTGCCTCAGACTCCCTAAAACCTGGGCTTACAGGTGTGGGCCATCACAGGTCGGCTAATTTTTATATTTTTAGTAGAGACAGGGCTTTACCATGTTGGCCAGGCTGATCTTGAACTCCTGACCTCAAATGATCCGCCTGCCTCGGTTTTGCAAATGGCTGGGATTACAGTCGTGGGTCACTGTGCCTGGTCTGATACTTTCATTACAGCTTTATATAAGAAAAACACTGACAAAAGTTAAGACCAGCCAAAAGCAGAGACACAAAGCGCACCCTCTGGGAGGGTGTCAAAGACGCCTTCTCTGTGTCCTCAGGACGCCCCATCCTCTCAGCACACGGATGTGTGTCACCAGCCAGGGAAGCTCCCCTGGGCTTCCACGTCCAGGGCTTTTATTACAGTGGCCAGGTTGATTCAGTCACTGGCCAGGCAGCTGAGTCCATCTTCAGGCCTCCAGTTTCTTTCTGGGACTTGGGCTGACACCAAGTGACTCGAAGTCGCAACCTTCAAATCATGGTTGGTCATCTGGTGTGGGTGACCCCTTGCCAAGCCATCTGGTTGGCATGGTGTAACTCAGGTGTAACCCTGGGGGGCCACCGCGAGTAACAGACGCGCCTATCACCCAAGAAATTCCAAGGACATAGAATCTGTCTCCAGGAACCAGAGACAAAGACTGAAACAACTGGGAATAAGCGGGGAAGTGTCAGACAGCAAAGAAACAGATAAACGCCTTTCCATACGTGTGTATATGTAATGTATATAAAATATATATTCAACATATTAATATATTAAATATATAGACTGCTTTATAAATATGTCATATTTATATATAACTTATACATACATATAAATAGTATAAAATAACGAGAAATTTATATAAATTTCTCCCTTTATTTATTTTTTCGTTTTTGAGTTGGAGTCTTGCTCTGTTGTCCAGGCTGGAGTGCAGTGGCAACATCTCAGCTCACCGCAACCTCGGCCTCCCAGGTTCAAGCGATTCTCCTGCCTCAGCCTCCCAAGTAGCTGGGATTACAAGCACCCAGCGCCACAGCGGGTAGTCTTCGTATTTTTAGTAGAGATGGGGTGTTACTGTGTTAGCCAGGCTGGTCTCATACTCCTGACCTCATGTGATCCACCTGCCTCTGCGTCCCATAGAACTGGGATTACAAGTGTCAGCCATGATGCCTGGCCAAATTTCTCTCTCTATTTATATATATAAAAGGAAACATATGTGTGGTGGGGGGGAAGGGCTTGGGATGCCATAACAAAATACCGTAACTGGTGGCTTAAATAACAGAAATTCATTTTCTCACCGTTCTGGAAGCTGGAAGTCCAAGACCCAGGCGCCATCAGAACTGGTGTCTGTTGAGGCCTCTCTTCCTGGATTGTAGGTGGCTGGGCAAACAGCAATGTCTGCCTCCGGCTCTGGGAGGCTGAGAGACATCCCGGTCTGGTGAACAGCAGTGCAGTCCGTCTCCAGTGGGGACCCAATGTCAGAACAGAAAGGGAATATTTAGAACACGCCCAGAACATGGTGTTGAGAGCAATGAAAGAAATTAGCAAAGCCCCTTTTAATGGGAGTAAGCTAAGGGAGAGGTTCCACTGATGAGAACATATCAGCATTTCTAGAATACCTGAGAAACACCTCCAGAAATTTATCCTGGGACCCAGAGGCACAGGGTGTCAGCTGGTCCTCAGCACCGACTTCATATCCCAGAGTGCCCCAGAGAGCTCTAGAAACTTCCAAAAATGGTCATATGCGCTGACATTAACCCCTTCCAGTTAGTAGTGGTAGACATCCAGGTTTTCTTTATCCTTTTTTTCTTTTTTTTTTTTTATGGCTACGTAGTATTCCATGGTGTATATGTGCCACATTTTCTTTGTCCAGTTTATCATTGATGGGTATTTGGGTTGGTTCCACATCTTTGCTGTTGTACACAGGGCTGCAATGAACATATGTGTGCATGTGTCTTTATAGTAGAACAATTTATCTCCATTCCTTCCATGCATTTTGATTTCCCTTAAGACCTCCTATTGACCCAGGGATTATGTAGAAGTGTGATAGTGAGTTTCCAAGTTTAAAAGTTTATAGTTCTTTGGGTATATACCCAATAGTGGGATTGCTGGGTCAAATGGAATTTCTATTTCTAGATCCTTGAGAAATTGCCACACTGTCTTCCACAATGGTTGAACTTATTTACACTCCCACCAACTGTGTAAGAGTGTCTTTTTTCTTTTAGACAGAGTTTGCTGTCAGCCAGGCCGGAGTGCAGTGGTGCAATCTCGGCTCACTGCAACCTCCAAATCCCAGGTTCAAACAATTCTCCTGCCTCAGCCTCCCTTGAAGATGGAATTATGGGAATGTGCCACCACACTCGGCTAATTTTTGTACTTTTAGTAGAGACGGGGATTCACCATCTTGGGCCAGGCTGGTCTTGAACTCCTGACCTCAGGTGATCTGCTCACCTTAGCCTCTCAAAGTGCTGGGTCCCCCTGGAGTTTTCATCTCAGACTTGTCCACACTGAGCCTCCAGCAGGTCAATTACAGTTCGGGTTTCCCTGCCTGGCCCAGGTTCCCCAGAAGGTTTCAGCTCCTACGTTTCTGTTCCGGTAAATTGTGGCTCTGTATTCACCTGTCCTCTCCTCAATCTGTAGAGGGCAGTGAGTGGCCCTGTGTCCTCACATCTCCTACAAATCTATTGTAGTAGAGTTGTTGATCTCGATCTATCTTTCAGGAATGGAGATTCCAAGCTTCTTACATACCAGACCAGAACCCAGAGTGTTATGTATTTTTATTTTTATTTTTTTGAGATGGAGTCTCGCTGTGATGCCCAGGCTGGAGTGCAACGGCGCAATCTCAGCTCACAGCCACACCCACCTCCCAGGTTCAAGCAATTCTCCTGCCTCAGCCTCCCAAAGTAGCTGGGATTACAGATGACCGCCACCACACCCAGCTAATTTTTGTATTTTTAATAAAGACAGAGTTTCAAAATGTTGACCAGGCTGGTCTCGAACTCCTGACTTCCAGTGATTTGCCGCCTCGGCCTCCCAGAGTGCTGGGATTTTACAGGCATGAGCCACCACGTTGCGCCATCCCAGAGTGCTATTTTATTTTTAATGTTCCCTTTGTTTGTTTTCTGTTACTCTTGTTTCCTTTTTGCTACCTTCCTGTGGATTAGCTGAACATGTTTGGGAATTCCACTTTGATTCATTTATAGTGTTTTTGAGTCTGTGTCTTTCCATAGCTTCTTCAGTGGTTGCTCTAGGTATTATCATTACATTATACATACCACTTACATAATGGTCTATTGGTGTCATCATTTTACCAGGTTGAGCAAATTTGTAAAACCCACCTTCCTGTTATGTAGGGAAGAAAATAGAATTCTTTTTTTGGCCAGGCGCGGTGGCTCAAGCCTCTAATCTCAGCACTTTGGGAGGCTGAGGCAGGTGGATCACAAGGTCAAGAGATCGAGACCACCCTGGTCAACATGGTGAAACCCCATCTCTATTAAAAATACAAAAAATTAGCTGGGCATGGTGGCGCGTGCCTGTAATCCCAGCTACTCAGGAGGCTGAGGCAGGAGAATTGCCTGAACCCAGGAGCCGAGATCGCGCCATTGCACTCCAGCCTGGGTAACGAGAGCGAAACTCCGTCTCAAAAAAAAAAAAAAGATTTATTTTTTTAACTTTTCAAAATTCTTAGTTGAGACACTCTCCTGAAATTACAAGTCAGATTAACAAGAGAAAAGCCAGCAGTTTATTGATGCGTGTTGTACCTATCAGGTGGGAGAGGCCTCAATTTCAGTGTCTCTCTCAGGGCAGTGGCTTAGGGACTTGCTTAAACAGTATTTTAACAAATAGCCATAAATCCTACAGTGACAAGACCAAGCACAGAGCAGCTTCCGGCTTCCGAAAGCTGGGCAAACGTGGGAAACTAAGTTAATGGAAGAGTAAAGTCTGCTCTTAAATCCTGTGGTGCCACTGTCTGAGCTGACAAGCAAGTGCTGTAAAGGGGCCAGAAAGACCTACGTCCTTGTAAATTGTCGTCTCTGGTCCAGCAAGCAGAGGGGAGGGCGGAGCGTCTCCCTGGGTTTTAAACTTCTGCCGCTCAACAATCCTCATTGTTTTGGAAAGGAATATTTTAATGTTTGGCCTTCCTTCAGCGTGTATTTACCCTCCCCAATTGTAATATAATTGTTAAAAATGTTTCCGTTACACGTATTTATTTATTTATTCATTTATTTTGAGATGGAGTTCGGCTCTGTCGTCCAGGCTAGAGTGCTGTGCTGTGATCTCGGCTCACTGCAACCTCCAACTCCCTGGGTCAAGTGATTCTCCTGCCTCAATCTCCCGAGTAGCTGCGATTACAGTGCCCACCACCACACCTGGCTAATTTTTGTATTTTTAGTAGAAACAAGGTTTCACCATGTTGGTCAGGCTGGTCTTGAACTCCTGACCTCAAGTGATCTGTCTGCCTTGGCCTCTCAAAGTACTGGGATTACAGACATGGGCCACTGTGCCTGGCCCCTCTACGTGTATTTAGAACCATATTGGACAATTACAATTTCTGCCTCCACTATCAAACACAATTTAGAAAACTCAAGAGGAAAAGGGCAGCCATGCATTCGCCCTCATTTCTTCCTGGCAGAGATGAAAGTTGAGGGCCTTCTTCCATTTCTGTTGGCAGAGTGGGGATGTGGACATACTTTTTCTGTGGTTCTGGCTGGAGTTCGGCAGTCACTGCGTACTCTCATGAGAACCTGTGCCTTTCCTTGGTCTTCTGGCTAGAGAGAGGAGACTTTTGGGTGGGGGGGTATTTGTATGCCCATTTGCATTTCTGAGTTGCCAGTTTACCAGGTTCCAAGACTAGGATCTAGGAGGTAAACAGAGACACAGGGAACTCACCACAGTCTTGTCACTGGAGTCTGACTGAGTGCCACAGCCATAGCACTGCTGCTCTCTACTCTTCAGTGATGAAGCCTGTTAGTGTGTTTAGTGAAAAGAATAGGGAAATGTATGTCTGTTTTCCCCAGAACAGAAGTACAATTTTTTTTTTTTTTTTTTTTTTTTTGAGACAGGATCTCACTCTGTTGCCTCGGCTGGAGTGCAATGGCATGATCGTGGCTCACCGCAGCCTCAACCTCCTGGGTTCAAGCCATCCTTCCACCTCAGCCTCCTGAGCAGGTGGGTGACAGGCATGTGTCGCCACACCCAGATAATTTATTTTTTCTACAGACATGGTCTCACTAAGTTTCCTAGGCTGCTTCAAAGTCCTGGGCTCCTTCACCTCCCAAATGGCTGGGATTACAGGCGGGAGCCACCATGCCTGGCCTAACTTTGGTTTTGAATGAATTAAATCAAGCTGTCTTTGGTTGACCTATGTATTCAAGTGGAGATATCAAGTAACTTGTTGGGTTTGCGTTATCGGAACTCAAAGCACATTTTGGAAATGCTGGGGAATATACGGTAATCAAAACAACAGCTGAGGTAGAGGGTCCTGGGGAGAGGGCTCAGACTTAATGAGGGGAAGAAGGAAGCTGGGACTTAATGTTGAGGAACTCTAGCATTTCACTGCCAGGGAAAGGGAAACAGACTCGCAGGAAGACCACTGTAGCTGTAAGACAGGAGGAAAGTTGGCGTGAGCAAAGGCAGGCTTATGATGGGAAGGCAGCAGCCCGGCCGCAGAGGTGATAAGACTATTCACTCCCAAGGAGGTGATTCTTTCTGAATGGTGTGTGTGTGTCGGGGGGCCTGCCTGCCTGCCTGCCGGCCCTCCCTCCTTCCTTCTCAAAGGAGTTTCACTCTTGTTGCCCAGGCTGGAGTGCAATGGCACAATCTCAGCTCACCGAAACCTCCACCTCCTGGGTCAAGCAATTCTCCTGCCTCAGCCTCCCTCCCAAGTAGCTGGAATTACAGGCATGCACTATCATGCCCAGCTAATTTTCTATTGTTAGCAGGGTTTCTCCATGTTGGTCAGGCTGGTCTCGAACTCCCAACCTCAGGCGAGCCACCCACCTGGATCTCCCAAAGTGCTGGGATCACAGGTGGGAGCCACTGTGCCTGGCCCATGTCGGGGGGGGGGGGGTCTTTGTATGTATGCAAACACATGCATACATGCATACACACACACAACGTATATGATAAAATACGTTATCAATTCATACTGCTTCCAATCCAAATTTAGAACTACAAGATAGCTACGTGATATCTATATCTCTTTTTCCCCCTGATGACTCAGTTTCAAAAATTCACTGGGTCTAGACTGCTGTGATCTCTTGCCACCTCCCAATATTGGAATGAGCAAAACTCCCAATTCCAGCTTTTTTCGAATTGTCCTGTGGCATGTTTCAGGGACCGCCTTATGGCTGTCTTAAAATCAGCAAAATGTATTGAGATGCTGCAGGTGGAGGCTCCAGCAGGGGTGGCAGCCCACGTTGTCGGAATGTGGCCTGGAGATATGTTTTACTGAGGCAGAGTTTTTAATTTTTTAATATCGTTGTTGGCTGTCAGCTTTTGAGGGTTGGTATATATATATATCCCCCAAAAAAGAGAGAGATATATATTTTTTGAGACAGTCTTGCTGTGTCACCCAGGTGGCTGGAGTTCAGTGGTGCAATCTTGGCTCACTGCAATCTCCTCCTCCCAGGCTCAAGTAACCCTCCTGTCTCAGCCTCCCAAGTAGTTGGGACCATCATGCCCAGCTAATTTTCTTTCTTCTTTTTTTTTTTTTTTATATAGAGACAAGATCTCACTATGTTGCCCAAGCTGGTCTCTAGCAGTTGTCCCACCTCAGCCTCCCAAAGTGCTGGGATTATAGGCATGAGTCACCTTACCTGATTGACTTTTGAGTTTTATGACCTACTTTTTTCTTTTTCTTTCTTTCTTTTTTTTTTGAGACAGAGTCTCACTGTGTCACGAGGCTGGAGTGCAGTGGCATCATCTTGACTCACTACAATCTCTGCCTCCTGGGTTAAAGTGATTGTCCTGCCTCAGCCTCCACAGTAGCTGGGATTACAGGCATGTGCTGTCACCCTGGATAATTTTTTTTATTTTTATTTTTAGTACAGATGGGGTTTCACTATGTTGGCCAGGTTGGTCTGGAACTCCTGACCTCAGGTGATCCGTCCACCTTGGCCTCCCTAAGTGCTGGGACTACAGGTGTGACCCACTGTGCCTAGCCATATGTCCTATTTTTAAAAAGGGTATTCTTCAATCCAAGATTATAGAAATATTTCTTGAGGTTTTTCATCATTTTAATTATGTATTCGTATATATATATATATATATATATATATATATATATATATTCATTTTTAATTGCCTTTGGTTTGTTTGGAAATCTGGCAAAAGTAAGAAGGAATCTACCCATTTTCCCAGATGGGTAATCATTTATGAGGAAGAATTTTGTTTTTTTTTTAATTTGAGATGGAGTTTCGCTTTTGTTGCCCAGGCTGGAGTGCAATGGCATGATCTCAGCTCACTGCAACCTCTGCCTCCTGGGTTCAAGCAATTCTCCTGCCTCAACCTCCCAAGTAGCTGGGATTACAGGCATGTCCCACCACGCCTGGCTAATTTTCTATGTTTAGTAGAGATGGGGTTTCACCACGTTGGCCAGGCTAGTCTTGAACCCGTGGCCTCAAGTCGTCCACCTGCCTCAGCCTCCCAAAGTGCCGGGATTACAGGCATGAGCCACCGCACCCAATGGGAGGAGAGATTTTTATGGAAGACGGCAACACATTTGGCTGTTTTCGTGCTGAGAAGCAGAGTGCAGTAGAAAAACAGTAGATATTGGGAAAGGAGTCAAAAGCCATATGATTTAGGTCCCACAAGGATTCGGGCTTTCAGTCTACGTGTAAAGAGAAGACAATAAAACATCTCATTTTTGTTAATTTTTTTTTGTGTGTGTGTGCCAGGTATGGTGGCTCACACCTGTTATCCCAGTACTCTGGCAGGCCAAGGCGGGAGGATCAATTAAGCCCAGGCGTTTGAGACCAGCCTGGGGAACATAGTGAGACCCCGTCTCTCTAAAAAAAGAAGCAGCAGCTTGTGGTAGTGTCGAGTGGTATAGAGCAGCCTGTGGTAGTGTAGAGAGAGAGAGAGCGGGAACTTGCACTGGGCCAGCACCCACGGAAAGAAACCTGCAGTTCATGGTAACAGGATGGGTGTGGCTGCGAGAGTAAGGAAATGATCCCTGCGCATCCAGGCAGACAGCTGTGCCATGTGGCGGGAAGCTTAGTATTTAACACACACGGAAATCACCATGCTCCTTTCTTCTTCTTTGACTGTTTTAGATTCCACATAGAAGCGAAATCATGCAGCATTTGTATTTCTGTGTCTTGTTTATTTCACTTAGCCTAATGTCCTCCAGGTTCATCCATATTGTCATGTGTGTCAGGATTTCCTTTTTTTTTTTTCTTTTTGAGACGGAGTCTCGCTCCATCACCCAGGCTGGAGTGCAATGGTGCAATCTTTGCTCACTGCAGCCTCTGCCTCCTGGGTTCAAACAATTCTCCTGCCTCTGCCTCCCGAGTAACGAGGACTACAGGTGCATACCGTCACATCCGGCTGTTCTGTATTTTTAGTAGAGACCAGATTTCACCACATTGGCAAGGATGGTCTTGATCTCCTGACCTCATGATCTGCCCACTTTGGGTTCCCAAAGTGCTAGAATCACAGGTGTGAGCCACTGTGCCTGGCCCTGGATTTCCTTATTTTTTTTTCAGACAGAATAATATTCCATTGTGTAATAAACACATTTGTTTTATCGTTCATCCATCAACAGACATTGATGATTGCTGTTTCCGTATCTTGGCCATGGTGAATAATGTTGCAGTGAACATGGGGGTGCAGGAGTCTCACCGAGTTTCATTTCCTCCGCATCTACAGCCAGAGGTGGAACTGGCGGATCAGAACGTAGCTCTAGTTATAATTTTTTAAGGAGCCTCTATACTGTTTTCTCTGACGATTGTACCGATTTACATCCTTTTGATAGTGGCCATCCTAACGGGGGCGCAGTGATAGTTCAGTGTGCTTTGGTTTACATTTTTCTTATACCTAGAGATGTTTAGCATCTTTTTATATGCTTATTGTTCATTGCTCATTTGTGTATCTTCATTGGAGAATCGCCTATTCACGCCCTTTGCCCATTTTAAAATCAGGTTATCTGGTTTTGTCGTTGTTGCTGAGCTGTCAAAGTTCCATATAAATCCAGGATATATTGGAAATCAGATCTATGATAGGTAAGCGCTGTTTTCTATTCCGTAACTGCCTTTTTACTCCGCTGTTTCTTTTGATTAGCCAGAGTTTTAAAGTGTGGTGTAGTCCCATTTGTCTGTTTTTGCTCTTGTTATCTGTGCTTTTGGTGTCATAGTCAAGAAATCAGTGCCACGTCCTGACGTTTTCCCCTTTTATTTCAATCGTTCATAACAAACTTTGGTCTCACATGTAGGTTTTTAATCGATCTTGAGTTGATTTTCATGCGTGCTATAAGGTCAGGGTCCACGTTCATCTCTTGCACGTGGAACTCCGGCTTCGGACACAGCGTCGTCTCACTGTCCCCGGGAAACTCCCCTTCTCTTTCGAGGACCCAGGGACCCGGGGCCCTGCAGCTCACAGGGGTCCTCCCGCGACGTCTGGGTGCTTAGCCAGGACCCCGCCTCAAACGCGTGGAACTACACTTCCCAGAATGCCAGCGTCCTCCCGTGGACTCCATTTCCCAGAGGACGCAGCGGCCGCCCCGCCCCTCATGGTCCCAGCGCGCCGCGGCACGTTCGCAGCTGATTGAGCGGCGCGGGGACTAAGGTAGCTCGGACGCCGCCGGGTCGTGAGGCTGCAGCCCGGTTGGGCCATTTTGAAGCCTCCAGCCTGCGGAGCGCGGGTCCCGGGAACGCCCGAGTCCGGGGAGGTGAGCGGCAGAGGCGGGCCGGGCCTGGAGGAGGCGGCGCCGAGCGTTGGGACGGCCTGCGGCCGCCGCGGCCCCGACAGCCTTTGTGGGCGCGGGCGGGCACCCCGCGCCTGTCACCGGCCCCCGGGTCGGGCCCTGGACTCTCGACCCCCTCGGACCGCCCCCGCGCCGCCGCCGGTGCCTCCGTTCGGGCTCGCCGCTGCCCGCCGTGGACGCCGGGCCAGGCGTTTCCTCCCGGGTCCGCCCTGTGCGCGCCGTGCGGGCCTCGCGGACTCGGGGCGCCGGGACCCCGAGCGCAGGGCGGACGCAGCCGGGCCCCGGTTTCCGTATCCGTCCCCATGATGGCCGCCCCTCCCTGCTCGGGCCCGCTGACGCGGTCCTCTTCAGAGCCGTTTTCTGTGCAGTCAGATGGTTCCGTGGCGGGAGGCAGAGAACCGGGTGGGAAAAGGCTTGAGGGGGAGGAGGTCGTCCCGGGCCCGCCGCGCAGGGGCGCGCACGGGGCAGGTGCCCACACGGGGCAGGTGCCCACACGGGGCAGGTGCCCTGGCGCTGCCCCGGTCTCCTGAGCGGCGCAGTGGGTGCTGGCGGTGCCACCTGGCGCCGAGGGCCTCCGCGGCTCGGGGCGGGCCCTGGTCCTGGGGGGCGCAGCGGGCTGCTGCCGCCGCCGCGGGTCCAGCGTCCGGTCCGGAGGCCCAGAGCCCACGAGACCCGGGCCTGGACGGGCGCCCGGCGCTGCTCCTCCGCGGGCTCCGGGCGCCTCCCTCTGCGGACGCGGGGTGGGATTTCGGAGCTGAGGGTTCCAGGGCTGGCAAGCAGAAGGGGCTTCCTCCTGGCTTCCTTTCTCTTCTCAGATCCGCCTTCTGGAGACTGCACCGCCCTCAGGGGGGAGCCCAGGAAGAGGACATGGCTGCTGGGCAGCGGGCAGCGAGGCCCCAGGTGAGCTCGTTGCAGCCCCAGATCTCAGTGAGTGGATTTTCCCACTAAAAGTTTCTTCACCCAGGGCCATCTTCAGCCAGGACGGAGCCCAAGCCCTTTTCCCTTGGAGGAACTGGTCGGTCCTTAGGAGTGGCGGATTCTGTAAGGAGAACCACCCACCCTCCCCATCCATGTCTAGTGGTTCTTTTTTCTTAATAAACGCACTTTGTTCACTAATCTCAATCCATTGTGAGACTAATTTGACAGGTAAGTTGCTACAAGTCTGTGTATCACTAGGGACAGAACAAATGTGCACCCCTTGGGAACAGTCCCTGCCTCCTTCACTCACCCACGTCTCCCTTCCTATCCTTTGAAGAATACTTTTTCCTTTCACCCCTGAGAATCCTCATACCACCACCCCTTCCCCAGGATCCTCCAATGCTAGTTTTTAGGTTTTTTTCTTCCTCTTTGTAAATCATATTCTTTGCTTGTATCACTCTTGAAAACTGATGTAGACTTTTCATTTTTGTGTAGTGGGAATGAGAAGGCCACCCTTTCTAGGTGAGAGAAGAATGAACAGAGTTGGAGAGGTCACTTGACTCCAAGGACAGAGACAAGACCCCTCAGGTAGCCTCAGGAAGTGTTTCATGGGATATCAGTAGTACAGAGGCAGCATACGTGGTGGGTAGGAAGTGGGGCTGTCAAGCCAGATGGCCGCGTTTGTGGGCCTTGGGCTTCACCTCTCTGTGCCTCAGTTTTCTCACCTCTAAAATGGGAATAACAACTGTGTTCACTTCCCAGCATAGATGAGGGGCTCACATGAGTTAGTGTATGGAAAGCGTTTAGATCAGGGCTAGGCCCATAGTTACTGCTCAGTATGTGGTGGTTTTGGTCACTGAGTGACATTGTTAATACATTAATAATGTTGATATGTAGAAACTGCTGTACAATGTGTTTAGGACCCAGATGATGTTATCCTTTATTCATTTTTTGTCTAACAATAATAATGTCCACTGACTGTCTAGCATACCAGGGAATGGGCTGAGGGCTTTACATTTGTTTTCTCACTCTCATAATAGCACAACAATTAAAATTTTTGTTTTACATGTGAGGAACCTGTTAAACTCCGAAAAGTTAAGTAACCTGAGCACATTTCAAATTGTCTCGGGCTCTCAGTTCTCTCGGACCACCCAGTCGTTTCTCTGGCGCGTCTTTCAGAGCGTGGACAGATCCAGCCACGTGATACCAGAGCTCTTCTGCAGCGTGGCATTATCTTTTAGACCAAGGGAACACAGTGGAGTTTGATCTGAGGGTGTGGACAGAATGAGCCATTATGCATTTGAGCTGCCCTTTGTCCTTCAAGGCATTCCTGTTCCCTTCCAACAGAGCCAAGCCGCTCTCCTGACCAGAACCTGCTGCGTCCCTGCGTTTGAGTGAATCTCTGTGGCCTCCTTCCTGTCTGCCCTTGCTGCCCATGTGTCAGTACTGTGTAAAATTCAGTGAAGGGAATTCTAAGGCCAGAGAAAGTACAGAGTTCACAGTTAGAAAACTCCGAGTTAGGATCCTGCCACTGCCACTAGCAAAGCACATGCCCTGGGGCCTTGGACCTTGTGTTCTCCTCTCAGGGCCCTTTCCAGCCACACAGTTTTTCATAGCTCAGATTATTTCATGCATTTTCTAGTCTGCCAGTCAGATTATGCATTCTTTCCTTAAAGAAACATCGTTTCTTGTGCTCTTACCCACTGTACAAATAATTTGATACTCTTGCTCACCATAAAAATATCGCAGAGTCATGGTGTAAATTTTAGGGAATAAAACATTTGCACATGTATGTATGTAGGTATATATCTGTATTTGTGTTTATGGATATGTGTGTATATACACGCACATATGTATGTGTATGTTTATATAGATGTGCATTGCATAATGATGTTTTGGTCAATGAAAGACCATAAATGTGGCAGTAGTTGCTTAAGATTAAAACATAGCTGGGTGTAGTGGCTCACACCTGTAATCCCAGCACTTTGGGAGGCCAAGATGGGTGGATCACCTGAGGTCAGGAATTTGAGACCAGCCTGACCAACATAGTGAAACCCTGTCTCTACTAAAAATACAAAAATTAGCTGGGTGTTGTGGCAGGTGCCTGTAATCCCAGTTACTCGGGAAGCTGAAGCAGGAGAATGACTGGGACCCAGGAGGCAGAGGTTGCTGTGAGCCGAGATCACGCCATTCTACTCCAGCTTGGGCAACAGAGCAAGATGCCGTCTGGGGAAAAACAAAAAAAACAAAAAAAAAAAACCGAAGAATTTGTTTTTTTATTGACTTAATGGCCATTATAACATTGTAGTGCAAGGCTTTGCTCCTATTTTGTGGTGATTTTGGTCTAAACAGGCCTACGGTGCAGCCTGTCAGTTCAATAAAAGTGTATAACATATGCAATTATGGATAGTTCATGATACTTGATAATATCCGACTATGTTGCTGGTTTATGTATTTATTATACTATTCTCGATAATTTACAGTGTCTTCCTTTTTCGTATTTTTTTAAACATTAACTGTAACAGCCTCAGGCATGTTCTTTGGTCGGGGGCGGTATCCAGAAGAAAGCTTTGTTCTCAAAGGAGATGACAGCTGCCTGTGTATCATTGCCCCTGAAGACCTCCCAGCGGGACAGGACGTAGAGGTGTAAGACAGCGGTGTTGATGATGCTGACCCTGTGTAGGCCTAGACTAATGTGCACATTTATGTCCTAGTTTTTAACAAGTTTTTAAAAGTAAAAATAAAAGTTTTAAAATAGGAGAAAGCTTATAGGATAAAGATGTAAAGGAAGAAAATATTTATGTACAGCTATACGATGTGTTTATATTTAAGATAAGTGTTACTAAGAAGTCAAAGTTTGAAAAAACTAAAGAGTTTGTAAAGGAAAAGTGTTACAGTAAGCTAAGGATAATTTGTTGTTGAAGAAAGAAAACTTTTAAAAAATAAATGGAGTGTAGCCTAAGTGTACAATGTTTAAAACGTCTACAGCCATGCACAGTAACGTCCTAAGTTTCCCATTCATCACCACTCTGGCAACTTCCAGTCCCGCAAGCTCCATTCATGGCAAGTGCTCTGTACAGGTATACCATCTCTTACTTTTTATACTGTGTTTTACCATGCCTTTTCTATGTTTAAATATATTTTCATACACAGACTCTTAGCACTGTTTTACAGTTCCCTATAGCATTCAGTATGGTAACATGCTGTACAGGTTTGCAGCCTAGGAGCAATAGGCTGTACCATATAGCCTGGGTATGTAGGTGGCTGTACCATCCAGATGTGTCTCTTGTATCCCATAATAAGGAAGTGGCTTAACAATGCATTTCTCAGAATGTACCTCCGTCGTTAATGCAACACATGAATGTATACTCTGTGTGTATTTCATATATACAATAGAAAATAAAACCACCCTTAACCCCACCATCTGGAGGTAATCACTTTCATTCAGTTTATTGTATATCTCAGTAATTTTCTATGTATATAGAAATTTTTTTTGAAGGGGACAAGCTAAATAGTGATATATAACCTGCTTTTTGTGCTTAGCATTTTTACGGATGTCTTTTTATGTTAACAAATAGCAATTTATACCATCAGCTCTAATGATGGTGTAGTATTTGTATTAATGTGATGATAATTAACATTTGAACCTTTAATCTGAGCCTGTTACGGTTTTAAGTGCATTGTGTGGACTATCTTATTTATTAACTATGAGGTAGATTTTGAGAGGCAGTTTTAGAGTACTTTCAAATGGAGCCTAGGACATCTGCCTGGATTGGAATCCCAGCTATACCACTGAACAGCTGTGTGACTTTAGACAAATTTCTTAGCCTCTCAATGATTTTATTTCTCTTAAAATGGGAACAATAACTATCTTCTTCATAGGGTAATTGTGAAGGTTACATGAAGTATATACTAATGATTAATATAAAACTCTAAAAATAGTATCTGTCCCATGTAAAGCATTCAGTAAAATAGATTTATTCTGATTTTCATCATTTCTATCTTCAAGCTTGAATGAGCACACAGGTAGTGCCGTAAGTTATTTAACCTAGCCTGTATCAGTGAATACGTAGCTTATTTCCAGTTTTTTTGCTACTAAGCTACTAACACCATGATAAGTATCCTTGTGCTTATATTTTTTGTGCACTGTTCCTAACAGTAATTGGGGAGTTAAATAAAGATTATACACAGTTGTAAGTTTTAAAATATGTATTATCAAATTGCCAATGAAAAAGTAATTAACACTTCCACCGATAGCCGTAACCCCTCTACCCATCTCTTAGAGTGGCTGGACAAGGCCTGGGTCTCACTGTGTGCTGCTCAGTATGTCTTTGTTACTGGCCAGTTGTTCACTAAACGAGTGACCTGGAACCTTCAGAAGCTTGAATAGTATCAGAAGCGTTTCTTGGGTGGCCTGTCTTCCCCACTCTGAGGGTGGACCTGGGTGAGCTGGAACGGCTTGTCCTTACAGGTGTCACTGACGTTCGAGGATGTGGCTGTGCTCTTTACCCGGGATGAGTGGAGGAAGCTGGCTCCTTCTCAGAGAAACTTGTACCGGGATGTGATGCTGGAGAACTATAGGAACCTGGTCTCACTGGGTAAGGAAATTTCCCCTATAGAAACAGAATTCAAAAATTGTGATATCTCAGGCCAGGCACCATGGCTCACCCTATAAGCCCAGCACTTTGGGAGGTCGAGGTGGGTGGATCACGAGGTCAGGTGTTTGAGACCAGCCTGATCGACATAGTGAAGCCCCATCTCTACTAAAAATACAAAAATCAGCTGGGCACAGTGGCAGGCGCCTGTAATCCCAGCTTCTTGGGAGGCTGAGGCAGGAGAATCGCTTGAACCCGAGAGGCAGATGCTGGAGTGAGCCAAGATCGTGCTGCTGTACTCCAGCCTGGGGGGCAGAGTCAGGCTCCGTCTCAAAAAAAAAATTGGGATATCTCAGCACTTCCTTGCCTGAATAAAAGCTGTGGGCCACCAAAAAACTTGAGCTCAGTTTGAGGATTATACAAATCAGTTCTCTATAAATAAACATTGAAAACCTTCCTCCTAATAAGTATGGAATTGCTTCACGTATTGTCAGGTGGGTATTGATAAGTATTCCCTTCCCACTATACAGTTTCACATTAGAAATTCTCTCATAGTTCAGGCAACATTTTTCCGCTTTGATGGTTCTGTGGTTTGTTTGCTCATCTCTCAGCAGAGGGCTTACCTCATCCTTCATTGACCTACCGTTGCCTTTCCCACTTCTCTTTTCCAGCCAGGTGAATGTTGTAAAATCCACCTTCAAAAGGGAATCATATGATGTTTTCTCATTTTAAAAAAGTTACTTGATACATCATTCCGTAGATTCCTGTTCATAAATTTTAATTCATCCATACATACAACATTCCTTCTGTAAAAAAGTCACGGTACTCTAGTAATCAAGGCATACTTTGTTGTGTCAAAACAAGACCAAGACTTTTTTTTTTTTTTTTTGGTCTGCCTGCAGGACTCCCATTTACCAAACCAAAAGTGATCTCCCTGTTGCAGCAAGGAGAAGATCCCTGGAAGGTGGAGAAAGACAGTTCTGGCGGCTGCTCTCCAGGTAAGCGGGTGGCTGCAGACAAGGGTCTGGTTAATGAGAAGAGCCACAGCCTGGAATACTTGATGGGAAGCTGCCTTGAGGATTCTCAGAACTCAAAAAGTGATGGAGAAGCGGAAGCCCAGGCTTGTGGACACAAGCTTCTGCTTATTTCCTTGTAATCACTTCACCGTGAATCTCTCAGTCTCTTTTCTTACTCTTTCCTGCTGTTTCAGGAGAGGGCTGTATTTTCATGTATTCATTAAGCAAACAGTGTATGTAAGGAATTTCGAATAATTCACTCTGGCCGAGCTCAGGGTGTGTATTTGGGAAAAGGAGGAGGTAAGGAAGGAAAGAGCCTAGAAAGCTAGGAAAGGGCCACGTGCTGAGTGCTTTGGCACGGTTCTGAGAGGTGGAAACTGTCCAACGGAGCCCTGGAAATCACTGAAGGAGTCGGGCAGGGAATCATAGGGTCCTTGGTATCTTAGAAAAATCGATCTGAATTAGAAACAGTTGAGTCTTCATCAGTGTAAGAATAGCTAAGGGACCTGCAGTGTGTCCTTCCTCTGGTGAGCATCGCTACCCTGAAAACAGGAGCCCACGGGCATGGATAGAGCTCCCAGCAAGTTACAGAGCATTGTTAGGATGTCACCGTTTATGGTGAATGAAAATTATGTGTATGTGTAATGTGCGTGTAAGCCCAGAGAGAATGTTTAGGAGGACACATCTTAGCTGGTGGTGACATTAGTTACACTCGGAATAAGATTGAGAATCGGTTCCACAAAAAGGGGATGTTATTTACATGTAGTATTTTGATTTTTCACAAAGAATATATTCATGGCTTTCTTTGTGATTCGAGTTTAATACAGATGGTGACTTTGGGAGAATTGTGATTGAAAGTGCGGCAAAACTAGAGGTGGGAAGCCTTGCAGAGCGACTGCAGTCATGGAGGGAGGCAGGCAGAGGGGGAAGGGCCTGGACGAAGGCGCTTGCTGTGAGTTAATGAGGAAGAGGAAGTCAGATGGAGATTGCTGGTGGGCAGGTGTGTAAGTGCCAGGGCCAAGATTCAAGGGAGGTCAAGGAGCCATCAGCACAACAGGGGCATTGGAAGCCTGGACCTGGCTGGGTCAGGGGGCCAACCAGAGGCCTGAATCCAGAAAACAGCATTTGTGAGGCACGTAAGCGGGAGGAATCTGTGACAGAGCCTGAGGAAACGGGGAGGGGCCATTGTGGCAGTAGGGGACTGAGAGATGTTGAACTGGGGGGCTCCGACTCTGGGGGATCTAGGTTGAACCCTCAACCACAGCTTTGCTGTCCCTTGATCAGTGAGGAGCAAGCTGTGCTGAGTGCTGCTGGCGTAGAATTGGGCAGAAGGAGACGCAGGTCTCGCACTTCTGGAGTGCACGATGTAGCAAGGGAACAAGGTGAGCATACTCACGTGAGGACCACATGGGAAAGACGCTCGGTGCTGTGAGAGTACAGAGCAGGCAGGGCGGTGTCAGCAAAGGCTTCCCTGAGGAAGGGCCTGGGATCCAGGGACTGAAGAAGTGCTTCAGGCCTAAAGAGTGGTGTTCATGAAGGTCCAAAGACGTAAAGCCAGCGAGGAGAAGGCCGAACAGGTAGCCGAGAGAGCCAGGGGCCCTGTCGCAGGGTTTGGTTAGTGCTCGAGAGCCAAGCACAGGCTCTGAGGAGCCATAAGGAGCCCAGAGCAGGCCCAGGCTGCGTTCTGCAGCCCCCAGCCCACGTGGGGAGTCTGATGACCACAGTGCAGGGCTTGTCAGGTCCAGAGGGCTCCCTGACACCTCCTTATGCCATGGGCCCAAGGAGGAGCTTCAGGGCAGGCAGCCTTGGTCCACATAGCCTCTGTTCCAGGGAGGGCTTTCTTAGGATGGTAGCTCGAACTTTCCTTTTACAGGGGAATTACTCTCCTTTGAGAGAAATACACTAATTTTATATTAAATTAAAATTTAATAAACTGCCAGAGGCCACCACAAAGTAAGCAGAATGCAAGCAGCAGGGAACCAGGTAAGATTTAAGGGGGATGTCAGTCTGGCCATTATGTGTGGGCTGAATCTGGTGTGGAAGCTTAGAGGAAAAGAAGAATTGTTACCTTTCCCCTCACCTGGGGAGCATCTGATGGCGAGTGAGTCTCCCCTCCAGGGAGATGTGAGTCTTAACAGGCTGAAAATACGATTGGAGTCTAGAGGGCTGTCCAGAGGGATGCTGGGGCCCCTGATACTGTTGTCAGTCAGTTCCTTTTCAGATTTGGGAGGATATCCCTGCAGGAAAACCATGAGCAGGTTGTTGAGTAAGTGAAGGATGTCAGAGCTGGTTCCTGGCTGGTCCCTCTTGCTGGGGTGACCTTCCTCCTCCTGCTGTCAGATGGAAGTCAGACGGCCTAGGGTGCTGACGGGTTTGCGTCTCTGCTGTACCCCGGGTGGGGCTCCTGTCTGCCTGGACTAAGACTGCCTTAGGACAGGCAGCTTCCTTTTACCACGAGAGCTCACTTCACTGAGAGTGTGGTGGAAGGATTGGGATATTCCTGGAATTATCTCAGACTCTAGCTCGAACCAAAAACTCAACCTGTATGCTGGGTATGGTGGCTCGTGCCTGTAATTACAGCATTTTGGGAGGCTGAGGTGGGAGGATCACTTGAGCCCAGGAGTTCAAGACCAACCTGGGTAACATAGACCCTCTCTATGTTTATATGATTTTAAAAAAGAGAAAGCATTTTAGACAAAAACCTACCCGTTGAACAGCCAGTGACAGAAAAACTTGTTCTCCCAGGGACAGGACTCTCTAGAACCTCTGGTAGCCTCAACATGTACAAAGTTGTTTTCTTTTGAGATGGGCTGTTGTTCTGTCACCCAGGCTGGAGTGCAGTGGCATGATCTTAGCTCACTGCAGTGCCCTCCTCCCAGGTTCAAGTGATTCTCGTGCTTCAGCCTCTTGAGTAGTTGGGATTACAGGCACATGCCACTGTGCTCAGCTAATTTTTGGCATTTGTAATAGAGACCAGGTTTTGCCATGTTGGCCAGGCTGGTCTTGAACGCCTGACCTGAAGTGATCCGCCTGCCTCAGCCTGCCGGTGGGCTGAGATTACAGGTGTGAACCACCACACCCAGCCTGCTTTGTTTTCTTATTGCAAGAAGCCATCTTGGGCAGACTGAATTGTGCAGGGTGGTGAGTGGAGGTGTTGGTCAGTGAGGTTTGCTGGAGCTACCACTGCACACAGTGAAGGCTGTCTTTTCCTGATTTGCACAGAAGGCTCTGGAGCTTAGCAGCAGCCCTTATGAAAGGGCCTGGAATGATTTTAAAGTGACTGTGCTTTTAAGGTGGAAATGTGGCCACAATGCTCTACAGCCCTGTTTTATTTTACTTGATTTTGTAGAGATGGGGATCTTGCTATGCTCCCAGGCTGTTCTTGAACTCCTGGCCTCAAGTGATCCTCCCGTGTCAGCCTCTCAAAATGCTGGGATTATAGGCCCGAACCACCTCACCTCCCAGTCTAGTCCGGTTTAATTTGTATGAGTTAGTCTTTTTCTTATTTGCCAACAAAGACTCCTACACAGGGCCTGCCCCTCCCTTCCTACCAGCAACATCTATTCTCTTTGTAACTTCCAGAATTATCTCTTTGAAGAGTGAATCAAGTTGTATGCTTCCATGCTCAAAATCTCCAGTGGTTTCCATCTCATACAGCGTAGCCCAAAGTCTCCATCATGACCTTCAGAGACCTACATGGTCTTGCCCTGGCTACCCCTTTACCTTCATCTCCTTCTACTCTGCCCCTCATTTGAGGCCTCTCATCACCCTTGGCCGCCCTGTAGTTTGTCAGGGGGGCCAAGCAGTCCCCGCCTCAGGCCTCTGCCCTTGCTTTTTTCTGTCTGGGACTGTTCTTTATGGTAGTCGTGCACCCACATGGCTCACTTCCTTGTGCTGCACAGGCGTCTGCTCACACAGGCATAGCTTATCTGACACACGGCCCTCCAGCCCCTGTGCTATGTCCTCGGTGTGCTTTATTTTCCCTCCCTGTGCTTAGCACTGTGTAATAGTACCTAGTTCTTCATGATCTGTCTCTTCCTCTGCATTGTTAGCTGCTATAGGAGGTATTGCCTCTTTCATTTACTCCTGTTTTCCAAGAACCTAAAACAGTGCCTGGCCAGGGTAGGCTTCCAGTTGCACAATGAATGCATGATTGACTTGGACTAGGTTAGCGGTATTGAAGACAGAAAGAAGCGAACCAGTTCCGTAGATGTCCAGGAGATAAAGTCAGCAGGGCTTGTATTTGATGTGGAAGATACACGAGATAGGGTTGTCTGAGATGCTTGCTTTGTTTCTGCTTTGTTCTGGGATGGCTGGTGTCATTCAATGAGATAGTAACACTGGAACGAGATTAGATTTGGAGAATGGTATGAGTTTGATTTTCTTACTTTTCGGGGGAATTGTTTTTAGAAAAAGTTTTTGAGATAATAGTAGATTTATATGCAGTTGTGATAAGTAGTATAGACAGATTCCACCTTATACTCATTTCCAAAACCGTAGTATAATATCACAACCAAAACATTGACATTGATACAGTGAAGATGCAGAAAAATCCCTTCAGTCAGCACGGAAATCCCTCTGGGTGTCCGCTTGTGGATGCACCCGTTTCCCTTTTGCTCACTGTCCCTATTCCCTGCCTCCTCTTTTCCCTAAGTCCTGAAAATCACCAGTGTGATCTCTATTCTATAATTTTATCATTTGAAGAATGTCACACACATGGAGTGATAAAATGTATATAACCTTTTGGGATTTTTTTTTTTTTTTGGTCCCACTTAACATAATTCTCTGGAAATTCATCTGTGTAGTTCTCTACATCAATACTTCATTCCTTTGAATTGCTGAGTAGTGAGTGTTCCATAGAGTATACCATAATTTGTAGAGCCACTGCCTTGTTGAAGGACATCTGGGTTATTTAGTTTTTGACATTTAAGTATAATGCTGTTATAAATATTCATGTGCAGGTTTTTGTGAAAAATTAGCTTTTATTTCTATGTAATAAATGCCCAGTAGTGGAATTGCTGAGTCACGTGGAAGTTGTATGTTTAGTTTTTGAAGACATAGTCACATTTTTTTCCAGAGTGGCTGTGCCATTTTACATTTCACCAGCAGCATTTGAATGATCCAGTGAGGTTGCATGTTTGCCTATATTTTGCCTTGGTACAACTATTTATTTATTTATTTATTTATTTATTTTTGAGACAGAGTTTCACTCTTGTTACCCAGGCTGGAGTAAGAGTTTCACTCTTGTTACCCAGGCTGGAGTGCAATGGCACGATCTCGGCTCACCGCAACCTCCGCCTCCTGGGTTCAGGCAATTCTCCTGCCTCAACCTCCTGAGTAGCTGGGATTACAGGCACGCGCCACCAAGCCCAGCTAATTTTTGTATTTTTAGTAGAGACGGGGTTTCACCATGTTGACCAGGATGGTCTCGATCTCTTGACCTCGTGATCCACCCGCCTCGGCCTCCCAAAGTGCTGGGATTACAGGCGTGAGCCACCGCGCCCGGCGGTACAACTATTTATTTTAACTGTGCTGGTAGGTATGTGGTGAAATACATTGTGATTTTAATTTGTGTGTTCCTGTCATCTGTTGATGTTGAACATAGTTCATGTGCTTAATTGCCATTTGCATTTCCTTTTTTTGGAGATAGTCTTGCTCTGTCACCCAGCCTGGAGTACAGCGGTGTGGTCTTCCCTCACTGCAATGTCTACCTCCCAGGTTCAAGTCATTCTCATGCCTCAGCCTCCTGAGTAGCTGGGATTACAGGTGTATGCCGCCATGCCTGGCTAATTTTTGGCATTTTTAGTGGAGATGGGGTTTCACTTTATTGGCCAGGCTGGTCTCAAACTCCTGACTTCAAGTGATCCACCTATCTCGGCCTCCCAGGGTGCTGGGATTACAGGCATGAGTCACCACACCCAGCCTGTGTTTCTTATTTGATAAAGTGTCTGGGTATTTTGTTCATTTTCTATTGAGTTATTTAGCGTTTTTACGATTGAGTTTTGAAAGATCTTTATATATGCTGGATAGTAGTTAACAGATGGGTGGTTTGCAAATATTTTCTCCTATTCCGTAGTTTGTCTTTTTATCTTCTTAACTGGTTTGTTTGCAGAACAAAAATTTTAATTTTGCTGAGGTCCAGCTGATCAGTGTTTCCTTTTATGGATTGTGCTTTTGGTGTCAAATATGAGAATTTTGCCTATACTTAGATCATGAAGATTTTCTGCCATGTACTTCTAAAAGTGCTATAGTTTTACGTTTTTCATTTATGTTCATGACCTTTTTTGAGTTAATTTTTGTATTAGATGTGAGGTTTATTTTTTTGCATATGACTGTTCAGTTGCTCCACCATTATTTGTTGAAGCTGTCTTTCTTCAACTGAATTCTTTGGTACCTTTGTCAAAAGTCACTTGGCCATGTTTGTTGGGTTGTTTTGGGTTTTCTTTTTCATTCCATTGATCTGTGTTTCTGTTCCTCTCCCAATACCACACAGTGTTTATATATATATATATATATATATATATATATATACACACACACACACACATACACACACCACACACACACACACACACACACACACACACACACGCTTTAATGTTGGGTAGAGTGATTATTTCTTATTCTTTTTTTTTATTTTTATCTATTCTTTTGTTTGTATGAATTTTAGAATAATCTTATCTATATCTACAAAAAGAATCTTGCTGAGATTTTGATAGATATTGCAATAAACCTGTATATCAATTTTCTCTGCCTAGTCTTTCAATCTATGAACATGATATGTCTTTCTGTTTATTTAGCTCTTTTTTATTTGCTTCCATCAGTGTTTGTAGTTTTCATCATGTGAGTCCTCTACTTCTTTTTTTTTTTTTTTTTTTTGAGATGGAGTCTTACACACTCTGTCTTCCAGCAGGTTGGAGTTCAGTGGCGTGATCTTGGCTCACTGCAACCTCTGTTTCCTGGGCTTAAGCTATTTTCCTATCTCACCCTCCCACATATCTGGGATTACAGGTGTGCGCATATGTCCAGCTAATTTTTGTAGTTTTAGCAGAAACAGGGTTTCAGCATTTTGGCCAGGGTGGCCTCGAACTCCTGGCTTCAAGTGATCAGTCACCTCAGCCTCCCAAAGTACTGGGAATACAGGCATGAGCCACCACACCTGGCCCATTTCCTGTGTTTGAATGTTGGCTTGTCTAGCAAGGTTGGAGAGGTTTTCAGGGGCAAAATCCTGAAGTGTGCTTTCCAAGTTACCTGCCTTCTCCCCACCTCTTTCAGTGATACCAGTGAGTTGTAGATTTTGTCTCTGTACGTAATCCCACGTTTCTCAGGTTTTGTTCATTCATGTTTATTCTTTTTTCTTTATTTTTATCTGACTGAGTTCAGAGAGCCGGTCTTTGCGCTCTGAGATTTTTTTTCTTCAGCTTGGTCTGTGTTGTATTTCAGTTGCATTATGAAATTCACGTAGTATGTTTTTCAGCTTTATCGGTTTAGTTTGTTTCTTTCTAAAATGGCCATTTTGTCCGTCAGCTCCTCTGTCACTTTACTGTAATCCTTAGATTCCTTGGATTGGGTTTCAGCTGTCTGAATCTTGATGATCTTTGTTCCTGTCTGTGTTCCTGTCCGTGTTCTGTCATTTCAGCCTGCTTAGGAGCCCTTGCTGGGAAACTAGTGCAGTCTGTTGGAGCAAGGAAGACACCCTGGGTTTTTGATCTGCCAGAGTTCTTAGGATGGTTCTTTCTCATCTGTGAGCTTATGTTTCATTAACTGTGGTGTAATTTGAGTACAGTCAGTTGACTTCTTTTCTGGATGTTTTCAGAGGGCCAGGGCTTTGTGCGGGGCCTTTATTTGTATCTGAATTCTGATCCTAGTTTCACAGAGGGGTGTATTAGTAAAGTGTTTTTGGTGTTGGTGTGTGGGCTGTGGGCTGGTAGATGGCGCTTCAGTGTCATGGCCGTTAGGTAGACTCCTAGGCCGCTCTGTTGCTCCTCTGCATTTCCTCAGCCGTGCTGCTGCTGCTTCCTCAGCTGCAGTCGCCCCTCAGTGCTCTGAAGATGTGATCTCTCCCACTCGAGCGCTGGCTTCACATCTCAGTTTGGCACTGCCGGGCTGCCCACCACAGCTCTGGGGTGATCCCGGTTTATGTTCCCTTTCTAGCCTGGAGGCAACAGGGGAAGGGACGTCGGTGGTGGTTGTGGCAGAGAGCCTTCCACTTGTCCGTAGGGCTCTATAGCATCTAAAGAGATGCCGAGCCACTGTCCATCAGTGCAGTTGGCCCAGGGTGGGTGGCTGCCCTGTGGCCACAATGGGGATGAAGGCCCTGCCTGGTGAGGAGCAGGAGGAGCTGGCAGGGGGAAGGGAGGTCACCAGGGAGACAAACTGGCTGCTGCTTATGGCAACTGCAGCTTGCTGGAGGTACAGCTAAAGTACTCAGCGTCTTTGGTCCTTCCCCAGTCCAGGTGTAGCAAGGGCAGTACCACTGTAGTGGCAGCGACAGAGGGACTTTGGATTGCCTTTGTCTGCTCCACCTCAGAAACACAGAGCCACTGCTACTGGGAGTCTTCAGCCAAGGGGTGAAGTGGCTACACTGCTGGTGAAGAGTCGGGGTTTGGTGCTCACAGGGAGAAGAGACTGGGCTCCTGTCCACATGGTGACTGTGGCATGCTAGAAGCGCAAGTGAGGGCTTCACTGTTTCTTCCCAGACTGAGAGCAGCAGGTGCAGGACTGCTGCTGTGGCAGTGGCATAGGGGCTGTCAGTTGCTCCTGAGGGCCCTTCCTCAGGGAAGCACAGAGCCACTACCAGTAGGAATGCTCAGCTAGGGGTGGGACAGCTCTTCACAGGGTCCCTGCCTGGTGAAGAGTTGGGGATGGAGGCTCACAAGGTAGCGAGACTGGCCTTGTCTCCATGTAGTATCTGTGGTGTACTAGAGGTACCAGTGTAGCAGCTGGGCCCTGTGTTCCTTCCCCAACCAAAGGGTGGATAGTGTGGTACCGTTTTAGCTGTAATGGTGGAGGGGCTATGGGTTCTCTCTCAGATTTCCTCCTCAGAGAAATGTGCCGTCTTCATCTGAAGTGTTTAGTTAGGCTTGATGGTTGTGCCGGAGTCCTAGGTCGGGAGGCTGTGGCCAGTGAGGAGAAGTGGAAATGGGGACCCTTGTGGGAAACAGTCTGGCCGCTGTTTGCGGGGCGGCTGTGTGCTGCTGGGTTCTGCTCCAGTCGCTAATCACTGTGCACCCTCCGGAGCCTGAGGGCAACAGCAGTGAGGGCTGTGGCACAGCAAAAGCGACAGCTTGCCTCTCCCTTTGGGAGTCCTGTCCTAGGGAAGTACGGAGCTGTGCTGGCCTGAGAGCCTCGGCAGGGCCGGCGTGGCCATGCCAGGGCCCAGGACGAGGCGTGTTTTGGCATCTTGCATGTCCCTGAAGTTCTGTTCACTTTTTAAATATTTTCTTCTTTTTTTCTTAGACTCGAGTAATTTTAATTGTCTTATCTTAAAAAAGTTTGCTGTTTTTTGTATGGCCTGCTTAAACCTTTTGAATTTCTCTGGTGAAATGTTCATTTCAGTTATTATACTTTCAAATCCTAGAATTTCTTCTTGGTTTCGTTTTGTTTCCTTTTTATTGATACATCCATTTGTTTGTCATTTTCATGACTCATTCACATTTTCCTTTAGCTCCCTGTGCATCTTTATGGTAGTTGTCTTTGTATAGTATGCCACCATCTGGTCTTAGTCAGAGATGTTTTCTATTTATTTTGTTCCACTGACTAAACCATACTTTCCTTTTTTTTTTTTTTTGGAGACAGAGTCTCACACTGCCACCCAGGCTGGAGTGCAGTGGCATGATCTTGGCTCACTGCAACCTCTGCCTCCTGGGTTCGAGTGATTCTTCTGTCTCAGCCTCCCGGGTAGCTGGGACTACAGGTGTGTGCCACCATGCCCAGCTAATTTTAGAGACAGGGTTTCACCATATTGGCCAGGCTGGTCTCGAACTCCTGACCTCATGATCCACCTGCCTTGGTCTCCCCAAGTGCTGGGATTACAGGTGTGAGCCACCATACCTCGCCTACTTTTTAATTTTTTTATTCCTTCTTGTTGTTGTTGTTGTTATTATTATTATTACTATTGTCTTACAGTGTTATAACTCTGGGGATCAGATTCTCTCACTTCTGTAAGATTTGCTGGTTGTTGTTTTGGTTTTGTTTTCTTACTGTTGTAGGGTGTCACTAGTCCAGGAATTAGCCTAAGGTATATATAAACTGAAGATCTTCTCATATTTTTTTCTGAGCCCACGTCTTCCCTGGCCTTGTGCAGTGACTTTTTAAATTCCCCATGTGTGCATTTGCTTTACTTTTATTTTGTTTGGTTTTTGAGATGGAGTCTCACTCTGTTACCCAGGCGGGAGTGCAGTGGCATCTTCTTGACGCACTGCAACCTCTGCCTCCCAGGTTCAAGTGATTCTTCTGTCTCAGCCTCCCAAGTAGCTGGGATTACAGGTGCCTGCCACCACACCTGGCTAATTTTTGTATTTTTAATAGAGTTGGGGTTTCCCCATGTTGGCCAGGCTTGGTCTTGAACTGCTGACCTCAAGTGATCTGCCTACCTCAGCGCCCTAAAGTGCTGAGATTACAGGCGTGAACCACTGAGCCCAATATCCTTATCCTTAAATGTGTGATTCCCCAAAGCAGGAAAAGGAAGAAACAGAAGGGGAAAATAGTAGGCACTGTTCCTTAAATCCTCTGGAAGCACATCACGTCAGTGGGGATTGCAAAAATGCCAGCCTGCATTTGTGTCTGCACCTCTGTGATTCACAGCAATAATTTGCAGTCCAAACCCACGATCCCCATTATTTGGAGAGCAAGGTCTTTATTGCCACTTTGGCCACCAAAGGCCACTCTAGGGAGGCTAGTACGGCTGCAAGCCCTGAGTTTAAGGGATTAGACATGGGTAGCTGCTGCCAACTGAAATTAGTTTCACTTTACTGGCCAGGCCTTCCCCTAGAAGCTGCAAGCCTTCAAATAGTTTCCAGAGTTTCAAAATAGTTGCATCAGACAGATTCTGACAGCTCACTTGTCTAGGTGGATAGATGGAACCTTGCTGCTTCCTACTGTACCATCTTCCCTGACATCTACTTTTTCTTGTACCTCACATTTATTTCACACTTTCGGCATTCTCTGTCTTCAAGTATGTAGGTAGTATGTAGTATGCCACCATCTGGAGTTTTAAGGGGGAGGTGCTACTGATGTCTGTTGGTTGAGGTATGCTGAAGGTGAGGTCTTGCATAAAAGTCACAGTTATGAAGTACTCTGAAAATAAATAAATAAACATATATTTTGTCATTTGATAAATATTTAAATTTTCCACTTAGAAGTTTTTTTTTTTTTTTTGAGACAGAGTTTTGTTCTTGTTACCCAGGCTGGAATGCAATAATGTGATCTTGGATCACTGCAACCTCTTTGTCTCCCAGGTTCAAGTGATTCTCCTTCCTCAGCCTCCCAAGTAGCTGGTGGGATTACAGGCATGCACCACCACACTTGCTAATTTTGTATTTTTAGTAGAAATAGGGTTTCACCATGTTGGTCAGACTGGTCTCTAACTGCTGACCTCAAGTGATCACCTGCCTCAGCCTCCCAAAGTGCTGGTGTGAACCACCACTCTGGTCGAAAGTTTGTTTTTAAAGGAAATATATTTTTAGGACCTTGTCCTCTGTGTGCTGACTTCTATTTTTTTTTTTTTTTTTTTTTGATGGAGTCTCGCTCTGTTGCCTAGGCTGGAGTGCAGTGCAGTGGCGCCATCTCGGCTCACTTCAGCCTCCATCTCCCAGGTTCAAACTATTCTTCTGTTTCAGCCTCCTGAGTAGCTGGGTTTACAGGCATGCACCACCACTCCCGGCTAATTTTTGTTTTTAGTAGAGATGGGGTTTCACCATGTTGACCAGGCTAGTCTCAAACTCCTGACCTCAGGTGATCGGCCTGCCATGGCTTCCCAAAGTGCTAGGATTACAGGCAGGAGCCACTGCGCCCAGCCTGTGTGCTGATTTCTTTGCAGAAACCAGTTTTTAAATCGCAACTCTCTTAGTAGGTATGGTCTATAAGAGGAAAAAGGTTAACCCATTCACTCCTGTTACAAGAAAAGACAGAAGGTAGAAGAAACCTTCATTTTTAGTTTTGTTGTGGAAAAGTTTGAGCATATATAAAAATAGAATAATATAATGATTTCCCATTTGTCGTGCGGTTGCTTTTCTGTGTTGTCTTATCTCGTCCCTCCCCTTCCCTCCTCTCCCCTCCCTTCCTCCCTTCCTTTCTCTCGCTTTCTCTTTCTCTCTCTCTCTTTCTCTCTTTATCCTTCCTTCTTTTCCCTCCCTCCCTTCCTCTCTCCCTCCCTCTCTCCCTCTCCTTCCTTCCGTCCTTCTGTCCTTCTTTCTGTCTTTCTTTTTTTCTGTCTTGACAGGATCTCTCACTGTCACCCAGGCTGGATTGCACTTACATAATCATGGCTCATTGTAGCCTCCTTGGCTCAAGTGATCCTCCTGCCTCAGCCTTTCTTGTAGCTAGGACCTCAGAGGAGTGCCACCATGCCCAGCAAGGTTAGTTAGTTTTAGAGACAGGATCTCACTATATTGCCCAGGCTGATCTCAAACTCCTGGGTTCAAGGGATCCTGTTGTCTTGGCCTCCCAAATTGCTGGGATTACCCAGCCCATCATCCAGTTTCAGCAGCTATCAATTCATGATCATTTTTGCATTCATCTATTCCAATGATTATCTACCAGGAGTGATTCTGTCATTTGTCAGTGTCTTGAAACATTTTTGCTTGTCGTGTTCTGGAGGGAGGAGTTGTGAGGGGAAGTGCTACTGATATCTGTTGGGTAGAGATATCAAGTATGCTGCTAAACATTCCACAATACACAGGGCAGCCCACACTATCCACACAACTAAATTATCTAGCCCAAAATGTAATCTGAGGTTGAGAAATCCTATCTACATCCTGTCTTAATGCAGTAACATTTTTATAATATTAAGTTGTTACAGGAATAGGAGAGGTGATTATTTCTTCAGATATACTTTAATGTCATCCAAGACTGGTATAAAATTTCCCTCATATAGCTTTTCATACGACTTGTATACTTACTATTCTGATCCTTTGTGTAAACGAAGGCTATTGCTTTTAATGTGTCGATTTTATATCCAATTACTTCACTGAAAGATTTTTATCATTCATTCTCTGCACTTTTTAATATATTGTCAGCAAATAGAGGTAGTTTTACTTTCTCTTAACTCATCTCTAATTGATTTATGTTATCTGATTGCATTGGTTAATATGTCTAATACAGTGTTAAATTGTAGGGAAAGTAATGAATGTCTTTGTCTTGTTCTTGAGCATAGTGGAAATACCTCTAGTATATTTAATAAGATAGTAGCTTTAGGAAAAAGGTCTTATGTATTTTATCATGTTGAGGAAGTATCCCTCAGTTCATTTTTGCTTGAGTGTTTTTATTGTCAATGGTGCTGAATTTTGTTGAAGATTTTCTCAGCATCTGTAGTTGTATATTATTTCTTACTTACATCCATTTAATGTACTATAATAAGTGCTATAATAAGGGGAGTGAGTTGTTAGGAAAAGGTACACAGAGGAGTTAACATTTGAACTGAATCTGAAGGATACAAAGGAGTTTGGAATGTAGTAGAAGGAGGGAAGACATTCAGGAGTATACATAATCATAGGAATGGGGTAATTTATGAGCCCATCCATAGGCTTTGGGTACCAGACTATACTTCCTAAATTCATATGCCGCCTCCTTCTCTAATCCCTTCACTCCATTCTCTTGGTCACTCTTACACACTCACCCTCCTAAAATGAGTCTGCTTTATTTTTTTGTTCACTTGCCAGTTCAGCTGTCATCCATTATTTTATGTAGTGTTTTTAAAAATTTTGTCTTCTTACTGTCTTTTAGTCATAAAGCAAACCCTTCTTGAGATTAATGATATAATCTTCCTTTTACACATTTAGTCTCAGCCAGTCACATGAATCATTGGCAGTTACTTTCTTTTTTTGTTTTTCAGGATGTAAGAGCAATCCTAAAATGACAAAGACAACTCAAACTCAGGATTCATTTCAGGAGCTGATGAGGAAAAGACTGAAAAGGGATGAACCCTGGAACTTCATATCGGAGAGACCCTGCATATATGAAGAGAAATTAAAGAAACAGCAAGACAAAAATGAAAATTTACAAATAATTTCAATTACCCATACAAAAATTCTCACTGTAGACAGAAGCCATAAAAATGTTGAATTTGGTCAAAACTTCTACGTAGAATCAGTGTTCATCAAGCAACAGAGATTTGCTAGAGAGAAAACTCTGTCAAAATGTGAAATACAAAGAAGTAGTTTCAAGCAGAATTCAAGTTTACTTAACCAATCAAAAATCAAGACAGCAGAGAAACGCTATAAATGCAATACATGTGAAAAAGCCTTCATTCACAATTCATCTCTTCGTAAACATCAGAAAAACCACACTGGAGAAAAATTATTTAAATGTAAAGAATGTTTAAAAGCCTTCAGCCAAAGTTCTGCTCTTATTCAGCATCAAAGAACTCATACAGGAGAGAAACCCTACTTATGTAAAGAATGTGGGAAAGCCTTCAGCCATAGTGCATCCCTTTGCAAGCATCTAAGAACCCATACTGTGGAGAAATGCTATAGATGTAAAGAATGTGGTAAATCCTTCAGTCGAAGGTCTGGCCTTTTTATACATCAAAAAATCCACGCTCGAGAAAATCCCCATAGATATAATCCAGGTAGGAAGCCATCCAGTTATAGCACATCCCTTTCTGGATGTCAGAAAGTTCATCTCAGAAAGAAGTCCTACTTGTGTAATGAATGTGGCAACACCTTTAAGTCTAGCTCATCCCTTCGTTATCATCAGAGAATTCACACCGGAGAGAAACCTTTTAAATGTAGTGAATGTGGGAGAGCCTTCAGTCAGAGTGCATCTCTTATTCAACATGAAAGAATTCACACTGGAGAAAAGCCCTATAGATGCAATGAATGTGGGAAAGGCTTCACTTCTATTTCACGACTTAATAGACACCGAATAATTCATACTGGAGAGAAACTGTATAATTGTAATGAATGTGGTAAAGCCTTAAGTTCCCACTCAACACTTATTATTCATGAGCGAATTCATACTGGAGAGAAACCATGTAAATGTAAAGTATGTGGAAAAGCCTTCAGACAGAGTTCAGCTCTCATTCAACATCAGAGAATGCATACTGGAGAAAGACCCTATAAGTGTAACGAATGTGACAAAACATTCAGGTGTAACTCATCCCTTAGTAATCACCAGAGAATTCATACTGGAGAGAAACCATATCGATGTTTAGAATGTGGGATGTCTTTTGGCCAAAGTGCAGCTCTTATACAACATCAGAGGATTCATACAGGAGAAAAACCCTTTAAATGTAATACATGTGGAAAAACTTTTAGACAAAGCTCATCACTTATTGCACATCAAAGAATTCACACTGGAGAGAAACCCTATGAATGTAATGCATGTGGAAAACTCTTTAGCCAGAGGTCATCCCTCACTAATCATTATAAAATTCACATTGAAGAGGACTCCTTAAAAGCTGATTTGCATGTGTGAAAGCCTTAAACCAAAACTCATCAGAGAATACATGCTTGAGAATGAAATAGAGAAAACTTTTAGTTCTCATCAGATACCAAGTTTTAAGAATAAACTTTAGCTACGTAATGCATATAGGAAAAGCTTTCATACTAGTCACCCACTTTAAAAAATATCCCAAGACAATTCACTGTTGCAGACATTGAAGTTGGCCATTTGTAAGATAAAAGGTATGTTTTTAAAATCTCTTTATTAGCATTATATGCTATCTATGATATGCAAGAATGAGAAAACTCGGTGCTGAGGTGCTGGAGTTTCCATTAGAAAAACAACTGTATAAGCTACTATTGTATAAAAATAAGCATATTTATTACAGCAAACATTTTAATAGCAAACAAAATAATTGCTCTTAAAAATATATGCAATAGGCCAGGCATGGTGGCTCACGCCTGTCATCCCATCACTTTGGGAGGCTGAGGTGGGCAGATCACCTGAGGGTAGGAGTTCGAGACCAGCCTGGCCAACATGGTTAAAAACCCCATCTCCATTAAAAATACAAAAATTAGCTGGGTGTGGTGGCACATGCCTGTAATCTCAGCTACTACTCAGGGGGCTGAGACAATCGCTTGAACCCAGGAGGCAGAGGTTTCAGTGAGCTGTGATTGTGCCACTGCACTCCAGCTTGGGCAGCATTGCAAAACTGTCTCTCTCACACACACACACACACACATACACGCACACACACATGTGCATGCAACATATGCTTACCTGGCAGGGGAGATACCGTGATCACAAAGGTGGTTTTTCCAGAGCAAGGCTTACCCATTGTACTCCAGATGTGTTGACTCCTGTGATTTCCCCAAATGTGGGAAACTCAATGGCATCATCTGTGATAGTGGGGGACTGCATTCATGCTTTCCCCTGGGGAAAAATAATGCTGTAAAATATTTCTCAGCCACCATGTGCAACTATTGCAAATACTGCAATAATTCATAAACATTTTCTGAATATTGCATATATGTGCGTGTGTGTGTGTACATATATATATATGCAATATTAGAGCAAAGGACCAAATAAGAGATAAAAACTAACTGAACTACCTCTCAGTGTATGGAATTTACCTTTTCCTGACCTAGTGTCAAACTTCGTGCATGGCTTTTATTAAAAAAGAGAAAAAAATCTGTTCTTGTTCTGTTTATTTCCAAACAACATCTAAATAGCCTCCCATATTTTTTACACATTTCCTGGCTTTGTTTTCAGAAATTTTTCTTTATTGTCTTGAGGTCATATTTATTATGAAACCACACTTGCTATGCTCTGAACAATAATGTTAGATAATTTAGGTTGAAGCATTTTGTTTGTTTAGACAATCACTTCAAGGCTAAAGCTATTAATATTTTTTAGTTGGCTGCAGATGAAATCCTACCTGTTTAAAGAGCCTATCACTGGTGACAGTCTTCAAAAGTTACCCGTTTATGAAATAAAAGATTATTTTCCTCATGGGGTTTTCTAGTTTTTTTTTTTTGAGATGGAGTTTCGCTCGTTACCCAGGCTGGAGTGCAATGGGGTGATCTCGGCTCACTGCAGCCTCCGCCTCCTGGGTTCAGGCAATTCTCCTGCCTCAGCCTCCTGAGTAGCTGGGACTACAGGCACGCGCCACCATGCCCAGCTAACTTTTTGTATTTTTAGTAGAGACGGGGTTTCACCACGTTGACCAGGATGGTCTCGATCTGTTGACCTCGTGATCCACCCGCCTTGGCCTCCCAAAGTGCTGGGATTATGGGTGTGAGCCACCACGCCCGGCCGGTTTTCTAGTTTTTAAAAGTTTCAGACTGCAAAGGAAATTTAAAAAAGAAAAATTACAAATTTCAAAACTGGTTTACTCAGTAATGTTTGTTTAAGCCTGAGTTTGGGCCAGATACTATCCTGAGCTCTAGAAATTGCATAGAGGAAAGAAACAGAACTTGTCTTCAAGAAGTCATGAGCTGTGTGGGTGAAGAGATTAAAGGGAGGAAACAAATTATGTGTTAAAGGGGTTTTCACAGATAAATAGGTAAGCTATGATACCGTGTTGCAGAATACAAATGGAGAGATGTTCATGGGATGCAGAAATAAGGAAGGGAGACTAACCAAGCGAACCAGGAGACACCAGCGATAGTGTCCCCGAGACCACAATGCCTGAGCCCAGTTTTGGAAGAATAATAGGTATTCTTCATAAAGTGAGATTCTAAATAGAGGAAACCACGTAGACTAAGGTGTAGGTGGGTGGGTGACAGCACGTTAGCATTTGTGGAGAATCTACAGAAAGTAATGAAAAAAGATACTGAAGCCTGAGGAGGCAGCAGCATAGGTAACAAAGGTCTTACTTGCCAAACTAAGGAATTTGACTTTTATTCTGAAATTTAGGGTACCAAGTAATGATTTTAAATAATGGAAACTGTTGCATCAATGTATGGAGGATGCAGTTAGGAGATTGAAGACAGCTGAACAGACTGAAGACTAGAATTCAACCTCCAATGACTGGTGAAGGAGGCTCTAAGCTCAAGTAAGGGTAGTCAGTGAAGAATATGTTGCAAACACTAATGTAGTAAGAATACATAGGGCTTAGTTTTGGCAGTCAAATAATTGGGGAAGGTGATTGACACACAGGGTAGATTAACTGCTAGGTTTCCTAGCTACCTTGATGGATGGTGGTGTGATATGCCTTGTAGGCAATGTAGGGGTAAACAGTTTGATTTTTATACATGTCAAATTAAGTCATCCAGGCCAGGCACGGTGGCTCATGCTTATAATCCCAGCACTTTGGGAGGCAAAGGCAGGTGGGTCACCTGAGGTCAGGAGTTTGAGACCAGCCTCATCAATATGGTGAAACCCTGACTTTATTAAAAATACAAAAATTTGCCAGGTGTGGGTGCATGTAGTCCCAACTACTCAGGAGGCTGAGACAGAAGAATTGCTTGAAGCTGGGCGGCAGAGGTTGCAGTAAGCTGAGATCATGCCACTCCACTTCAGCCTGGGTCACAGAGCAAGACTCTGTCTCAAAAAAAAAAAAAAACAAACAAACAGTCATCCAAATCTAAAAGGACAGTGTGAGCTGGACAGCGCAGGAGTAATTAAGATATAGTTAGTAGTGAAAGACATGGCACATACAAATTGGCCATGAGAATGTATAGATTAGAATGAGAAAGGGATCATAGATACAACCCAGGAAAACATCAGTATACAAGAAGTTGATGAAGCAATTGTGCAAAGATGAAAAGGAATGGCCCTTTAGGAGAAAAGGCAGAAGAGTGATGTCCCTGAGCCCAAGGGATAAATGAATCTCAGGTGGCAGTAGTGTCAGGTGCTATAAATCAAGTCATAAGAGTAAATTGATAAATAAGGAGATACTGGAGACTTTGGCAAGAGAAATTTCACTGCAGTGGAGTGCACAAGTAGGCTGTTACAGTATTTCAAGTGTAATTGAAGGGAAGAATGACGGGGAGTATTTCTATTTTAATGATTTAATGTATACACATGTTGAGAGTGGATTTTAAAGATGACATCGCTGGGAGGAACACATTTTCTGAAAGACATTCGAGTCATAGCACAGGTGGAGGACTTAACCTAACTTCAGGTGTGGGAAAAGCCCACCTAAAGATGGGAATACAGATATGTTTGTTTGATTTGGAGGTGAAGGAATTTCTGCCTGCTGACTCATTTTCTGTAAGATAGGAGAAAGACTTCATTTTTTAAGTTGTTGCTAAGAATAGCAATTTGGATATTTGGGTGCTTAATAATAATCTGGCTGGACGTGGTGGCTTATGCCTGTAATCCTAGCACTTGGGGAGGCCGAGGCAGGCAGATTGCCTGAGCTCAGGAGTTCAAGACTAGCCTGGGCAACACAATGAAACCCCTTCTCTACTGAAATACAAAAAATTAGCTGGGCATGGCAGTGTACACCTAGTAGTCCCAGCTACTAGGGAGGCTGAGACAGGAGAATTGCTTGAACCCGGGAGGCAGGGGTTGCAGTGAGCCGAGGTCGCACCACTATACTATAGCCTGGGCAACAGAGCAAGACTACCTCTCCAAAAATAATAATAATCAAATTAATGAGTTTAAATCTTTCCCTGGAGATTTTTTGGGAAGTCAGGGCTCTTGAGTTTATTTCCTACCCTTGTTTCAATAAGAAAACTCCATGTTTATCACTTTTATATATTTGATAGTTACTATTTTTTGTAATTATAAGGAAAACATTTGCTGGTGAATTAAAGTTTGAAAAGTACTCAGGGAGGGAGAGAAAATGTTTTTTAAAAAGTGGTAAATCTGAAGAGACTGGAAATAAATGTCAGAGTTCAACAGGCATTTGGAGGTAGATGGAAAGGCATTCCGAATTGGGGAAAGCTTGTGCGGTGGCAAGGTGGCGTAATGTGTATTATTGCAGATATACAGGCATCACTGTATTCTTGCAAATCGTATTTTAAAACTTCATTCCTGTTTGTTGCTGGTATATTCGTACAGTTGGTTTTTGTATGTTGACTTTGTGTCCAGCAACCTAACTGAATTCTCTTATTTCGAATAGCTCATTTGTAGATTCTTTTGAATATTCTGCATACACAGTCATCTAAATAATTTCCATTCTATTTCTCTTTTCCAATCATAATACATTTTATTTTTCTTACATTATAGCACTACATAGTACAGGCCAGTACAGTGTTGAATAGAAATGATAAGTATTTCTCTATTTAATATTATGTTAGCTTTAATTTCTTTGCAGGCTGGGCATGGTGGCTCACACCTGTCATCCTAGCACTTTGAGAGGCCAAAGCAAGAGAATTGCTTGAGCCTAGGAGTTCGAGACGAGCCTGAGCAGCAACAACAAAAACAGAATTAGCCAGGCATAGTGGTGCACATCTGTAGTCCCAGCTACTTCGGAGGCTGAGGTAAGAGAATTGCTTGAGCTCAGGAGGTTAAGGCTGCAGTGAGCTGTGATCCCACCACTGCTCTCCAGCTTGGGCAACAGAGCCAGATTCTGTCCCCACTCACCCCACTGCCAAAAAAATTGATTGTGGATTCTTGTTATCACAATAAGGACATTCCCTCATATTCCTAGTGTAATGTGAGTTTTCATCACAAAAGGAAGTAGTATTTTGTCATGCCCATTTTCTGCATTGGTTGAAATGATCATTTTGTTTTTCCCTTCATTCTTTTAATAGATAATTAAATTGTCCGAATTTTGGTGTTACCTAGTGTTTCATTCCTGAAATTCTGCTTGGTCATGATATGTCATCATAAATGTGTATATATATATATATGAGACGAGATCTCTTCTTTGGTAAATAGAAGCCTGATGAAGCACCCGACATTGTATTCTAAGAACTTAGTGCAACAGAAATCCCATTTGACCCAGCGATCCCATTACTGGGTATATATCCAAAGGATTATAAATCATTCTGTTATAAGGACACGTGCACACAAATGTTCATTGCAGCACTGTTTACAATAGCAAAGACCTGGAACCAACCCAAATGCCCATCGATGATAGACTGGACAGGGAAAATGTGGTACATATACACCATGGAAAATTACGCAGCCATCAAAAACGATGAGTTCGTGTCCTTTGTAGGGACATGGATGAACCTGGAAACCATCATTCTCAGCAAACTGACACAAGAGCAGAAAATCAAACACCGCATGTTCTCACTCACAGGCGGGTGTTGAACAATGAGAACACATGGACACGGGAAGGGGAGCACTACACGCTGGGGTCCGTTGGGGGGAAATGGGGGAGGGGCGGGGGGGTGGGGAGAGAGAGCGTGGGGAGAAATGACAAGATAGAGCTGAGGGGAAGAAAGGCAGCAAATCACACTGCCATGTGTGTACCTATGCAACAATCTTGCATGTTCTTCACGTGTACCCCAAAACCTAAAATGCAATTAAAAAAAAAAAAAACTTAGCACAAAAAGAAATTATCCAACTCTTAAGGATAGATGTAATAATACCTGGAAACGAAGGAGTTTCCAGGAGGAGGAGCAAAAGGCTCAGAGGAAGCGTAAATCTAGCATCTGTAGGGACCTGTAGAGAGACTGGCCTTGCTGGTGTGGAGGGCTCCTGGTAGGATAAAATAAAAATATTTGAAGTGAAAGCTACAGTCAAAAGACTTTGAATGGTGTCTAAGACTTTAGGAGTTTGGATATGATGCGGGACATATTAATTCACTGTATATTTCTGAGGAGCAAATGACCAATGTGAAGACTTCTAGGAAGAATTATCTGATAGAGGCGATGACTTGCTCATTTTTGGCTTGAGAAACTGAAGGACTGATTCTTGAGAGTAGGACTTTGGGTGAGTCTGTGAGAAGAGTCCTTAGAACTAAAAAGGTTATTTCTGTTCCTAGTGTCTGAAACTGTTCTGGTATTTTGCCAAATACTACAGATGGTAAAATTATTTATTTATTATTATTGTTTTCAGATGGAGTCTTGCTCTGTTGCCAGGCTAGAGTGCAGTGGTGCAGTCTTGGCTCACTGCAACCTCTGCCTCCCGGGTTCAAGTGATTCTCCTGCCTCAGCCTCCCGAGTAGCTGGGACTACAGGCGGGTGCCACCACGCCCAGCTAATTTTTGTATTTTGAGTAGAGGCAGCATTTCACCTTGTTAGCTAGGATCATCTTGATCTCTTGATCTTGTGACCCGCCCACCTCGGGCTCCCAAAATGCTGGGATTACAGGAATGAGCCACCATATCTGGCCAAAATTTTTCATTAAAGCTGACATAGTTATATTTTTCAAAATTAAGGTGCAATTAGTCTTTCAAAGTCAGAAGATGTTTAGTATCGTGGTTCAGTCTGTCCCAGACTATAAAGTCAGTTATTTCAGTAATATAATTTCTAAGATCTATAAAAAATGAAAAATTTTTTATTTTCAGATACAACTTTTTTTTTTTTTTTTTTTTTTTTTTTTTTTTTTTTTTTTTTTTTTGAGACAGAGTCTTGCTCTGTCACCCAGGCTGGAATGCAGTGGCATGATCTTGGCTCACTGCAACTTCCACCTCCTGGGTTCAAACCGTTCTCCTGCCGCAGGCCCCTGGGTAGTTGTGATTATAGACGCCTGCCGCCGCATCTGGCTAATTTTGTATTTTAGTAGATACAGGGTTTCTCCGTGTTGGTCAAGCTGGTCTCAAACTTTTGACCTCAGGTGATCTGCCCGCCTCAGCCTGCCAAAGTGCTGGGATTACAGGCGTGAACTACCACATCCAGCCTTATTTTCAGATAGGACTTACTGTGAGATCACTGAACAGTCAGGAAACCTGTTTGTTTTCCAGCCCCCATCCTGCTTCAAGTTACATAGTTTCTAGCCTTTTCAACTCTAGAAATCCCACATTATTATTTAATATCCTGCTTTATGGTTCTTACTGGTATATGGTATAGATCAACTCAAAATTTTAAATGTTCATCATATGAATTTTTGTTTAGAGATTTCAAGATGAGTTGACCTGAAAATAAAAAGAACTATAAATAAATTTTACTATTTTCTTGTTGGTACATATTGTTCAATAAAATATTGGTATACATTGTTCAATAAATTAGTTGTGCATTATGAATTAAATTTTCAACCTAAAAACCAGATTGTTCCAGAAAGATGGAATAGACGGATGTACCTTTCCTTATTTATCCCATACATCTGAAACCTTGTATATTATAAACAAACATAAGACTCTGGTGATTGATTTTTTTTTTTTCTTCAAGACAGGGTCTTACTCTCTTGCCCAGGCTGGAATGCAGTGATGTAATCATGGCTCGCTGCAGTCTTGACCTCCAAGGCCCAACTGATCCTCCCATTCCAGCCTCCAAAATAGCTGGGACCACAATCTTGTACATGCATCACCATGCCTGGCTGTTTTTTTTTTTTTTTTTTTTTTTTTTTTTTTGTAGGTATGGTGCTCCCTATGTTTCCCAGGCTCAAACTCCTGGGCTCAGGTGATCCTTCCACCCTGGCCTTCCAAACTGCTGGGATGCAGATATGAGCCACCATGCCTGACCTGTGGTGATTTTTTTTTGCCTCATATATCCCAGACTTGGAGCTGAAGAAGATGGAAACCCAGAAATACCAGCAGAGACTCACCATAAAAGGAAGCCCTAAGAAAAGCCTACTGTCTCTACCCAAAGGACCGGCAATTGGGCAGTCTAGCAAGACAGAAAACTTGAGATGGCCACTCTGCTTTAGTCACACAACGAGATAAAGCTGGTCCAATGACTATGCACATCCACAAAGCCAAGTGGGGAATCTAGACTTATACCCTTAAAGGGATGTAAAGAAGGTTCATAAAACCCTGCTGAGTGGTGTCAGAGAATGCCAAAAGTTAGGTTATTCATCCACACTGGCTGGTAATAAGCACCTACCTTATCCCAGCAGTAATAGTGGGGATAATGTACAGAAAGAGCTTCTTCCCCACACAGTAGGAAGAAAGCATCCTTCCCCATTTCTGCTAGGTTGGTGTAAGTGGAGGCCTAGTGCAGAGTAAGACCATTTCCCACTGCCCAGCGGTAATCGGACCACATTCCAGCCCCACAGTGTTGTTGGAAGGTAAATACGGAGCAGGAACGAGGCACACTTAACAGCTCCCAGTCATAGTTGTATCAGTGTAGGCCTAGTGAGCTGCCAGAAATTTCACCCACACAAGTAAAATGGAGACCCTTATGTCTTGTGGTGTCTAGAGATGGCAAGAGAGGAACCTGACCTTCTAGTCTACCTGGTCAATTAAGAATCAAGAGTTTCATGACATAATACCCAAATTGCTCAAGTTTCAAAAACGAGAGAAAAACAAGTTTCTTATTAATACAAGTCTACATGACACGGGAGCCTACATAAAGAAGTCCCAAAGAAACAAAGTTGTGTATTTTTATACTAAATATGATGAAGAGTCATGGAGAAATAGAAATGGACAAAGGATGTGATCTAATGGTAATACAGTAGGGGGAACTTAACAAGGCCTGTTTGTTAAGAGTTTTTTCTGTGACTGTGTCTTCAGCAATAATGCTACTTTTCTCCAGGTAGAGGGAGGGCAAATCTCACAGGAGAATCTTAGGACCTGCTTCAGGGGAAGGTCAGGAAATTCTTCCTAGGTACAGCCTGCTTTGTGGGAGATGTGTGCAAGTCCTTGTTTCTGCTCTTTCCTCAAATGTTGAGGTGCCATATTTTGGTGGCGTGTCCTGAACTACATAAATACGTATTGGGAGGGAAAAAAAATTAGATGTGTTCTACCCAGTCTGCCTTCTTTTCTTTACTGTATTTTCTTAAATAGTGTTTGGCATTCTTATAGAAGCAATTTGTTTTGTATTTTGGTGTTAGTTGATGGCTCTGTGGGAGAACAAGGGCCTAAGGCTTCCTGTTCTGCCGATGTCATTTCCCTGGGTTAAAAATTCTTTTATTTCAGTACTTGAAAAATGTTGTGCCTGTGTGGTTTCTGATAAAAAATCTGTTTTCATTTGATTTTTATCCCTATAGGTTTGATTTTTCTCTCTAGCCTCCAGATTTTGTCTTTTAGTTTTCCAAAGTTGAACTGTGATGTGGTTTGGTGTGGATTCTTTGGTTTCATGCTTTAGGGGGTTTGCTCAGCCTTTTGTATCTATAGGTTCTCTTATCTTTTATTAAACTTGGGACTTTTCGGCCATTAATACTTCAAAGACTTTCCAGGCCCACTCTTTCTTCTCTCTCTCCTGAACTCTGATTATATTGTTAGATTTATTACTATAGTTCTACAGATTTCCTGAGTCTCTTCTTTTTTTCCAGTCTGTTTTCTCTCTGTATTTAAGACTGAGTAAATTCTATAATATCTTCAAGTTCACTGATACTTTCCTCTGTCCTCTCAGTTCTGCTTTGCCTACACAGTGAGTCTTTAAATTTTTAGTTATCGTATTTTAGTTCTAAAATTTCCACTTTTTTTAATCTCACTTTTTTGCTGAAACATTCCATTTCTTTGCTGAGTCTTTAGACTATTTCAAACAATTCCAGAATTTCATAATTGCTCGTTGAAACATGCTTATGACGGTACTTTAAAATCTTTGTCAGATAATTGTAACATGTCTATCATTAACTTCTTAGTGTGTACTGATTGTCTTTTTTCATTCAAGTGATCTTCCTGGCTTTTTTTTTTTTTTTTTTTTTTTAAGATGAGATTTCACCATGTTGGCCAGGATGGTGTTGATCTCCTGACCTGGTGATCCTCCCGCCTCGGCCTCCCAAAGTGCTGGGATTACGGCGTGAGCCACCAGTCTGACCTCTTCCTGGCTCTTGACATGACCTCTGGTGATCCACCCTCCTCAGCCTCCCGAAGTGATGGGATTACAGTGCAAGCCACTGTGCCCAGCCTAAATTAATTCTTTTATCATTATCTAATTACTTTCTCTACCTGTAGTAATATTTTTTGCCTTAAAATTTGTTTGATCTAAATGTAGCTACATAAACTTTCTTTGTTTAATATTTGCTGGTTTTATCTTTTTCCAACTTCGACTTTCAAGCTTTGTGTATCCTCATGTTTTATTAGAGAGCTAGACTTTTACAAATCTATTCTTAGAGTATTTTTAATTCAAAAGCTCATTCTGTGTGTCTGTCTAGTGATTATTGATAGATTTGGATTTATTGCTGTCACTTTCTTGGGTACTATTTGTCCCACCTTTTTTGATTTTCTCTCTTCCACCCCAAACTCTCTCCTTCCTTTCTGGAAATTGCACTCTCTTACATTGTGGAGTTTTATGAAGGACCATTTCTCTACCAGAACAACTGTGATGAATATGCTCATGTTTTCCATGTTACATTTCTCTTGCGATACTGCAGACAACTGGTTCAAGTCATTTGTCTTAGTGCAGCAATAGATTTTTGCTTAGTTAATAATGTGTGGGGCTAGCTGGGTTACTTTAGGATGACTATACGAATAGTTAAGTTTTTCATATTTTTCATCATTTTGGAATAGTTCAGACAGTTGTGAGAGAGAAAGCGCCAGATACGAAAGGCAGTAAAAGCAGATTTTATTAAGCGGTATTGCAGTGGAGGAAAGCCGCCTCATTAAAGCTGAGCTCAACTCAGCACAGCGAAACCGGCCTGGGATTCACAAAGCCAGCAAGCACAGAGGGCGGAGGACGTCCACGCAGACATCAGAGGTGGGGGCCTGCAAGGTCTGCTCGGCTGCTGGGGGTGGGGTCGCCAGCAGGAGTGCAGGGCCCCGTTAGAAGCAGGGCTCGGAGGCCTGCAGCCTGGTTGGGCGGAGTGTCCTTCTCACGGCGAAAGCAGCCGGCAGAGGAAGTCGGCGGCCACCTTCGGAAAAGCAGGGACTGCCGTCCAGGCTGCCGCAGCGGTCTGCGCGCCTCCACGTTCCGAAGCGGCAGATCCACTGAAGTGGCCGGAACGCAGGCCACACACCGAACTGATGGGGAGTCCAGTCTGTCCACACCCCGGAGGGTGGTTCTCACGCACGTCGAGCGGCCGCTGGCAGTGAGCCGGCTGGAGGACGGGCGTGGCGGCGATGCCCGGGGCCCGCCGCGCGTGCCGCCCCGTGCGACCTCAGGGCGAGGGGCCTCCGCGTCCGGTCCTTTCGGAGGACGCAGGCTTACCCGAGGCCGGCCCCGCTCCCCACGGGGTGGACGTCGACATGCTCCTCAGGGGGACCCCGAGCCCGGGCCAGGCGGCCGCCTGGGAACCTGGCGGCGTGCGCGGCGGCCACACGGCGGACCGTTGCCACGGGTCACTGGTACAGCCTCGCCCTGCGGGGGCCCCCCGCGCTTGCGCACTCCAACGTCCGTCCCGTTCTGCGGCCCCGCAGCCTTGTGGGAAATGTAGTCTGGTGCCTCGGGCTGCGGGCGCCGGGCGCGGCTGCGTCGGTCGCCGACTGCTCCCGCTCCTGCTGGGAGAGGGTGAGTGCGGGGCCCGCGGCGGGGGCGCGCCAGCCTTGAGTCTCGTGGGCCACAGCGGAAGGAACTTAGGACTGCGGGGCGAGGCGGACCGCGCAGGGCCGAGGGGCCGGCCCGGCCGCGGATGGGCCGGGGGCGCGGCCTCACGGGACCTGTGGAGCGCCGGGGCCCCTCGGCTCCCAGCGCGCCCCCTCGTCCCCGGGAGCTGCGTTTCCCCCGGCGCGGTGCCCGGACAGGCGCGGAGGTGGAATCACAGCCCGGGAGCGGCGGGGCCGGGGGTTCGAACGAGGGCCACGCCGGCCACCGCGGGTCCGGGAGGGGCCCGAGGTTCCGGGAGGCGCTCGGACCCGGACTCCTGCCTGGCTTTCCCCGGCCAGCGCAGCCTCGTCCCTGGACGCGCAGCCAAAGTGGAGCGCACCTGCCCCCGCGGACGTCCCGGGGACTCGGGGCCAGAGACGGGGTCTCCCCGTGCGGCACCTGCTCTTTGTGTAAACCGCGTCAGGGGACCCGCCCTCCGGTTCTCATTCCTGGGGCACTGGCGGGGGCTCCCCTCCCATCTCGCCGTAAGAATGGGGCGGCCAGCCAACCGGGTGCAGGTTTCTACCTCGGGGAATCTTTTTTTTTTGGGGGGGGGGGAAGCCGTTTCACTGTAACACAACTAGAAAATTCAGATTAAAACAATCATTCAGCATCTATCTAAATCTGCATGGCAGCGTGGATACGTCTATAAGCACAGAAACACTTCGGACTTTGTTTTTAAACAGAAATATACTAGTAGCTTTTTCCTCTGTCTTTTAAAATTGAGTCATGAGATGCATTTCGTAAGGTGTTTGAAGTGCACAAATCTTAAGCCTCATAATTTTTACTGGCCTGAACACTACCCAATGAAGACAGGGAATACACCTCGAAAAAAAATTTAATATGTTGACACCATCTATTTCTTACCAGATTTTAAATGCAGCTGCATCGTCATTTTAATGAGTGTGAGGGAAAGTATGGATGTGAATCCTCTCCTTAGGTTTTTGTAGGTTTTTTTTTTCAATATTATAAACAATATAGGCCATCTGGCTACATACGTCTTTGCATTTTGTTTTATTCTATAAATCTCTTAAAGTGGAACTTCTAGGTCTAGGGTACAGTAAGACCTCCTGACTTATTCCCTCCAGAAAAGTGGCGGTTTATATAAACACTGGCAGTGTAAGAGTGCCAGATTTACCCACACCAACTCTCAGTGTTAGTATTCTCTTGAACTTCTGAAAGGTCAAAAAGGGTTGTTTACATTTGCATTTTGAACACCAATGAATACTTTCATGCAGTTTGCATTTTGCATTTTAATTTTGTATCTGATACATAAGCAGTTTCCTGACTATGCAGACATGTCGCAGGCTCATATGGACGTGAAAGCCTTTTCTTCACATTTGGGTGTTTGATATTGTCAGCGAAGCCTTCTGTCCCACAAGATCACAAAAATGTTTGTAGTTTATCTTAGTACTTTTATTTTTTGTGTACATTTTAGTTCTTTTCCAAATGGTAAGCCTTTGTTACAAGTTACTTTTTTCTTTGCTGATATGTCACTTTTTTCATATCTTGAATTCATATACATATCTGTGTATATACATACGTATATACATATATGTACATATGTGTGTATGTATGTATATATATATACACACACGTATATATGACCATTTCGATTGGTAGAATTTTAATTTGTTCCATTGATCCTTTTCCCTGTTTAGCTATAACATCCATGAGCTGGGAGAATTTATCTGTTTTATTTACAGCTATATCCACCCCGATCCCCATGCAATGGTGCCTGGTACAAAGTAGGTGGTCAACAACGTATCTGGTAAATAAGTCAGTAATACTGTGTTCCAGTTCTTGTAGCTTTATAAGTATCGGTGGGCAAGTTGTCTCTCATCAGTATTCTTTTTAAAAAAAGATCCTAGCTGTTGTACCACACAACTTATTTTTTCAATAATTAATTAACTTTTTAAAAAAAATTGAGATGGAGTCTCGCCCTGTCACCCAGGCTAGAGTGCAGTGGTGTGATCTTGGCTCACTGCAACCTCCACTTCCCCGGTTCAAGCAATTCTCCTGCCTCAGCCTCCCAACTAGCTGGGATTATAGGTGCCCACCACCACTCCCTAATTTTTGTATTTTTAGTAGAGATGGAGTTTTGTCATTTTGGCCAGGCTGGTCTCAAACTCCTGGCCTTAAGTGATCCACCTGCTTTGGCCTCCCAAAGTGCTGGGATTATAGGTGTATGCTACTGTGCCTGGCCCATGTTAACTTTAAAATATTGTTACTTAGGAGTAACTTGGTTGGGAATGTGTTAAGTTTATAAATTAAAGAAATTACATCCTAGGATATTGAGACATCTTGTGCAAGAATGTCATGTCTCTCTGTCATTCATCGTTATATAGCTAAATAAACATAATAAAGGAAACTTAATACATGAAAACTGTTTTCTTTGTGTAGACACTATTCAGGTCTTTATTTACTGTATTTTTGTTGTTGCTGTTGCAGGAGTCTTGTTTCTCATGGCTTCTTTCCCTTCCCTCAGCTCTGCCTCCTCTGACTCCTGTCCCTCCCTAAGGAAGAACCCCACAGGAAGAAAGGAGAAGGCAATGGCTGCTGGGCCTGTGCCATTGGGAGCTCAGGTGAGCTCATTTTTCCTCTCTCAAACCTCCCCCTTACTCCTATACTGCACGTGGGTTCACTGCCGAGGACAGGGTCTAGCAGAATGCTCGGTATTTTTCACCAAGCCCCCTCAGTGTTCCTGACCGCCATTCCTAGCTGCCACGTACTCATTAGGCTGGATACCCTGGCCTGCTGTGTCCTTGGTGTTGTTCAAGGTTCAGAAAGGGAACAAAAATTATGTGAGAGTTGATCCTGGTGCTTATAGGGCTTACGGGCTCTCAGGGATCATAAAAGAGGGCACATCTGCATGGGATACAATCATAATTGTACCTGAGAATGGTAATAAGAACAAGTGTGGGCTGGGTGCAGTGGCTCACACCTGTAATCCCACCACTTTGGGAGGCCAAGCTGGGTGGATCACAAGGTCAGAAGTTCAGGACCAGCCTGCCCAATATGGTGAAACCCTGTGTCTACTAAAAAATACAAAAAATTAGCCGGGCATGGTGGCATGTGCCTGTAGTCCCAGCTACTTGGGAGACTGAAGCAGGAGAAGCGCTTGAACCTGGGAGGCAGAGGTTGCAGTGAGTTGAGATCGCGCCACTACACTTAGCCTGAGTGACAAAGTGGGACTCTTGTCTCAGAAAAAAAAAAAATAATAATAAAGAACAAATGTGGTTAGGAATTCAGGTTATCGGTATTCCAAGCCTGAGTGAAGGGGAGAATCAGGGGCGTGGCCAGGAGAAGTAGGGAGTGTTTATCCATCTCAAGGGTTGGGAAAGTATAACTGGAGAGGATTTGGTATAATTGAGTCAGTGTGTCCAGAGTTTAAATCCTGACTATACCATTCAATAGCTGCATTGTCTTGGCAAGAGGCTTGTCTTTCCTAAAGCATTAGTCCTCGTGGTCATAATAGGAATTACAGCATTAACTAAGTGTCTGCCTTATAGGTGGCATTATTCAGAATTTTGCATGGCTCATTTCATTTAATAATACCTACTTCATAGGTCTGCTGAAAGTTCAAATAAAATAAGTAAAAAAGGCCTGGCATGGTTCCTGGAATGTCGAAAGTATTCAGTAAGTGGTAGGCATTCTTAGCATCATCCCAGCCAAGAGCCTGGTGTTCAGACTTCTAGAGGCGGAATGAAGGAAGCAGTGACTGATAGACATGCTTGGCTGAAGTAGAAGAAATCAGATAAGAATTGTAGGACCGTGCTGGGCATGGTGGCTCACGCCTGTAATCCCAGCACTTTGGGAGGCTGAGGCGGGCGGATCACAAGGTCAAGAGATCAAGACCATCCTGGTCAACATGGTGAAACCCTGTCTCTACTAAAAATACAAAAAAAATTAGCTGGGCATGGTGGCGCGTGCCTGTAATCCCAGCTACTCAGGAGGCTGAGGCAGGAGAATTGCCTGAACCCAGGAGGCGGAGGTTGCGGTGAGCCAAGATCGCACCATTACACTCCAGCCTGGGTAACAAGAGCGAAACTCCATCTCAAAAAAAAAAGAATTGTAAGACCAATTGTCAGGAAGAAGGACTTTGTGTGTTTGTCCGGGTGGTGGCCATGGGAGTGGAGGTCAGTCTGAGGAATTTTGATAAGGGAGCTGGCATGATCAAAGCTTTTCTAGGAACAAGTAGTATCCATGAGACAGAGGGAGGCATGGAGCTAGGGTAGTAGGTGAGGATTCCAGGTTTCTCTGAAAAAGAAAATAAGGCATCAGAAAAGGTCCTTTTTGTTTGTTTGTTTGGTTTTTTTAAGGTTAAACTTACTTAGCCTTGTTGTCTGGAATACTGAAGACTTACGATGTTTTCTCTTTTCATAAAATCATATATTTGGGGTCCTTGATTTATTAGGATCACTTGCTTATTTATTAGAGACCAGTTTAAAGAAGGCTTCGTGGAGGCAAGTATAAACTTGTGATTTCCATTTTACTACTTTCTTCAGTATTATCAAACTCAGCTTTATTATAAAAGGCAAAATAACTTTTTCAAAATGGGAGTATTAGAGAAAGGGAGTTTTTGGAAGAGGGAAAGGTTGAAAGGGGAAGCATTCAGAAGATTTTGGTTGATGACAGCTGTGGTTTGGTTGTCAGTAATCTACATTTTAATTTATTTAGTCAAAATCGTGTTAATTTTTAAATCAGTTTTTTCTGAGGCACAGTTTAATAAAATAACCCATTTTAAGCACAGAATTCATTGAGTTTTGACAAATTTATGTACCAACATAGCCACCACCTCAGTCAAGGTACAGAACATTTGCATCACCCCAGTCAGTGTCCTCATGCCACTTCTAGTCCACATTCCCTACCCCAGGCAATCACTGGTTTGATTTCTGTCAGTATAGTCTTGCCCTTTTCTAGAACTTCATGTAAATGAAATCAAACAGTATGTATACTTTTGTGCCTGGCTCTTTCTGCTCAGCATAATGGTTTGCAGATCTGTCTATGATATTGTATGTAGTAATAGTTTGTTCCTTCTTATGTCTAAGTAGTATTCAGTTGAATATGCCACCTTTTGTTCATTCAGTTGCGACAGATATTTCAAGTTGTTTCCTGTTTTTAGCTATTATGAATAAAACTGCTCTGAACATTCATGTATGAGTCTTTGTGTGGATATACAGTTTCATTTCTCTTGGGTAAATACCTAGGACTGAAATTGCTGGGTCAAGTGTACATTTGAGCTTGTGACAAACAGCTCAACTGTTTTCCGGAGTGTATGTACCATTGTACATTCCCTCCAGCAGCATTTGAGAATTCCCATTGCCCTATGTCCTCCTCCATGTTTGGTATATCCGTTTCCAAGAGCTGCTGTAATAAAGTACCACAAATTGAGTGACGCCAAACAATAGAAATGTGTCCTCTCACAGTTTTGGAGGCCAGAAGTCTGACATGAAGGCATTTGCAGGGCCATGCTCTCCGAAACCTGTCGGTGAATCCTTCCTTGCGTCTTCCTAGCTTCTAGCTTCTGGTGGTTTGCCAGAACTCTGGTGTTCCTTGGTTCATGGCTCTGTCATTCTAATCCCTACCTCCTTTGTCACCTGATGTTCTCCTTATGTGCCGATGTCTTCAAATAGCCATTTTTCTGATAAGGATGCCAGTCGTATTGGAGTGTGGGCCTACCCTACTTCATTATGACCTCATCTTAACTAGTTAAATTTGAGACCACCCTATTTTCAGATAAGGTCATATTGCAAGGTACTAGAAGTTGGGACTTCAACATATCTTTTTTGGGGGACACAGTTCATAACACTAGGTATTATAAGCCCTTTGCATTTGAGTTATTTGCAAGGGTGAAAAATGGAATCTCATGGTTTTTTAAAAAATTCTTATTATGCAATAATTTCAGACTTTAAAAGCTCCTGCAAGGGGGCACGGTGGCTCATGCCTGTAATCCCAGCACTTTGGGAGGCCAAGGCGGGTGAATCATGAGGTCAGGAGTTTGAGACCATTCGGCCAACATGGTGAAACCCCATCTCTACTAAAAATACAAAAAATGAGCTGGGCATGGTAGTACACAGCTGTAATCCCAGCTAGTTGGGAGGCTGAGGCGGGAGAATCACTGGAACACGGGAGGTGGAGGTTGCAGTGGGTTGAGATCATGCCTCTGCCCTCCAGCCTGGGCAGCACAGTGAGACTCCATCTAAAAAAAAAAAAAAAAAAAAAAAAAAAAAAAAAAAAAAAAAAAAAAAAAAACTGCTACAAAAATTAAAACAATTTCTGGATAGCCTTCATCTAGATTAACATTTTGCCATTTTCCTCTCCCTGTATACACACACACACATAAGTATATAAATCTAAATATGTGTGTGTATATATATTTCCAAACCATTTAAGAATAACTTACAGACATCATGCCCATTTAACACTGTCAGTGTATGTTTTCTATTATCATATATAACAAAAATACAGTTATCAAAATGAGAAAACTTACATTGATACAGTACTATTAGCCAATCTACAAACCTTACTTGGATTTTGCCACTTGTCCCACAGGTGTCCTTTATCTGGTGCAGGATCCTACCCAGATCACACATTGTATTTAGCTGTTGTATCTCCTTGGTCTCCTTTCATCTGGAATACTTCTTCAGTATTGATCTTCAATGACTTGGATAATTTGAAGAGTGCAAGCCAGTTATTTCATAGAATGCTCCTCAATTTGGGTTTGTTTGATGTTTGCTCATAATTTGATTCAGATTTTGATTAATTAAAATTTGAGGCTGGGCTTGGTGGCTCACACCTGTAATCCCAGCACTTTGAGAGGTTGAGGCGGGCAATCACAAGGTCAAGAGATCGAGACCAGCCTGGCCAACATGATGAAACCCCATTCCTACTAAAAATACAAAAATTAGCTGGGCATGGTGGTACATGCCTGTAGTCCCAGCTACTTGAGAGGCTGAGGCAGGAGAAACACTTGAACCTGGGAGGTGGAGGTTGCAGTAGGCTGAGATTGCGCCACTGGACTCCAGCCTGGTGACACAGCAAGACTCTGCTTCAAAAAAAAAAATTGAATGGCTGATATATTCATGGTATTCAAAATTCAAAAAATATAAGTAAGCATTCACTTAAGTCTTCTTCCTGTCCTTGTCTCTAAGCTCCCTGTTCTCCATCCACATAAAAAGGTAATGATGCTCATTTTTTAGGTAGCCTTCCAGAGATACTACAAAAGCCCATAAATATACATATTTTCCCCAATTTTTTATCCAATTGGTAAGAGATAATATTTATTCAGGATTATGCACCTGTTGTATTTTCAGCTATTTCACAATGTATCTTGGAGACCTGTCCATATCAGTACATCAAGGGCTTCTTTGATTATGTGGGTATGTCATAGTTTAGTTTTTTTTTTTTTTTTTGAGATGGAGTCTTGCTTTGTCACCCAGGCTAGAGTGCAGTGGTGCGATCTCGGCTCACTGCAATCTCTGCCTCCCGGGTTCAAACGATTCTCCTGTCTCAGCCTCCTGAGTAGCTGGGATTACAGGTGCATGCCACCATGTCCAGGTAATTTTTATATTTTTAGTAGAGATGGGGTTTCACCATGTTGGTCAGGCTGGTCCCGAACTCCTCACCTCAGGTGACCCACCCATCTCAGCCTCCCAAAGTGCTGGAATGACAGGCATGAGCCACCATGCCTGGCCTAACCAGTTTGTCTTAACGGACATTAGTCTAGACATTTGACAGCAGCTGACTACAGGCATTTCTTCACTTTTGTTGCTGCGTCTCTGAACTGCTGTTCAATCACTTGGAACTATCCAGTAGATAATGAGAAATGAGTGACTCAGATGTTGAGAAATAAAGTGTAATTATCAACTAGATGTGTTTATAAGCTGTAAATAGAGTGCAGTTATTAAATATAGTAAGATTTGGGACATACCAATGCAATATTACAGTTGTTTTCCTTTTTTCATCTTTCTCCATAGTGTTATCTTTTGCATATTGGCCAGTGACGTGAGTGTGAATTGTCCAGGTATTAATGTTTTTTGCCTTTAATCTTTTTCGCTGAATATAAATATTGGGCATATAGACTAATATCTACCAGCCCTTTTTAAAAATTTAAAGGCTATGCGAGAGATTTCCAGGTATCCAGCCCTCAAAAACAACTATGATATACATTCTTCCAGCCTTTTAAAATACCTATCTACAGCCTTTGCCCATTTTTATATTGGGTGATTTACGTATAAAAGAGGTCTTTTCTATAAAGTGGATAGTATTCCTTTGCCATAAGTGGCCAATATTGTCCATAATTTTTCTTTTAAATATGTTTATAATATCTTTTGCTACAAATAAGTTTTATGCAGTTAAATTTCCTTTCTCTTTGCTTGGCTTTGGGGTCATGGTATGAAAAGTTTTCTGTAACTCCAAGATAATATAAATTTGTGTTTTCTATTAGTTTTATAACTTTAAATTTACATCCTTGAGCTATCTGGGATGTACTGTCTGTGATGTGAAGTAGGGGACTAGCTTCATTTAACATGATGTTATGAAGCATTTCATCAGTCCATCCACTTGTTAAACATTCAGCGCCTCTCCACCATGTGCTAGGCCATGTTCTGGGTTCTGGGGATACAGCAGTGAATAAGAGAGGCAAGGTCTCCTTCTCTTAGATCTTATTTTCCACAGGGGATGCAGACAATCAAAAGGGAATTTATTGAGGATAGTGTCAAGTGCTGTGATGAGGACACAGCAGGACAATGTGGTAGAATGTCACTCAGGGCTGTTTTAGCTCGGCAGAAGAGTGGCCCCTCTCAGGAGATGGCATCGGAGCTGATGTTACTGAAATAATTTGCTCACTCTCCATAGACTTGAAATGAAACCTTTAAAATAGGCCAGACTGTCACATATATATAAAATAGACATGAGTTTATTTATTTATATATAGTTTACATATATTTATATATGAGTTTATTTATTTATTTATTTGAGACAGAGTCTCACTCTGTCGCCCATGCTGGAGTGCAATGATGTGATCTCAGCTTACTGCAACTTCTGCCTCCCGAGTTTAAGTGATTCTCCTGCCTCAGCCTTCTGAGTAGCTGGGACTACAGGCATGTGCCACCATGCCCAGTTAATTTTTTGTATTTTCAGTAGAGATGGGGTTTCATGGTGTTAGCCAGGATGGTCTTGATTTCCTGACCTCATTATCTGCTCACCTCAGCCTTCCAAAGATACGAGTTTATTTAAAACACACACACGCACACGCACACACACACACACACACACACACACACACACACACATATACATAAATGTATGTTTATTTTTCTGGATTCTATTCCATTGTTCTATTTCTGTCGTAGTATCATACTGTTTTATTTGTTGTCTCAGAATTCATTTTACTATTTCGTTTTTGTTTTATTTTGGGTCAGAGTCTTGCTCTGTTGCCCAGGCTGGAGTGCAATGGCGTGATCTTGGCTCACTGCAACCTCTGCCTGCCAGGTTCAAGCAATTCTGCTTCAGCATCCCGAGTAGCTGGGACTATAAGTGTACACCACCATGCCCAGCTAATTTTTTCTATTTTAGTAGAGATGGGTTTCACCATGCTAGCCAGGCTGGTCTAGAACTCCTGACCTCATGATCCGCCTGTCTCAGCCTCCCAAAGTGCTGGGATTACAGGCATGAGCCACTGCACCCAGCCCATTTTGCTATTTCATAAAGCGACTCTCCCCTCACCTTTCTTTTCAGAAGTTTGGTTACTGTTCTCATATATTTATCCTTCTAGTCGAACTATATTATCAAGTTCCAACAGTAATAGTAAAAGAGTAAAACTATGCAGTTCTGATTTGAATTTCAAAGTCTGTAAGTCAATTTGAGGAAGATTGGTATCTTTACAATGTTCATTCTTATTAAGTTAAAAAAAAATGGTGCTTCATTCTATTCAGATCTTTCATTATGGGCTTTGTTAACTTTTTATAGACTGACCATAAAGATCTTGCATATTTCTCTTAAATGTATCCTTAGGTGTTTCATTTTTTGTTGCTGTTGTGATTGGGGTTTAATGACTGTGATTTTGTAAAGAAAAAAAAAATTGGATTGCTAAGTATTTGTTTGCTTTTTTTTTTTTTTTTTTTTTTGAGACGGAGTTTTGCTTTTGTTGCCTAGGCCGGAGTACAATAGTGTGATCTCAGCTCTCTGCAACCTCCACCTCCTGGATTCAAGCAGTTCTCCTGCCTCAGCCTCCCAAGTAGCTGGGATTACAGGCATGTGCCGTCACACCCAGTTAATTTTGTATTTGCAGTAAAGACGGGGCTTCTCCATGTTGGTCAGGCTGGTCTTGAACCCCCGACCTAGGTGATCCGCCCACCTCGGCCTTCAAAGTGCTGAGATTAGAGGCGTGAGCCACCACACCCGGCCGGATTGCTAAGTATTATATCTGAAGATATTTTGCTGCTCTGGTGCCTAAAACTTTATCACTATCATATTTTCTTTACAAATTATATTTTCATCGTTTATAATGTCCTTATTCTATTTGATACGCAGTCTTTTCAAAGAAAAACAATATCAAAAAGCCGTTGTTTTTAGGTTTAAGAAAACTTCTGGGCCGGGCGCGGTGGCTCAAGCCTGTAATCCCAGCACTTTGGGAGGCCGAGGCGGGTGGATCACGAGGTCAAGAGATCGAGACCATCCTGGTCAACATGGTGAAACCCCGTCTCTACTAAAAATACAAAAAATTAGCTGGGCGTGGTGGCGTGTGCCTGTAATCCCAGCTACTCAGGAGGCTGAGGCAGGAGAATTGCCTGAACCCAGGAGGCGGAGGCGGAGGCTGCGGTGAGCCGAGATCGCGCCATTGCACTCCAGCCTGGGTAACAAGAGGGAAACTCTGTCTCAAAAAAAAAAAAAAAAAAGAAAAAAAAAGAAAACTTCTGTGTAAGATAAACCCATGAATCTCCTTGTATCCTGTACTGAATGTAGTGCTGGAGGGAAAATGACCCAGCCTCAATGGAAAGGAGGAAAGGAACAAAACTTCATAAGGGATTGATGACAAATGTACGATGTTACTAAGTTTCATGTTACCTTTTTTTTGGGGGACAAGTTCTGACTCTATTACCCGGACTGGACTACAGCAGTGCAGTGTCAGCTCACTGCAACCTCCACCTCCCAGGCTCAAGCCATGCTCCCACCGCAGCCTCCTGAGTACCTGGGACCACAAATGCACACTACCATGCCCAGCTAACTTTTGTCTTTTTTATAGAGACAGGGTTTCGTCATGTTACTCAGGCTGGTCTCAAACTCCTGAGCTCAAGCCATCTGCCTGCCTCAGCCTCCCAAAGTGCTGGTATTACAGGCGTGAGCCACCATGTCCTACCATGTTCACCTTTTAAGATGCCTTTTGTAGTCACCTAAATCAGCACTTTACCAGTCCACAGCTGGCACAGGGATCTGCAGCGCATTTCACAATAGAAGCTCTGCATGCTGGGCACAGAGCCAGCACTTAAGGTGGTGACAGTTTAGGGAAGCAAGGAAGACCAGCACATAGCGGCTGCATTTGGACTTTTATTTTGCCTACTGTATTCAGCAAACAAGGTAATTTACTGGAAAAAGTGGATTATTTTTGGAAGGGGAATCTTGTATTTCTGATTTGATGCCTTCTTTCACCAAAAAGAGGCTTATTGTTGTTTTCACATATTCTACCTTATCTATGTTATTCTGGATGCTTTCTTTTTATTTGCATTTGCCAGCCATATCCTGTCTCTGCCCTCCTCTTGAAATTTTAAACTTGTTGGTTTCTGTTTTAGGTATATCTTTTGTAGGTACCATACAGCTGGATTTTAAATCAATTTTAGAGTTTTTGTCTTTTAATAGGGAAAGTGAACCATTGATGTTTGTCACTATATATGCCTAGGTTATTTCTGGTTATTTATTTATTTATTTATTTATTTTTGAGACAAAGTCTCACTCTGTTACCCAGGCTGGAGTGCAATGGTGTGATCTCAGATCATTGCAACCTTTACCTTCTCGGCTCAAGCGATTCCTCTACTTCAGCCTCCAAGTAGCTCGGACTACAGGCGTGTGCCACCATACTCAGCTAATTTTAGGTTTTTTTTTTTTTTTTTTTCCGTAGAGATGGGGTTTTGTCATGTTGGCCAGGCTGATCTCAAGCTCCTGACTTCAGGTGATCCACCCACCATAGCCTCCCAAAGTGCTGGGATTACAGGTGTGAGCCACTGCGCCCAGCTCCTGGTTATTTATTTATGGTTATCGCTCTGTCTTATTTCTTTTCTCCTTTCTTTACATTTGTTGAACATCTGATGATTTTTTTAGTTCCCTTTCTCCTTGGATAAAATGGAAATCTGCACTTTTCCTGAAAATAATTTGTCAGTAATTTTTAATATATTTTTGGTACTTTGAAATATTAAGTAAAATTAGAGAGAAAATGACGTAGAAAGAAACACAGTGAACTCTGATTCTGTGTTGACACTTTTTCTGGAGTTCTTGGTCTTGGATACAAAGTGCACAAATTTCTTGGAAATGGAGTTTGCTCTCCTTTGTATTGTTCTCCGCCTTCTGCTACAGTTGGCCCTTAAATAACACAAGTTTGAATTACACAGGCCCA